>NC_139709.1:5222290-5229232 GCF_964188405.1 Protomyctophum parallelum
TGGATGCCTTCCCGGTCTTAGTGGGTTAGGGTTAGAGAAAGGACACCATTACACTTTGAACATTAAACGTTTTGTTATCGGGGTTGAATAAGATACGATAAGCTAAATATAAACCTTTATTGATCCCCGGAGGTACATTTCAGGTGTCATAACTACAGCAACAGCAGTACAGTATGAAACACGCACACATAATAAAAGGAGAAACACTGCATTGCGGTTAACCCATTCTGGACTGAGGTTGATTAAAAAAAAGGCTTCTAAATCCTAAGAAAATTCTGAAAAACCCATGTTTCTATGTCAGTGGTGCTCAACCTTTTTCATGTCAATGACCCCAGAATTATCTCTATTGGGCCACACGGACCCCCATCTCAAATGATGTCATTCCAGGGACCCCCAGAAGCCAATATTTTAGTTAAAAATGTTCGCTCTGAAATATATATTCAAAGATTTGCGCCCATTTTCACGACTTTTCAAAAATAGCAGACCTACAAGCTCATAGCGCGCCACTCGAAGGCTATTTTTTTTCAAGTAAATAATACTCGAGTAATACCTGTTGACGATTTTATATTAGGTTTTCCCTTGTATCTTAGCAACTCCACTCTGCGTTCAAGTTTCTTCAGCTAACCGCGAAAAGTGACCTCCGTTTAACTTTTGGCAGATGAAAGAAAAACAACAAAAGAAACTTGCGAAAGTAAAACTGCTCAACTTCAATCACCTTGACTGCTGTTCAGTGCTCTTTTCACGGGGCATTGCTTTGTGTTCCAAGAGGGCCTTTTTACCAGGACTGTGAAGAGAGGAGAGTCCGCACACAGGTTTGCTCCAAGGTGTTTGCTTTTTATTCAATACACCATGAATAAGACACAACGTTTGGGCCGTGAACGGCCTTCATCAGGTGATAATCGGCAGTATGTGTGACAACTCCCTTTTAAGCCCAGTCGTCACATCACGTGACTGATGACGACTGCATGGGCAGGTGATTCACTACACTAATAAGTGACATGACAATAAATTTAAGCAATAAGCACGAGAGGTCTCAGGTTACCGGGTATTTTACACTGGCTGGGGCAGTGTAAAATACGGTATTCTACCTACCAGCCAGTGTAAAATACCCGGTAAGCTGGGGCCTCGAGTGGCTTATTGCTTTCTAAACGGTTACAAACATATAGCAATATTAAGCTAATAAAACTATTGAATTCACAAAAGTAGCTACGCTTTGCGCCACCAGAGCGAGCAACATCATTTCCTTGTTGTGCTCGGCAAGTAGCCTATGTGACGGAGAATAGCGCTTGATGATTTTACGGTGCTGCCTGGAGCCACACATTCACAGTCATATGAGCCGGGCGGTGCTTAGACGCCCGCACGGCATGTAAACACATGTCGTGCGGGCGTCTAAGCACCGCCCGGCAATCAAGTGCTCCCCTTCCCAGTTCAGCTACAAGGCTGCAGGATGATACATCTGAAAATATGTTGTTCCATGAGGACCCACCCAAGAAGCAAGATTTGAGTTAAGAATATATATATTCCAATTTTGCGCCACATTTTCACGATTATTCAAAAATAGCAGATCTACAAGCTCATAGCGCGCACTCGGTGGCGCGCTATGAGCTTGTAGATCTGCTATTTTCAAAAGCTAAAGCATAACACAATGCGTAAAACACCAACAAGGGTTCCTGCCCCAAAATGGGTTAACAGTTTACCATTCAGGGTTATAGGTTAGGTTAACATACTAAAATATCTAAAACCACATATTACACACACATAAAGACGCCAGGAAAGTGTTCTAAATCTTGTAAATGTGCATTAACATGTATTTTCTTTGCCATAAAAAGGGGTGAAGTTTCCCTTGAAGGTCTCTCTGGCATTCAGCTACAGTTATTCGCCAGCGCACGACGCGCGCAGCATATATAATATAATATAAGATGTTTTCAATCTCCACGTCTCTCTCTCTCATAGAAGAACAAAATGCCTGACCGATGGATCGGAACAGGACTTGTAATTGTTATTCATCTCGGTGGAATATAGAAGATGACTTTGTCGTCGTCGGGTTTGTGGCTTCGTTGTGGCGTCTTTTTTTTTGAGGCGCTTTGACGCATGTTTTGAATTAAGCCGCCAGCGTCGAGACGAGACAACTCCATTACTGGAGGGGGGAACCGTGTTCGTGTTTAGCCCATTCTGGGCGGAACCCCTTTTTAAAGCATTATGTTATACTTTAGCTGATGAAAAAATAGCAGATCTACAAGCTCGTAGTGCGGCACTACGAGCTTGTAGATCTGCTATTTTTTGAAATATCGTGAAAGTGTAGGGCGGCGCAAATCTTTTGAAGATTTGAGTTAAAAACTTTCGCTCTCTTTGCTTCTGGGTTTTTTTTTGAAGGCTGGAACTACATATTTTTAGATGGGGGTCCGTGACCAATAGAGATAATTCTGGGGTCCTTGAAATGAAAAAGGTTGAGCACCGCTGACATAGAAACATAGGTTTTCAGAAATTTTTTGAAGCCTTTTTTATCGACCTCAGTCCCTGGAACAACATATTTTCATGTGATCGGCGGCCAGTTACATATATTTTTGGGGGGTTCTTGGCATGAAAATGACATTGTTTGAGAATCACTGACATACAGTACAGTAGAAACATGGGTTTTTTTTCCAGAAAACTGTCAGAATTTGTAGAATCCTCCTCAAGTCTATAATGGGTTAGAGGCTGCTACTGCTGTGGTAATCAATTTTTTTCCCTTTTCACACGGAACCCATGTGCAATCCCATGTGCGCTCACACACGCAACAACTGGATGATGGCATACAGTGGTGGAAAAAAAGTATACATATCACAGTATACAGTATACAGTATCACATTTTACACTGCACAAGTATTGGCATCAAATTGTACTTAACCCATTCTGACCTGAGATCAGAATCATACGTGGTTTCCCACTGGACAACACACTGGGTCTGATTAACCCATTCTGACCTGAGATCAGATTCTAAAAAATGTCAGTCGTTCTTCGATTTTTCAAAAATAGCAGATCTACAAGCTCGTAGCGCGCCACTCGGTGGCGCGCTATGAGCTTGTAGATCTGCTATTTTTCAATAGCTAAAGCATAACGTGACGCTAACACCAAAAGGGGTTCCCGCGCAAAATGGGTTAACGTACCAAAAGCAAAAAGTACCCATTATACAGAATTTGCAATTTTTCTAAATGTATACAAATCTTTTGAAACAGATCTGCTATATAAAAATATCAGATCTACAAGATTGTAGCGCGGCACTCGGTGGCGCGCTATGAGCTTGTAGATCTGCTATTTTTCAATAGCTATATATAAAGTATAACCTAATGCTTAGTTAAAACACCAAAAGGGGTTCTTGCCCAAAATGTGTTTTTAATTACAGTACTTAGTAGTAAGATGTACTAGTCCTTCGGTGTCTTCCATAATGCACCACTGATGATGACACCATTTCATGTTGTGGTGGAACATCTGTGTGCATGTTCACACACACACACACACAACACACACACACACACAGCTGTGTGCATGTTCACACATTCACACAGCAGCTGACGCCGCGATCGTTGCCAAATGGAACACAGATCTGTGTATAGAAAGAAGAAGAGAAGTGAAAAAATGTTTCCAGGAGATACAGTATGTCACAAAGCTCTGTGTTTCTGATACATAATGTAACGCCGTCCCTATGAATATTCACTGTGACTGAGATGAGTCTCTCTTGCTAGGATTATGACAGTATAGTGTGTATGTTCTCTCTCTCTCGCTCTCTCTCTCTCTCTCTCTCTCTCTCTCTCTCTCTCTCTCCACGGTGCTTTTATTTATTTATTTATTTTCCTTTATACAGTATATATGGGGTTGGAGTTTGAAGAAAGGAACGGATATTATGTGTAGTCTTTAGTGGAGAAAAGTCTAGTTGAATGATCGTCTAACAATGAATATTCCATGTGATTGAGATGAGTCTCTCTTGCTAGGATTATGACAGTAGTGTACAGTAGGCTATGTTCTCTATCGCGCTCTCTCTCTCTCGCTTTTATAATTTTTTATACAGTATATATGGGGTTGGAGTTTGAAGAAAGGAACGAATATATTATGTGTAGTCTTTAGTGGAGACAGAAAAAAGATATTCTAGTTGAATGATCGTCTAACAATAGAAGCAGGAGAGAAAAAAGCAGAACTTGGTTCTGTGTGTGTTAAACCCGCTTGGCTGAGCTATGCTACGACGGCACAATCCACCTGATTCTTCCTTAACGAGACTGGAGGTGGAATACTTGTGAGAGACTTGACTTACAACAAGTTTTATAATTACAATCCAAAGGAGCGGGGTCTAGTTAACCCATTTTGGCCAGGAAACTCCTTTTGGTGTTTTAAGTTATGTTATGCTTTATAGCTATTGAAAAATAGCAGATCTACAAGCTCATAGCGCGGCACCGAGTGCCGCGCTATGAACTTGTAGGTCTGCTATTTGTGAAAATGTGCCTGGAATCTTTGAATATATTATTCTTACAGTTTTCTTTGCTTCTGGGGGGGTCCCTGGAACAACATATTTTGAAATATTGAGAACCATCTGATATAGAAACATGAGGTTTTTCAGAAAAAAAATCATTTTAAAAAGAACATTTTTTTAAATTTCGACGTCAGGCCTAAATGGCTTAAGGCTCATCAAATCCACTGTTCCATGTATTTTACAAAAGCTCCTGGCGAAGAGAAGAGAGGAGAGGAGAAGAGAAGAGAAGAGAAGAGAGGGGGGAAAAAAGCACCTGTTTCTGTGATCTCCGTCACCTTGAAGTGGTCCCTGCATTCCTGCACCCGACATGAAATGAAACAAAATACAAAAAAAAAAACATACTAAAACACGGGTTTTGAGTTCTGAAACTCGACACAAATTAGCATCTTTTGCCGGCTCCCTTCCTCGTCCGTCTTGATATAACCCATTCTGACCTGAGATCAGATTCATACGAGGTTTCCACTGGACACACACTGATCTGATTAACCCATTCTGACCTGAGATCAGATTCTAAAAATTTCAGTCATTCTTCGATTTTTTTCAAAAATAGCAGACCTACAAGCTCGTAGCGCGCCACTCGGTGGCGCGCTATGAGCTTGTAGATCTGCTATTTTTCAATAGCTAAAGCATAACATGATGCTGACACCAAAATGGGTTCCCGTTCAGAATGGGATAATGTAGCGTGCAGCGGCGTTGGATAGCTCGTTAGGTGAAGGGGAAAAAGGAGCGACTTTGATTGATTGCACGCTTTCTCATTCTCATTCATGTAGAACATTGGCTGCCTCTCCGCGATGGACGACGCCGCGCACCTTGAAGCCAAAAACCAAGAAAAGACGGCTCTTTTCTTGCAGCGTTTTCTTTTTGGCCGCCTATGAATGGTTTGGAACAGCTGTGGCCAGATTTGACTGAGGGACTGCCATTGGATTTTTTTTCTCATGAAAGCAGGGAATCATAGCTTCAAATTGACCTATTGGTTGTTCAGTTTGACCCTCCAGTTTTGGAGATATGGCTTATAGAGTAATAATGTCTTGCAGAGAAACAGCGAGTTGAGAAAACAGGCTTGAAAAGGTTCACTTCTGTGGTCTCTAACATTACACCTATATCTACATGTTTAAGCATTTATTTCATATTTACATGTCTTCTGTGGTCTCTAACATTACACCTAGTTTATTTCATTTTTACATATTTACTCGATTTCAGCTCTTGACACTTATTTCAGACATGCTCTAGTATATGTGAAGAATACTAGAATTAATTAATTTAGGATAAAACATAAATAGTGGCGAGTGGCGCGCTACGAGCTTGTAGGTCGATTTACGTTTTTCAATCTGATCTCAGGTCAGAATGGAAAACTGTCACAGGATGTAGAAGACATTTTTAGAATCTGATCTCAGGTCAGAATGGGATATATATGCACTGTAGGCCTATTGGTTCACCAACGTATGTGCCCTTCCCCCCCCCCCCCCCCCCCCCCCGACCCCATTGAGTCGAGGTGACGTCCTTGAGCAAGAGACACTGAACCCCTAATTGCTCCCGATGAGCAGGCTTGTGTGTGTGTGTGTGTGTGTGTGTGTGTGTGTGTTAATGGGTGAATGTGATGCACATGCGTGAAACGCTTTGGATGAAAGCGCTAAATAAACACACCATTTATCATTTTATTTTATATACCGTCTAGTATTCCTTGAGCTTTGTCCCTAATCTGCATGAACCCACCCCTCTCTCTCTCCTCTCTCTCTCTCTCTCTCTCTCTCTCTCTCATCTCTCTCTCTCTCTCTCTCTCTCTCTCTCTCTCTCTCCCCGCTCCACTCCCCAAACTGTGTGAAAAGAGGGATTAATTAACAGGCACTAGATTTGCCCGTAAACCTCAAGTTTAGCAGCATTTACAGTAATATACAGTAATATATATACAGGGTGTTTTGCCGGAGTTTATTGGGTAAATTTACCGGGTGTTTCCTGGAATAATATACTCTACCGTATTCCATGATATTTACGCAGTGATACACAAACAGGCCCACCCTCACCCCCCCCCCCCCCCCCCCCCCCACGCCACGCCTCCTCTCCTCTCCCCAAACAGACAGGCCCACCCCGCTCCGTTCTGCCCCAGTGGTTGTTAACCCATTCTGACCTGAGATCAGATTCATACGAGGTTTCCGCCGGACACACACTGGTCTGATGAACCCATTCTGACCTGAGATCAGATTAAAAAAATGTCAGTCGCTCTTCGATTTTTCAAAAATAGCAGACCTACAAGCTCGTATCGCGCCACGAGTGGCGCGATACGAGCTTGTAGATCTGCTATTTTTAAATAGCTAAAGCATAACATGATGCTGACACCAAAATGGGTGCCCGGTCAGAATGGGTTAAACAAACAACACGGTTCTGATGCCATATGGCACCGCCCTCTCTGTCCCGCTGGGCTGAACGGGACCGGAGAACCTCCC
>NC_139709.1:5234432-5301932 GCF_964188405.1 Protomyctophum parallelum
GGAGAGGAGAAAAACACTTTTATTTTTTTAAATCCAAAATGAGTTAATTTGCAGCAGGCAGACTCTTCACATGTAACGTTATAGAGTCCACATTGGACCTTTTCAAGCCTGTTTTCTCCACTCGCTGTTTCTCTGCAAGACAGACATTACTCCATGCATAGTCCACCATAGATAGGTGAATGAACTGTATCTGTCTGTGGGCAGGCATATGCTGTGCCTGTGTGTGTGTGTGTGTGTTTGTGTGAGTGTGTACGGCGGTATGAGTTGAGGATTAGTGGTATAGCATCAGTGCAATTTGATGTACTTTTTAAATTTATTTTCTGGACTCTTGGAAGATTAGCCGTAAGGCTAAAAGAGATTAAAAAACAAATCTCTATAGGCCTATATGTCATATCTCCCAAAACTGGTGCAGGTCAAACTGAACAAACCAATTTTATGTCAATTTGATTCCCTGCTTTCACATGACATAAAAAATAAAATAAAAATCAATGACTTGGCATCGCTCAGAAAACACATTCAGAGACACATTTCATTCTATGTTCAGATCGATTTCCTCAACACCCCCCCCCCCCCCCCCCCCCCCCCCGAGGAGAGAAATGCACATCGGATGGACCGACTGACCGTTACCTTCACCTGATAGTGGGATACATACAAACATACATACATACATAGCCTACATACATACATACATACATACGTATGTATTTTCTCCCAAAGGGTGATTTTCACTATATAACATCAAACCCCTCTCCTCCATCTCAGCCGTAGAGAACCATGTTTTACGCGTGAAGTGAGTTGGTATTTCCCAATTCTGACCTGAGATCAGATTTTATAAATGTCTTCTACATCCTGACAGTTTTTCTGAAAAAAAAGCTATGTTTCTATGTCAGTCCTTCTTCGATTTTTCCAAAAAATAGCAGACCTACAAGCTCGTAGCGCGCCACTCGGTGGCGCGCTATGAGCTTGTAGATCTGCTATTTTTCAATAGCTAAAGCATAACGTAATGCTTAAAACACCAAAAGGGGTTCCCGCGAAAAATGGTATATACGGCTGAGGGGAAAAATAATCTCCCCGTGAATTCCCAGCATATCAGTTTGGTTCAGTTGGAGGACACCGCGGGGCCTTGAAGGACATCCTCCCCACTGTTTGGTAGAACGTTCACACCTGGAAACCACAACAACTTACGGCGGCGAGCATCTCTATTTTTACCAGCGTTTGAGCGAGCGAGCATTCTCCCTGCTTCTGGCAACCTTTAACCCCGCTGGTACCGTACCGACCCGTGGTACCGCCCCGGCGGGAACCCAGATGGCGGTGGCGGCCATAAATATTATAACACCCTTAGGTTTATAACGCCGAGCCCCCCAAATCATCACCATGGCCAGGAGCTCAAATCTCCAATAATATGGCGGGGTGGTTTCATTCCTGCACTTGGCGCCGCTGTGTGAATATTATGGTCTGGAACGGAGCAGACTCCCTGCAGAGAGCTAAAAAACACTGAATATGGCTCAGCTCAGTCGGTGCTTAACCCCACTCTGACCTGAGATCAGATTCATACGAGGTTTCCACTGGACACACACTGGTCTGATTATAACCCATTCTGACCTGAGATTCAGATTCTAAAAAATGTCAGTCGTTCCTTCGATTTAAAAAAAAATAGCAGACCTACAAGCTTGTAGCGCGCCACTCGGTGGCGCGATATGAGCTTGAGGACAATTCTATAAATGTCCTCTAAATCCTGACGGTTTTCTGAAAAACCCTCGTGTTTCTATGTGTCAGTCGTTTTCAAACATTTTCATGTCAACGGACCCCCAAAAATATATGTACTGTAATTGGCTGCTGACCCTCATCTGAAAATATGTTGTTCCAGGGACCCCCCCCCCCCCCTCCCCCCCAGAAGCTAATATTTGAGTTAACAAACGTTCGCTCTGAAAAAATACTATTCAAAGATCTGCGCCACATTTTCACTCAATTCGTCAAAAAAATAGCAGACCTACAAGTTGTAGAACTTGTAGATCTGCTATTTTTCAATAGCTAGTATAAAGTAGTAACATAATGAAACAACCAAAAGGGGTTTCCCGGCCAAAATAGGTTAACAGAATGCAAAATGGAAGCCTCTGGTTATTGTAGACATTGGCGCTCCGCACAGATTACTCTGTTTGTGTTGCATCGCAACGTTTTCAGAGAGGCTCAGTCTTATAGCAAAATGAGTAGCTCAGACTTTAAGTTTGCGTTAAAAGTGTTAAATCCCCCCAATGTGCGTAAAAAAAAACCAAAACCCACCTCAATTATGGCTTGATATCGGATTAATTCTTTTGAAGAAAAGTGCAACTTGCGCAGTTGGACTGAGAGCTTCTGTCGACGTAACTGAATCCCCTTGAAAAACACGCTTGATATCAGGCCTGCGTGTGTACTGTGCACGCACGCACAACACGCACACACCCATATACACACACACACACACACACACGCAGAGAGAAAAGAACACAGAACAGACAGATTGTTTGTATTTTAGAATGGTCTCTTCCTCTCTCTCTCTCTGCCCCTGTGAGCACAGACTTCTATCGTTCAGTTGATTGGGGATGGGGAGTACTTTGGAGAAAAATAAATAAATCATGGTATCTTTTGGTAGCGGGAGCTGGCCTTTTCCTCCATGCATGGATTAAGGATTATATGCTTTTATAAAAGAGGTCTTAATCAGACCAGGTGTTGTGTCCAGTGGAAACCTCGTATGAATCTGATCTCAGGTCAGAATGGCTTAAGGATGGATGCTATACGAGGGTCCTCTGTGTTAAGTGGACTCAGACCCGTGTAGAGACCAGGGTCCAGTCCACTAATACAACAACCATAATCACATTACTGGGATCCATTCCACTTTCTCACCCCCTCTCTCTCTCTTCTCTTACTCCCTCGATAAATGATACGTAGCTTGCGGAGTTATAGTTCAGTCAGATAATAATACTAATCTTTATTGTCCCGAAGGATATTTGTCTTCACAATCTGTTCAACAGTTCAACACCCACATCAAAAACAACACAGAGCACATAACACCAAGACAGTAGGTACAAAAAACAAAACATGAGGTCCCCACTGTGTACAGAACCATCCTATCGGCGGGGCAGTTTGTTTAATGCTGCGATGGCTGAGGGGACAAAACTCCTACTGAAACGGACCTTTTTTCCATGGCAAGGTTCTGTATCTTTGTCCAGATGGCATGAGGTTGAAGAAGCGATACAGAGGATGATCAGTGTCATTTGATATTGAAAGTGCTAGCCGTGTGATGGCCTTATTGTTCATATCAGAAAGTGTGGGTGTAGGAAGTCCGATGATTTTGGAAGCAATACCGGTGATACTGAAAAGTTTGTTCCTGTTAGGCATGGACAGTATGGTGTAGAAACATGCAGAACAGTACAACAGAACAGGTTGAATAATGCTTTTGTACAATAATAGCAGAAGATGAGGAGCAACAGATATACTCATGCTCAAATTCATGCCGTGTTCAAGGGACGCATACTTTATATATAATGTATGGGAGAGGCTATAGTTTTAGGAGAGCTTTGTTTTTTGTTACGTCCTCGATTATATATGTATGAATGTACTTGTTGTTTTGTTCTGTATTTGCTGTATGTTGCTGGACCCCCTCGAAAACGAGATGATACGCCTCAAGGGGATATCCCTTTTCTCAATAAAGGTTCATATACTCGAGGGGTTAATATGCTGCGTTACTATGTGGGCGTATTCAGTGTGTGCAAGACCCACATGTCATTCGCTGACGTGGCGGTCAGCTGACCAATTGGGCGGTGGTGTTTAAGCTCACCTAGACTGCATGCTTTCTTCCTGCATTATGGTTCTTGGTTGTTGTTATGTGATGTTTGCTCCCACCACCACCCCAGCACCACCGGTGGGCTCTGCTATTTCTGTTCCCCATGGGGGGGGGGGGGGTAGTTATTGTATATATCTATATCTCCCTGATCTTAATGTTTAATGATGGTGTTTGATTGTGCCGAGCAGGGAGAGAAATGTAGCAGAGCCGAACTCCAAGATAAAATATTATATGCACGGTTTGAATTTCATTCTATAATAAATATTGGTTAAATTCTATCCGTGAGTTATCTGGACTGGAATATCTCCTCTCTCTCTCTCTCTCTGTCCTCTCTCTGTCTCTCTCTCTCTCTCTGTCTCTCTCTCTCTCTCCTCTCTCCCTCTCTCTCTCCTCTCTCTCTCTCCTCTCTCTCTCTCTCTCTCTCTCTCTCTCTTCCCTCTCTCTCTCTGTCTCTCTCTCTCTCTCTCTGTCTCTCTCTCCTCTCCTCTATCCTCTCTCTCTCTCTCTCTCTCTCTCTCTCTCTCTCTCTGTCTCTCTCTCTCTCTCTCTCTCTTCTCTCTCTCTCTCCCGCTCATTCAACCGAAACGTTGCCTAAATAAAGTGTTCGTACACTTGAGACAACCTAAAACATGAACCTTGTTTGAAGTGAATTTTAAACATATCAGACGGTCTAATGTTTTCCCAAAACAAAACGTAATGTATTTATCCCATTTATAAGCCTGACGTCAAAGGTCTTCTGAAAGAATATATAATTCAAAGATTTGTGCCACATTTTCACGATTTTTCAAAAACAGCAGACCTACACGCTCATAGCGCGCCACTCGGTGGCGCGCTATGAGCTTGTAGATCTGCTATTTTTCAATAGCTAAAGCATAACATGATGCTTAGTTAAAACACCAAAAGGGGTTCCCACCCAAAATGGGTTAATTCCTGTCTGACCAGAAGCAGGGCTGAAACAATGAGGACAACAGTAACACCCACATTCCGTTAAATTAGATGATTTGCCGGCTATATTTACAGCGGCCATAAAGGTGTTTATACATTCATAGAATCGGGGGTGGAAGTATAAAATAAAGATATTCTTCAGCACGGTGGTACAGTAGCAGTATCTCAGCAGAGGGCCAGATTCAGACGTATCGAAGCCGTTTCTCATGTCTAGCGTTGTGCAGACGTTGGCATGGCGCTGCAATCAGCCGTAACATACAGCAGGCAGATGTTTCTGAGGCCATTATTCAGTGTAATGGTGCCTTTTGCAATATGCGTGTGCGCGCACACACGCACACTGGACACACAGGTTTGCACTGTATTACTGTGGACATAAAGGCTTTTTTTAAAATCTATATCGTATGAGACAGGCTGTGTTTAGGTGTGTGACATTAATTGCCACACAATGTACACTGTATCAAAATAGTGACAAGAGTGCTGTCCAGCACTCTGCCTGTCTGTGTGCTCTGTCCAGCACTCTGCCTGTCTGTGTGCTCTGTCCAGCACTCTGCCTGTCTGTGTGCTCTGTCCAGCACTCTGCCTGTCTGTGTGCTCTGTCCAGCACTCTGCCTGTCTGTGTGCTCTGTCCAGCACTCTGCCTGTCTGTGTGCTCTGTCCAGCACTCTGCCTGTCTGTGTGCTCTGTCCAGCACTCTGCCTGTCTGTGTGCTCTGTCGAGCGCTCTGCCTGTCTGTGTGCTCTGTCGAGTGCTCTGCCTGTCTGTGTGCTCTGTCCAGCACTCTGCCTGTCTGTGTGCTCTGTCCAGCACTCTGCCTGTCTGTGTGCTCTGTCGAGTGCTCTGCCTGTCTGTGTGCTGTGTCGAGTGCTCTGTCGAAAGTTCTTTCAAAAGTTGAAAATAGCCGATGTTGTAGATTGGCTATTCATCGATCATCATAATTATGGCAAAGTAATTAATCTTGCATGGTTATGGAAGTTATAATTCATGATATTCTTTTCTCCGTTAAATAATCTATATAATATATTATCTATTCCGATTTAAGCCGGCTGAGATTCTCCATTTATTCATGGCATGCACTAGCCCATTTGGACCTAAGGACGATACTACAAATGTCTTCTAAATGTCTTCTTAAATGTCTTCTTAAAAAACCTCATGTTTCTATGTCAGTCGTTCTCAAACATTTTCATGTCAAGGACCCCCAAATAATATATGTAATTGGCCCCAGAAGCAAAGATTTGAGTTTAAAAAGCTCTGAAAGAATATAGCTGTATACATTTGCGCCACATTTGCGCCACATTTTCACGATAAAAAAGCAGATCTACAAGCTCTCTACGAGCTTGTAGATTGGCTATTTTTCAAAAGCTAAATTATGACATATAGTCCTAATGCTTAATAAAACACCCCCAAAAGGGGTTCCCGCCCAGAATGGGCTAGATATGCACGGCATGCATGACTGGATGCTGCAGTTTGATATCTGCTCTCTGTGCAATAATATAATAATATAATAATAATAATATCCGCACACACAATATCTCCGTCAGCTCCAACACGTTCCACTTCAACGCACCGCATGAGTTATGAGTCTGACGCACCTTTGGAACGCCACACACACGCATAACTCAAACATCTGAACCCTCAAAAGCCTCGCCATGCATTCATAATGTGTGTGTTCCTCTGGGCCGTGTGAGTGCGTGTGTGTGTGTGTGTGTGTGTGTGTGTGTGCGTGTGTGCGTGCGTGTGCACGTGTGTGTGCGTGTGCACGTGCGTGTGCGTGTGTGTGTGTGCGCGCGTGCGTGCGTGTGTGCGCGTGTGTGCGTGCATGAGTCTTTATCCCTATCTGGAAGGGCGGGAAATGAGGAGGGGGGATTTATTGTCGGAGTGCCAGAACTGTGGAACTATTTGAATTTTGGAAGTGCCATCATGTACATTTGACCATACAGTCTGGAAGAGGCATTCCTTACCAAGGTGCTTAAGTATTCCAGCGTCTTCTTAAGGATGCTATTATACAGCTTGGCTACACAAATGTAAACTATACTTGTGTTCATAATTATTTGGAAGCCTCGGTAATGTCCATAAATCAGTGGTGAGGGGCCTGCAGATTGCAGGCATGCCCAATAATTGGGCATTGTTTGTGTCCACTATTGTTTGTGTTCAAGAATTTCTTGTAAAATGTGAATGCAAATAAAGATGTTAAGTGTGTGTGTGTGTGTGTGTGTGTGTGTGTGTGTGTGTGTGTGTGTGTGTGTGTGTGTGTGTGTGTGTGTGTGTGTGTGTGTGTGTGTGTGTGTGTGTGTGTGTGTGTGTGTGTGTGTGTGTGTGTGTCCGGGCATACAGTACGTATCTACATTTCACACATTATCTATTATTTTTGGCAGCACATTTTTATTTTAGTTTTAGTCATATTCTCTTAACCGTCTTCCTGCCATTGCCGAAGCCCTTCGGCAATTGAAGCATTAATTTGATATTAACGCTTGCTGCCATTGCCGAAGCCCTTCGGCAATTGCCCTTTATTAGTGCATATGATTGATCAAGCCATAATGCTACTCACGTTAGCCGGTTAGCTAGCACTGTTGTTAGCACTGCACTGGATCGTTCATATTAATTCACCGTCGCCATAAGAATCCATTCTATCCGTTTCTTTCAATCGCCTGTATCTCCTATTCCTTGTCCCAGATGGCATTTTTGGTCAAAACAGCGTTTCTTTGACGGCACGAGCCGACGTTGTGGAGTGCAAAAATGTACCGGCATTTTTCGATCATGTAAACAAAGGTTGTCTTGGCAACGTAAAGCTGGCAGGGATAAGCTCACTTCCGGTTGAGGCAAAATGTGGCTTTTCAAAATAAGAGCTCAAATTAAAAAAATGCTGGCATGAATTAGGTCCTAATTTCTCAATAAATGGCAGCAGTAAAAGGGTTAAATATAATTTCCATTTAGTTTTAGTCACCTGGAATGTTTTAGTGTTATAGTCTAGTTTTAGTCGACTAAATCTACGGTTGATTTAGTCGACTAAAATGTATTTTGGCGGGGGCCTTGATGTCGTCGTAATGACTGTTTTTTACACTTGCTGAAAATAGCCGATCTACAAGCTTAGTTTTAATCGACGAAATAAACACTGATGTGAATGAATGAATGAATGAATGACAAGGTCTGCTATTTTTGAAAAATCGAAGAACGACTGACATTTTTTTTAATCTGATCTCAGGTCAGAATGGGTCAATCAGACCAGTGTGTGTCCAGTGGAAACCTCGTATGAATCTGATCTCAGGTCAGAATGGGTTTTAAATGTGTGTGTCTCCGTGCAGAGATCTCGGGCAGCTCAGAGGACATCCCTCTGGTCCGGTGGAGGCAGCAGTGATGTTAATGTGTGTGTTCTCTGTGTCCCGGTGGAGGCAGCAGTGATGTTAATGTGTGTGTTCTCTGTGTCCCGGTGGAGGCAGCAGTGATGTTAATGTGTGTGTTCTCTGTGTCCCGGTGGAGGCAGCAGTGATGTTAATGTGTGTGTTCTCTGTGTCCCGGTGGAGGCAGCAGTGATGTTAATGTGTGTGTGTGTTCTCTGTGTGTCTCCGTACAGAGATCTCGGGCAGCTCAGAGGACATCCCTCTGGTCCGGTGGAGGCAGCAGTGGCTGGAGAACGGCACCCTGCTGTTCCACATCCACCACCAGGACGGCGCTCTCACCATGCCCGGACACGCCCCCACCCAGGACCCCGCCTCCGACTCCGCCGAGGAGGAGCTACGCATCCTGCACATCTCCGTCATGGTAACCCGACTGTTATACCCAAATATGGTCATATTGTTTATGTTCACATCCTGTGACCAAATATGGTCACAGTGTTATGTTCACATCCTGTACATCTCCGTCATGGTAACCACGATCTGTTATACCCAAATATGGTCACAGTGTTATGGTCACATACTGCTACATCTACGTCATGGTAACCCGACTGTTATACCCAAATATGGTCATAGTGTTATGGTCACATCCTGCTACATCTACGTCATGGTAACCCGATCTGTTATACCCAAATATGGTCATAGTGTTATGGTCACATCCTGCTACATCTCCGTCATGGTAACCCGACTGTTCCCCAAATATGGGCATAGTGTTATGTTTACATCCTGCTACATCTATGTCATGGTAACCCGACACTTCCCAAATATGGTCATAGTGTTATGTTCACATCCTGCTACATCTCCGTCATGGTAACCCGACTGTTCCCAAATATGGTCACAGTGTTAAGTTCACATCCTGCTACATCTACGTCATGGTAACCCGACACTTCCCAAATATGGTCATAGTGTTATGGTCACATCCTGCTACATCTACGTCATGGTAACCCGACTGTTATGACCAAATATGGTCATAGTGTTATGTTCACATCCTGTACATCTACGTCATGGTAACCCGACACTTCCCAAATATGGTCACAGTGTTTATGTTCACATCCTGCATATCTATGTCATGGTAACCCGACTGTTCCCCAAATATGGTCATAGTGTTATGTTCACATCCTGCATATCTACGTCATGGTAACCCGACTGTTCCCAAATATGGTCATATTGGTTTATGCAAGAACCCCTGGTTGAGCAAATTTACTGACAGAGTGACTCGCGACAGACAGACAGACACACAGAGACAGACAGAGACAGACAGACACACACACACACACACACACACACACACACACACACACACACACGCACACACACACACACACACACACACACACACACACACGCGCACACAACGATCCGCCTGCCATTGTGCAGTAGCCGTTTCAATTCCACTTTAAGTCCCATCAGGGGAAACGGTTTGGTGGCGCTTTGTATCTTTGTATCCTGGCATTTGTCTTTGTGTTGTTGTGAAGTCACTATGATAGCCACAGATATCTCCATTCACATGGAGGTGTCACAAGGTATGAAGAATGTTCTCCAGTCTTAGAACAGAATAGAGTACTACCTGCACTTCTCCTTGTGTTGGGAGGGAGTTTGAAGAATGCTCCAGTCTTAGAATATAGAATAGAGTACTACCTGCACTTCTCCTTGTGTTGGGAGGGACTTTGAAGAATGCTCCAGTCTTAGAATAGAACAGAGTACTACCTGCACTTCTCCTTGTGTTGGGAGGGAGTTTGAAGAATGCTCCAGTCTTAGAATATAGAATAGAGTACTACCTGCACTTCTCCTTGTGTTGGGAGGGACTTTGAAGAATGCTCCAGTCTTAGAATAGAACAGAGTACTACCTGCACTTCTCCTTGTGTTGGGAGGGAGTTTGAAGAATGCTCCAGTCTTAGAACAGAATAGAGTACTACCTGCACTTCTCCTTGTGTTGGGAGGGAGTTTGAAGAATGTTCCAGTCTTAGAATAGAATAGCCCATTCTGACCGGGCACCCATTTTGGTGTTGGCATCATGTTATGCTTTAGCTATTGAAAAATAGCAGATCTACAAGCTCATATCGCGCCACCGAGTGGTGCGATACGAGCTTGTAGGTCTGCTATTTTTTTGAAAATTCGAAGAAAGACTGACATTTTTTTAATCTGATCTCAGGTCAGAATGGGTTCATCAGACCAGTGTGTGTCCAGTGGAAAACTCGTATGAATCTGATCTCAGGTCAGAATGGGATAGAGTACTGCCTGCACTTCTCCTTGTGTTGGGAGGGAGTTTGAAGAATGCTCTCCAGTCTTAGAATAGAACAGAGTACTGCCTGCACTTCTCCTTGTGTTGGGAGGGAGTTTGAAGAATGTTCTCCAGTCTTAGAATAGAGTAGAGTACTACCTGCACTTCTCCTTGTGTTGGGAGGGAGTTTGTTTTGAGGACTATAATCCTCCATGCAACGCGGCAGCGAGCGTAAAAACAGACAAATGATTTCAGGAGCACAAAGGAGGCTTCAGGACGCCTCGAGTGTCCCTGAACGCTTCAGGACGTCTCGAGTGTCCCCGAACGCTTCAGGACGCCTCGAGTGTCCCCGAACGCTTCAGGACGCCTCGAGTGTCCCCGAACGCTTCAGGACGCCTCGAGTGTCCCCGAACGCCTCGAGTGTCCCCGGACGCCTCGAGTGTCCCCGAACGCCTCGAGTGTCCCTGAACGCATCGAGTGTCCCCGAACGCTTCAGGACGCCTCGAGTGTCCCCGAACGCTTCAGGACGCCTCGAGTGTCCCCGAACGCTTCAGGACGCCTCGAGTGTCCCCGAACGCCTCGAGTGTCCCCGAACGCCTCGAGTGTCCCCGAACGCCTCGAGTGTCCCCGAACGCCTCGAGTGTCCCTGAACGCTTCAGGACGCCTCGAGTGTCCCCGAACACTTCAGGACGCCTCGAGTGTCCCCGAACACTTCAGGACGCCTCGAGTGTCCCCGAATGCATCGAGTGTCCCCGAACGCCTCGAGTGTCCCTGAACACTTCAGGACGCCTCGAGTGTCCCCGAATGCATCGAGTGTCCCCGAACGCCTCGAGTGTCCCTGAACGCTTCAGGACGCCTCGAGTGTCCCTGAACGCTTCAGGACGCCTCGAGTGTCCCCGAACGCTTCAGGACGCCTCGAGTGTCCCCGAACGCTTCAGGACGCCTCGAGTGTCCCCGAACGCCTCGAGTGTCCCCGAACGCTTCAGGACGCCTCGAGTGTCCCTGAACGCTTCAGGACTCCTCGAGTGTCCCTGAACGCTTCAGGACGCCTCGAGTGTCCCCGAACGCTTCAGGACGCCTCGAGTGTCCCCGAACGCTTCAGGACGCCTCGAGTGTCCCCGAACGCTTCAGGACGCCTCGAGTGTCCCCGAACGCTTCAGGACGCCTCGAGTGTCCCCGAACGCTTCAGGACGCCTCGAGTGTCCCTGAACGCTTCAGGACGCCTCGAGTGTCCCTGAACGCCAGACGAGACGACTTGTTTACCACATTCTCTATGACGACGCGATACGAAGTGCTTTAACGTCAAAACATTAACCCATTTTGGGCGGGAACCCCTTTTTGGTGTTTTAAAGCATTATGTTATACTTTAGCGATTGAAAAAAATAGCAGATCTACAAGCTCATAGCGAGCTTGTAGGTCTGCTATTTTTCAAAAATAGCAGAAAAGCCGTTTCCACATTTCTGAAATGTCGTGAAAATGTGGTGGAAATCTTTGAATATATATTTCAGAGCGAACATTTTTAAATAAAGTATTGGCTTCTGGGAGGGGGGTCCCTGGAACTACATATTTTGAGGTGGGGGTCCGTGGCCCAATAGAGATAATTCTGGGGGTCCTTGACATGAAAAAGGTTGAGCACCACTGACATAGAAACATGAGGTTTTTCCAGAAAAAAATGTTTTTTAAGCCTTTTTTTTATCGACCTCAGTCCAGAATGGGTTAAGCACCAATCGAGACACTAGGACAGTGCATTAAGAAACACATTGTAAAAGTTCAAATAAAACAAAGGAGATAAAACAGTAAAATCCTCTCTGCTAATTTGCATTTACTTACAGTTACGAATAGAATGCTATATACAGGATATATACACTAACCTTTGAAGAATCACACGGTCTTGATTTCACGAAAATCTGCCTTAAAAATAGTGCCATCATTTGTCAAGTGTCGAGAATATATATATTAAAGTGTTAACCCCCATTCACAACTGGAATGTTTTAATTTTACTCTAGTTTTAGTCAACTAAATATCATAAGATTTTAGTCGACTACATCTACAATACAGTTAATTTAGTCGAACAAAATGTCTTCTGTCGGGGCTTGATGCCGTCGTAATGGCTGATTTTACACTTGCTGACAATAGCCGATATACAAGCCCACAACGTGTCGCGGCAGCGACACGTTGTGATCTTGTAGATCGGCTATTTTTAGCATGCAACTAATTATAAAATGATTTATACTGGATCTCTTGTCCACTAGTCCCTTCCTAACATTTTAGTCTAGTCTTTATTTTGTTGACGAAATTGTCAGTACATTTAGTCTTAGTTTTAGTCATCATGGCTTAGTTTTCATTTAGTTTTCGTCATGTGGAAAAAGGTAGTCGACGAACATTTCTCGTCTTAGTCTTAGTCGACAAAATCAACACTGATTAGCGTCGTGCACCATGCAGATTTCTGAACATCAAGGAGATATAGAGTTTGACGATCTTCCTTTCACAAGTATATTTATATTATATCTAATATATATATATTATAATCCAGTTCCGTGCGTTTGCTCCGTATCAGTGCGTTATGCTACGTATCAGATCTGATCTGCCGTGTTGGAAAAGGAGTCCTTTGATCCGGGCAGTGCATATATATATATATATATATATATATATATATATATGCCTCCTCTTTTCCGCCTGAGGAAATGTATATGTATTAGATTTAAGATACGCCACACCTTCCTCCAGATGCCCTTTTCTCTCCAGCCCCAAAGACGTTATACAATCTGCAGCGTTGATGGATGGCACGTATTTTCAGACATTGAAAGCATATTATCCCCTTCTGTACGGGAAAAACCCTTTTGGTTATTATGTCATGCTTTAGCTGTTGAAAAATAGCAGATCTACAAGCTGCTATAGCGTATATAGCTCATAGCTGTATATGCTATAGCTCATAGCTTGTAGGTCTGCTATTTTTCGAAAAAGCGTGAAAATGTGGCACAAATCTGTGTATATATATATATTATTTCAGAGCGAACTCAAATCTTTGCTTCTGCGTGGAGGTCCTTGGTACAACATTATTTTCAGATGGGGATCGGCGGCCAATTTCATATAATAGTTTGAGAACCTCTGACATAATAGAAACATGCTTTTTTTTCAGAAAACTGTCATGATTTAGAGATTTTGTAGAGGTCTAAATGGGTTATAACTGCATACACAAATGATTAGTCAGCTAGAGGGGGGAGTTCTGCCAGCCAGCTAAGTGTGGCGGATGGAGAGAGAGAGAGAGAGAGAGGGAGAGAGAGAGAGAGGGGGAGAGAGAGAGAGGGGCATGGAGACAGAGAGAGAACACAGGCAGGCATAGAGAGAGAGAGCAGGCATGGAGGCGCACAGACGCTCCTTGAATGTCGATGATAAAACTGACCTTGAGATTATTTCCACACTTCGCGATGTCGCGCATCTGCTAGCGAACACCCGGTCCCGCTACGGTGTGCCAAACGGACCTCAAACAGGGACACATTTTCATAATATTCTAGCTATCTGTGTGTGTGTGTGTGTGTGTGTGTGTGTGTGTGTGTGTGTGTGTGTGTGTGTGTGTGTGTGTGTGTGTGTGTGTGTGTGTGTGTGTGTGTGTGTGTGTGTGTGTGTGTGTGTGTGTGTGTGTGTGTGTGTGTGTGTGTGTGTGTGTGTGTGCCACACTCTCCCGTGGATATGTGTGGGCAGAGGCGGATTAGCATGCATAGATATGTCCAGGCTGCGTCGACAGATGGACCGGGCGCTGCTGTCTGCCGCGGCGCTCGGGACCATCGCTGCCCGGTCGGAGGGCCCCGCCCTGCCCCGGTGCTCGGGGCCCCTCGCCCGCAGCACGCTGCCCGATCGGAGGGCCCCGCCCCGGTCCGGACCCTCGCCTGCAGTGCGCTGCCCGGTCGGAAGGCCCTGCCCCGGTCTGGACCCACGCCTGCAGTGCGCTGCCCGGTCGGAAGGCCCCGCCCCGGTCCAGACCCTCGCCCGCTGCCCGGTCGGAGGGCCCCACCCCGCACCGACCGCTAAATCCACAAAAACCTCTTCGTGTCACTTCTATAGGGACACAGCTATAGGGACAGTCATGCAAAGACACTGGAGTGTTAAGGGGTAAAGTGTTTAGGGGGGTAAGGGGTAAAGCGTTGTGTTATGGGGGTAAGGGGTAAAGTGTTAAGGGGTAGAGTGTTTAGGGGGGTAAGGGGTAAAGCGTTATGTTAAGGAGGCTAAGGGGTAAAGCGTTGCCTATACGTATATCGACATACATTCTATTGTGTTATTATTTGTCGGAAGCTTTTCGTGGCGATGCCTTTTGTCCTAGATATGCCAGGTTTGCGGCCGGCTATAACATATTACCCAATCAGGCTGTGGCCAGGCATAACAAATGATCCAATCAGGTTGTGGCCTGGGTACAGTATTATAACGGATCATCCAATCGGGGGGTTTTGTAGCCCAGGTAACAGATCGACCAATCATGTTCCACTTCATGGCCTGGCCACCAGACAGACCAATCATGTTCCAGTTCATGGCCTGGCCACCAGACAGACCAATCATGTTCCAGTTCATGGCCTGGCCACCAGACAGACCAATCATGTTCCAGTTCATGGCCTTGCCACCAGAAAGACCAATCATGTTCCAGTTCATGGCCTGGCCACTAGACAGACCAATCATGTTCCAGTTCATGGCCTGGCCACCAGACAGACCAATCATGTTCCAGTTCATGGCCTGGCCACCAGACAGACCCATGATGAGATCATTTAGACCTCCTTGGATCAGGTATTAACCCATTTAGACCTAAGTTATATTCTACAAATATCTTCTAAAACATGAGTTTTTTCTGAAAAACCTCATGTTTCTATATGTCAGTGGTGCTCAAACTATTTAATTTCAAGGACCCCCAATATCATAATCTATTATGTTGTTCCAGGTACGCGCCCCAAAAGCAACGATTTGAGTTAAAAACGTTGGCTCTGAAAGAATATATTATTCAAAGATTTGCGCCACATTTTCACGATAAAAAAAAAAATAGCAGACCTACAAGCTCGTAGCGCGCCACTCGGTGGCGCGCTATGAGCTTGTAGATCTGTTATTTTTCAATAGCTACAATTATAACAATGTTTAAAACACCAAAAGGGGTTCTCGCCCAAAACGGGTTAAGCTCCAGACTTTTCTTTGTTTTTGGGCTTTTTTTCTTGTTGTTGGCTTCGAAGAGAAAGCCTGTTGGGAAATGTAGTTCAATGAAGTGCACCAAACTCAGACGCTGTTAGCAGAAAATCCCTTCCAAAAACAGCTGGTTTACCAACAGAGCGTGTGTGGAGACCTGCATGTCGAACCATAATGGGGTCTCAACCTTGTTTTTTGGACACTGTTACCTTTTAACCCATTCTGACCTGAGATCAGATTCATAACGAGGTTTCCGCCGGACACACACTGGTCTGATGAACCCATTCTGACCTGAGATCAGATTCTAAAAATGTCAGTTGCTCTTTGATTTTTCAAAAATAGCAGACCTACAAGCTCGTATCGCGCCACTCGGTGGCGCGATATGAGCTTGTAGATCTGCTATTTTTAAATAGCTAAAGCATAACATGATGCCGACACCAAAATGGGTGCCCGGTCAGAATGGGTTAAAGGGATTGTGACAATAAAAAAAATGTTTTGGAATTGTTATTATTTTTTTTAGGTTTTCGAATCTCAATTGCACCCAAAAAACATGAACTTTTAACATTCAGTAGATTTTCTGTGATCTGGGGTTTTCTGGCTCAAACAGGTGCTCTGATTTGCCGGCAGTTTGTGATGTAAGAGCCTGAAAATCCCATATATGTCAATGGGATTTGCCAGCAGATGTCACTGTTTTCACTGTGTTGCCTGTTTTTATTGTAGCTCAAAAGGCTTCCAAACCCCAAAGAAAACTTCAGACCACAGAAAATCCACTGAATGTTCAAAGTTCAGGTTTTTGGGTGTAATTGACGTCATAAAACCTAAAATAAAAAATAAAAATAAATGAAAATGTATGTCATAAAACCTTTAAGCTTTCCCAATGTAACGATAAGGCATTTTGACTTTTTATTCAAAACCTTTATTTATTCTCCAAAGACATTGAGGTCGCCCTCATTTCCAGTGTCGTCGAGATATAACATAAATAATACATCATTTCAAAGCAATATACAAAAGCTAGGCTACAGTAAGTAAATGTATCAATACTAGAAATACTGTAGAAAATGGCCGAATTCAACATTTAGTTGACTAAAAAGTACAACAATATTTCTCCAAGTACTCATTATGCAGTTTTCAAATATATAAACACACGTGAGCTTGTAGATCTGCTATTTTCAAATGGCCGAAATGTCAAATGGCTGAAATCTATAATCTATCAAAATCTACAGGTATAGTAACTAAAGATGTAGCAGAAGTGAATGTATTGGATATTGTAAATACTCGAGTAAAGTACAAAATTGTACTTACCGGTAATGAAATACTTGCCATTAATATAGTGGTTGCAACTGTATTAATTGATTGCCCGAGTCCCGTGGTGGGAGTTCTGCTCTGGTTTTGGTGAATATTAATTAGTTCCGGTCATTTTGTGGGGGGAACTGGGGGCCACGCATTAAAAGTAAATTAATCCACAAAACTAATCTCATTTTTATATTGTTGACCTATTTCAAAAAATATTAGCGAGACTTTCGTTCAACTTTGACTCCTCTATCATAATTTGGGCACAAACGACATAGTTCTGTGTGATAGAGGGGTAGAAAATGTGCAACGAAAGTTGCACTATATGGTAAAAATAGGTCAACAATAGAACGCTAGAACTCCCACCACGGGACTCAGGCAATCAATAATTTTACAATTTAGCAGATGCTCTTAATCCAGAGCGATTTACATTTAAGCAAAAACAAAAGCATTGCATATACATCACATATATAAAAAGTAGTTATCATGAATCATGTATAAACTAAGAATGTAACAGTGGAGTATCTATGTCAACTATACATACTGTACTAAATTATATATTATTATACATGTGTACTATAAAGTGCTATGACTACATATCTACTACATATCTGCTACATATCAATCAATTAATACAGTTGCAACCACTATAAGGCAAGTATTTCAAACAACTTAAGTAATTGTACTTTAATGTCGACTGGTCATTTCACAGTTCCAGTGAACTGCATGGTCTCTTAACAAGGTGACCCTGTGATGTCACCTTGCTATAGGGTGGGTGGGTCGCTCTCCTCCCTGACCATCCATAATAGATTTAGTAACCTTGTTGTTTGTCTTGTCCATGAACAACACAACGCCCTCTCAGGCCCAGCGGAGTCCCAGCGGTAGTGACAACAACGATACAGATTAACTCCACAGTCAGACCTTTAGAAACAACAGCTATTTATCTTCTTGCCAAGCGGTGCTGTTTCCACATGGTCCTCCATGGTTACAGGGGGTGATGGAGGGTCGCGCTCTATATACGTGCAACGGCCAACCCACTGTCCACTATTAGTTCTCAGGTCTCAGGTCTGGATTTTGGCCAGGCAGACGATGGATTTGCGGACGGGCTGTCCTCGCCTTATTGTAGATGTACGCCACTGCTATCAGACATCTCTCTTGACAATTTTTTTGTTTTGTTTTAGTTGAAATGTTCCCATTTGGTTTCATTTTACACTCTCCATGGTTAAAGAGCTAACTCTCCATCATTTAGCTGGGGACCACCTAGCTGGAACCCCCTCAAGGACCACTCACTGGTGGTCCCACCGGACCACTCACTGGTGGTCCCCAGACCACTCACTGGTGGTCCCCAGACCACTCACTGGTGGTCCCCGGACCACTGGTTGAACACCACTGTACTAAAGGTAATCAATCTGTCCGTTCGTTGTTTTCCTGCATGGCCCTTCCTGTTTATAAAGCCTGCCTGTGTGCGTGCGTGCGTGCGTGCGTGCGTGGGCGACATTGTCCTTTGCACTGTACGGTGGGTGCACAGCGTGCCCGGGGAACAGTGCAATATGGCACTGTTTGGTGGATGGCTGACTGCTGAGTGCGATGCGAGCCCTCATTGGTGGACGGCTGTGTGCTAGGCGAGCCCTCATTGGTGGACGGCTGACCGCTGTGTGTGCGAGGCGAGCCCTCATTGGTTGGACGGCTGACTGCTGTGTGTGCGAGGCGAGCCCTCATTGGTTGGACGGCTGGCCGCTGTTTGCGAGGCGAGCCCTCATTGGTTGGACGGCTGTTAGTCTAGTTTTAGTCGACTAAATGTCATACGATTTTAGTCGACTAAATCTACAGGTGATTTAGTCGACTAAAATGTATTTTTGCGGGCCTTGTTGCCGTCATAATTAACTTGCTGAAAATAGCCGATCTACAAGCTCACAACGCGTCGCAGCTTGTAGATCTGCTATTTTCAGCATGCAACCAAGTGTAAAATGACTTATACTGGATCTGTTGTCCACTAGTCCCTTCCTAGCATTTTCGTCTAGTTTTTATTTGTCGACAAAATTGTCAGTATATTTGCTCTTAGTTTTAGTCAACATAGCTTAGTTTTAATTTAGTTTCCATTTAGTTTTCTTCAGTGGAAAAGGTAGTCGACGAACATTTTTCGTCTTAGTTTTAGTCGACGAAAACAACACTGGTCTCTAACCAATGAGCCACAGCCGGGCCCGTACTATAAATGTTTGGCAACATGTGCCTGGCCCACACACACACACACACCTGGTACATGCACGTTGCACACGCACACACACACACGCACGATAACGCACGCATACACAATGTCACGGCCAGACAGCGCGGAGCAGCTAGCTTGGCCCGCGGTGAGGAGAGGATCAACCCCGTACGACCATTAGCGCTCCGTCATTGAGATTCATGCTATGACCCGCGAGCGGCTAATGCCGCCGCGCTGATGACATTGATCCCATAAACCTTAAGCCATCTGGGGCGGGAACCCCATTTTGGTGTTTTATTTAAAGCATTATTATGTTCTGCTTTTATAGCTATTTAGAAATAACAGATCTACAAGATCGTAGCGTGGCACCGAGTGCTTGTAGGTCTGCTATTTTTTGAAAAATCGTGAAAATGTGTCGCAAATTTGGAATAGGCTATGTATCCTTTCAGAGCGATTTTTTTTAACTCAAATCATTGCTTCTGGGAGAGACATTTTGAGAGAGGTGGGGGTCCCTGGAACAACATATTATGAGAGGGGGGTTGGAGGTCAAATACATATAATTCTAGGGGTCCTTGACATGAAATAGTTTGAGAACCACTGACATAGAAACATGAGCTTTAACAGAAAACTGTCGAACAGACATTTTGTAAGAATCGTCCTCGGGTCAAAATGGGTTAAATCAATGTGTCCCCTGACCGCTTGTAAAGCAGTCGCCGTACGTGGTCGCAATCCTCCTCCTCCCGCCCTGCCTCTCCTCCTCCCCCCCGCCCCCCCCCCTCCCCCCCCCCCCCCCCCCCCAGCTCGCCGCGCGCCCGTCGTGTGGTGTTGTTGGAAAGCCTGCGGAGCGTGACAGGCTGATCTATGATTCCCAAACGCAGAAGGACACGAGAGCCGGAGCGTCTGAAGTGTGCTTTGCCCTCTCCGAAACTCTGTGACAGACTACAGAGACAGGCTTTTGTTTGTTTCTCTCTCTCTCTCTCTCTCCCTCCCCCCCCTCTCTATCTGTGTCTCTCTCTCTCTCTGTCTCTCTCTCTCTCTCTCTCTCTCTCTCCCTCTCCCCCCCTCTCTCTATCTGTGTCTCTCTCTCTGTCTCTCTGTCTCTCTGTCTCTCTCTCTCT
Source organism: Protomyctophum parallelum (assembly GCF_964188405.1). Taxonomy (NCBI): domain Eukaryota; kingdom Metazoa; phylum Chordata; class Actinopteri; order Myctophiformes; family Myctophidae; genus Protomyctophum; species Protomyctophum parallelum. Next base: position 5,254,582 of record NC_139709.1, read on the forward strand.
CTCTCTCTCTCTCTCTCTCTCTCTCTCTCTCTCTCTCTCTCTCTCTCTCCTCTCTCTCTCTCTCTCTCTCTCTCTCTCTCTCTCTCTGCATAAGATAAACTAATTGGTGCTCCAATAATGGTGTTTTGGTCTTTTGTTTTTTTCACACACACTTTCTCTCTCTCTCTCTCACTCTCCCTCCTCCCGCCCCCCCCCCCCCCCCACCCCCCATCCCTCTCTCTCTTTCTCTCTGTGTTTCTCTCTGTCTGTCTCTCTCTCTCCTCTCTCTCTCTCTCTCTCTCTCTCTCTCCTCTCTCTCTCTCTCTCTCTCTCTCTCTCTCTGTTTCTCTCTCTGCATAAGGACACTACTTGAAAGTGAATGGTGTTGTTCTCATAAGATAAACTAAATTGCTGCTCCACTAATTAGTGTTTATGGTCTTTTGAAACACTATACACTAAGCCCTGCATTTTACACTTGGCTATTCAAAAAGATACACATGCAGGCACTTTCCCCAGGGAAAAAGAAAAAAAAAGAAATGCTTTTGGCCTTGCTCAGAATCAACAAATGATGTACAGTAAGTATACAGTATGTCAGGGTTCCCCAACACATTCTGACCTGAGATCAGATTTTACAAATGTCTTCTACATCCTGACAGCTTTCTGAAAAGCTATGTTTCTATGTCAGTCGTTCTTCGATTTTCAAAAATAGCAGACCTACAAGCTCGTAGCGCGCCACTCGGTGGCGCGCTATGAGCTTGTAGGTCTGCTTTTTTTTTTTATCGTGAAAATGTGGCGCAAATCTGACAGAAGACTGTCAGGATCAGAAAACATGTTATAAATTTGTGTTAACAGGCTGTCGGATAGAATAGACCCCAAACACCATACCGCGGTTTCGTATATACTTCCCAAACAAACATTGTCGTTTGTTACATTTGGCTTTTGTATCGCGGCCTTTTTGCCGCACATCAGAACTTTCCCACTCTCCCATCTGTTATATCGTGCAAACGCCGCTGGTGTCGTTGTCTTTATAGAAAAACACAAAACAACAATCTGGAGGCTTCAGAGCGCTGATGAGCACGACGTGTCCTGTGTGTACTTTGTGCACTGTGTTCCTGTTTCTGTCAACTCCAGCCTTAACCCATTTAGGCCCAGACCCATTCTACAAAATGTCTCTTCTAAATCCTGACAGATTTCTGGAAAACCCCCATGTTTCTATGTCAGTCGTTCTCAAACATTTTCATGTCAAGGACCCCCAAAAATATATGTAATTGGCCGCCGACCCCCATCTGAAAATATGTTGTTCCAGGGACCCTCCCTAGAAGCAAAGATTTGAGTTAAAAATGTTTGCTCTGAAAGAATATAATATATTCAAAGATTTGCACCACATTTTCACGACTTTAAAAAAAATAACGGACCTACAAGCTCATAGCGCGCCACTCGGTGGCGCGCTATGAGCTTGTAGATCTGCTGTTTTTCAACAGCTAAAGTATAACATAATGCTAACACCAAAAGGGGTTCCCATAGCTAAATGGTTCCAATAGCTAATAGTTCCAATAGCTAAAGTATAACATAATGCTTTGTAAAACACCAAAAGGGGTTCCCACCCGAAACGGGTTAACAAGTCCTTTTCATCGGCGCTGAATTTAATTCCTTTAGTCTTTTCGTCTGTGTTTTAAATACGGTTGTCCTCCACAGTGTCCTCCATCCATGCAGCAGCAGTGGCTGGCTGTCACTGTGTGTACACTGTAAAGCAACCATGGGGCTGACTGACTGACTGAAAGTCCCTTAACTATGTGTACACTGTAAGCAACCATGGGGCTGACTGACTGACTGAAAGTCCCTTTAGACACAAACACTATACTTTTGGAAGAATGAATGACCTAATGCTGGGCAGTGAGTGTGTTAACAATGTGGCCTCTGTGCTGGTGACAGGGCTGAAGCTGCTAATTGATGTAGGAAAGGAGTGAATTTAACCGATTCCGTACATTGCCACACGTCATAGCGGTCCCAACCGACGCGTACATAGGACGTGCGCATCCTCAAGGATACCGGGCGAGATAAGAATATTCTGAATCTTTTCCTTTTTTCTTTTTTTTGTCAGTTTGCCTTTCGGCTATACCGTATATGCTACACTCTGCACTCAAATTAGCTTACCGTTGACTTAGCGGGTTATGAACGGATCGATATACCGGCGCTTCATTTCTGCTCCTCATCCGTCTCTCCCGCAAATAACGCTTTTTGGATCAGATATATCGTATAAATTAAAACGATCGCAATGTAAGCTATAGCAATGTAAATTAAACTTTGTTTAGTAGTGGATTGTTTCCGTGGGTCGTGGGTTTCAGAGTAAAAGCGACCAGACAACTATGGCACCCCAGAGCTCCTATTTTGAAGAACTTCCGGCTTGTGTTAACCCATTGACGCCTGGTGCAACGTATACGTTGTTCTACCCTTGATGCCGGCGCCCTCTCTATGTCTCATCAGCTATTGCTATACATGTAGCAACATAACTATTTTAAAAACAATCATCAGAATTTGAAGGTTTTCAGAAACCTTAGGTCAGGCCCTAGAAGGCGTTCCCAGATTCGGCGACGACTGCCATTGTCTTCTAAATGTCACATTCCAACTAATTCCAAGCAGCAGTTTCAACTCGACATGCAGGACAACTCAAGTTATTTTTTTCTTTTTCATTTCAGTTTACCAAACTATACAGTAATTATAGTGACGGTGTGAGCGCTATATTGAATACCCTTGCGCAGCAAACACTGTCCGACTTTGAGCCAATAAAATAGGCTACCACACAGTTATTGTTAACTGTTAATTAACACTGAGAGGAAATGAACCTCATCTTCTCTCTTGCTCTCAAATCTCAATGTCCCACAGAGCAGCAGCAGATTGAAAAATACACTCAGGTAATAACAATAAAGAAAACAATTCAAATCATTTAAAAAAGGGAAAGGGAGAAACGAAGGCAGCAATTTTTAAAACTGAGTTTGAAGGTTCTTTACCACGTTATATCGCTCACTTCCCTCCCCCCGGGCACGCTCTGAGAAGGAAAAGGCCGCACTTGTACCTTAACCCATTTAGGCCTGACGTCGAAATTAAAGTGTCTTTTTTTCTCTGGTTCTCAATATTTCATGTCAAGGACCCCCAAAAATATATTAAATTGGCCGCCGACCCCCCATCTGAAAATGTGTTGTTTCAGGGACCAACCTCGCAGAAGCAAAGATTTGAGTTAAAAACGTTCGCTCTGAAACAGTATATATTCAAAAGCTTTGTACCACACATGTTCACGATTTAAAAAAAAATAGCAGACCTACAAGCTCGTAGCGCGCCACTCGGTGGCGCGCTATGAGCTTGTAGATCTGCTATTTTTCAATAGCTAAAGCATAACATAACGCTAACACCAAAAGGGGTTCCCGTACAGAATGGATTAAGTGCCTGATAATACTTTGTTTTATGACCACTCACACCCCGGACGAGGATCGGAGCCCCTCCATATCTCCTCCCTCTCCTCCCTCATTGAATCCACAATAATGTCTATCTGATGAAGTCCACCAGGAGCCAAGCCGGGACGCATGTGGACCCATCGGACGCCCTCGCTCATATAGCTAATGGTAGCGTAGCGCCATGCGTTCCTGTTTCCAGGAACCTCTGCTACTACGCAGCATGTGATGCAGTAAATCTTTGGTAAATATAAAAAAAAAAAAAAAAGGGAACACATTATGGAGGAAATGGTTGCAATTTAGGAGCTCTATACGCTATTTATCCAGAGACACTTACAGTAAACAAGGTGGGGGGGGGGGGGAGAGAGAGAGAGAGAGAGAGAGAGAGAGAGAGAGAGAGAGAGAGAGAGAGAGAGATAATGTGCCCATTCCAACTCTTCACAAGTTTTCTGAAAATGCATTTCTTTTCTCTGCAGGTTTTATTCACTGTTTTGCTTTGCTGCTGAAAATAAGTGTCCAGCAGAGAAACTATATATTCAGGGAATATTATTAACATGGCAAATATCACCCCCCCCCCCCCCCCCCCCCTTCTCACTGACACAGTTCTGTTTCTGCACTGACAATCTATACTTAAGTGAAATGTTCTGTTTCTGACAATGCACTGACAATCTACTGAATTGTTCTGATTCTGACAATGCACTGACAATCTACTGAACTGTTCTGTTTCTGACAACGCACTGACAATCTACTGAACTGTTCTGTTTCTGACAACGCACTGACAATCTACTGAACTGTTCTGTTTCTGACAACGCACTGACAATCTACTGAACTGTTCTGTTTCTGACAATGCACTGACAATCTACTGAACTGTTCTGTTTCTGACAATGCACTGACAATCTAATGAACTGTTCTGTTTCTGACAACGCACTGACAATCTACTGAACTGTTCTGTTTCTGACAATGCACTGACAATCTAATGAACTGTTCTGTTTCTGACAACGCACTGACAATCTACTGAACTGTTCTGTTTCTGACAATGCACTGACAATCTAATGAACTGTTCTGTTTCTGACAACGCACTGACAATCTACTGAACTGTTCTGTTTCTGACAACGCACTGACAATCTACTGAACTGTTCTGTTTCTGACAACGCACTGACAATCTACTGAACTGTTCTGTTTCTGACAACGCACTGACAATCTACTGAACTGTTCTGTTTCTGACAATGCACTGACAATCTACTGACCTGTTCTGTTTCTGACAACGCACTGACAATCTACTGAACTGTTCTGTTTCTGACAATGCACTGACAATCTACTGAACTGTTCTGTTTCTGACAACGCACTGACAATCTACTGAACTGTTCTGTTTCTGACAACGCACTGACAATCTACTGAACTGTTCTGTTTCTGACAATGCACTGACAATCTACTGCACTGTTCTGTTTCTGACAACGCACTGACAATCTACTGAACTGTTCTGTTTCTGACAATGCACTGACAATCTACTGAACTGTTCTGTTTCTGACAACGCACTGACAATCTACTGAACTGTTCTGTTTCTGACAACGCACTGACAATCTACTGAACTGTTCTGTTTCTGACAACGCACTGACAATCTACTGAACTGTTCTGTTTCTGACAACGCACTGACAATCTACTGAACTGTTCTGTTTCTGACAATGCACTGACAATCTACTGAACTGTTCTGTTTCTGACAATGCACTGACAATCTACTGAACTGTTCTGTTGATTGACAATGCACTGACAATCTACTGATCTGTTCTGTTTCTGACAATGCACTGACAATCTACTGAACTGTTCTGTTTCTGACAATGCACTGACAATCTACTGAACTGTTCTGTTTCTGACAATGCACTGACAATCTACTGAACTGTTCTGTTTCTGACAATGCACTGACAATCTACTGAACTGTTCTGTTTCTGACAATGCACTGACAATCTACTGAACTGTTCTGTTTCTGACAATGCACTGACAATCTACTGAACTGTTCTGTTTCTGACAATGCACTGACAATCTACTGAACTGTTCTGTTTCTGACAACGCACTGACAATCTACTGAACTGTTCTGTTTCTGACAATGCACTGACAATCTACTGAACTGTTCTGTTTCTGACAATGCACTGACAATCTACTGAACTGTTCTGTTTCTGACAACGCACTGACAATCTACTGAACTGTTCTGTTTCTGACAACACACTGACAATCTACTGAACTGTTCTGTTTCTGACAACGCACTGACAATCTACTGAACTGTTCTGTTTCTGACAACACACTGACAATCTACTGAACTGTTCTGTTTCTGACAATGCACTGACAATCTACTGAACTGTTCTGTTTCTGACAACACACTGACAATCTACTGAACTGTTCTGTTTCTGACAATGCACTGACAATCTACTGAACTGTTCTGTTTCTGACAATGCACTGACAATCTACTGAACTGTTCTGTTTCTGACAACGCACTGACAATCTACTGAACTGTTCTGTTTCTGACAATGCACTGACAATCTACTGAACTGTTCTGTTTCTGACAATGCTCTGACAATCTACTGAACTGTTCTGTTTCTGACAATGCACTGACAATCTACTGAACTGTTCTGTTTCTGACAATGCACTGACAATCTACTGAACTGTTCTGTTTCTGACAATGCACTGACAATCAACTGAACTCTTCTGTTTCTGACAATGCACTGACAATCTACTGAACTGTTCTGTTTCTGACAATGCACTGACAATCAACTGAACTCTTCTGTTTCTGACAATGCACTGACAATCTACTGAACTGTTCTGTTTCTGACAATGCACTGACAATCAACTGAACTGTTCTGTTTCTGACAATGCACTGACAATCTACTGAACTGTTCTGTTTCTGACAATGCACTGACAATCAACTGAACTGTTCTGTTTCTGACAATGCACTGACAATCTACTGAACTGTTCTGTTTCTGACAATGCACTGACAATCTACTGAACTGTTCTGTTTCTGACAATGCACTGACAATCTACTGAACTGTTCTGTTTCTGACAATGCACTGACAATCAACTGAACTCTTCTGTTTCTGACAATGCACTGACAATCTACTGAACTGTTCTGCTTCTGACAATGCACTGACAATCTACTGAACTGTTCTGTTTCTGACAATGCACTGACAATCTACTGAACTGTTCTGTTTCTGACAATGCACTGACAATCTACTGAACTGTTCTGTTTCTGACAATGCACTGACAATCAACTGAACTCTTCTGTTTCTGACAATGCACTGACAATCTACTGAACTGTTCTGTTTCTGACAATGCACTGACAATCAACTGAACTCTTCTGTTTCTGACAATGCACTGACAATCTACTGAACTGTTCTGTTTCTGACAATGCACTGACAATCAACTGAACTGTTCTGTTTCTGACAATGCACTGACAATCTACTGAACTGTTCTGTTTCTGACAATGCACTGACAATCTACTGAACTGTTCTGTTTCTGACAATGCACTGACAATCTACTGAACTGTTCTGTTTCTGACAATGCACTGACAATCAACTGAACTCTTCTGTTTCTGACAATGCACTGACAATCTACTGAACTGTTCTGTTTCTGACAATGCACTGACAATCTACTGAACTGTTCTGTTTCTGACAATGCACTGACAATCAACTGAACTCTTCTGTTTCTGACAATGCACTGACAATCTACTGAACTGTTCTGTTTCTGACAATGCACTGACAATCTACTGAACTGTTCTGTTTCTGACAATGCACTGACAATCTACTGAACTGTTCTGTTTCTGACAATGCACTGACAATCTACTGAACTGTTCTGTTTCTGACAACGCACTGACAATCTACTGAACTGTTCTGTTTCTGACAATGCACTGACAATCTACTGAACTGTTCTGTTTCTGACAATGCACTGACAATCTACTGAACTGTTCTGTTTCTGACAATGCACTGACAATCTACTGAACTGTTCTGTTTCTGACAATGCACTGACAATCTACTGAACTGTTCTGTTTCTGACAATGCACTGACAATCAACTGAACTCTTCTGTTTCTGACAATGCACTGACAATCTACTGAACTGTTCTGTTTCTGACAATGCACTGACAATCAACTGAACTCTTCTGTTTCTGACAATGCACTGACAATCTACTGAACTGTTCTGTTTCTGACAATGCACTGACAATCAACTGAACTGTTCTGTTTCTGACAATGCACTGACAATCTACTGAACTGTTCTGTTTCTGACAATGCACTGACAATCTACTGAACTGTTCTGTTTCTGACAATGCACTGACAATCTACTGAACTGTTCTGTTTCTGACAATGCACTGACAATCAACTGAACTCTTCTGTTTCTGACAATGCACTGACAATCTACTGAACTGTTCTGTTTCTGACAACGCACTGACAATCTACTGAACTGTTCTGTTTCTGACGATGCACTGACAATCTACTGAACTGTTCTGTTTCTGACAATGCACTGACAATCTACTGAACTGTTCTGTTTCTGACAACGCACTGACAATCTACTGACCTGTTCTGTTTCTGACAATGCACTGACAATCTACTGAACTGTTCTGTTTCTGACAACGCACTGACAATCTACTGAACTGTTCTGTTTCTGACAATGCACTGACAATCTACTGAACTGTTCTGTTTCTGACAACGCACTGACAATCTACTGACCTGTTCTGTTTCTGACAATGCACTGACAATCTACTGAACTGTTCTGTTTCTGACAATGCACTGACAATCTACTGAACTGTTCTGTTTCTGACAATGCACTGACAATCTACTGAACTGTTCTGTTTCTGACAATGCACTGACAATCTACTGAACTGTTCTGTTTCTGACGATGCACTGACAATCTACTGAACTGTTCTGTTTCTGACAATGCACTGACAATCTACTGAACTGTTCTGTTTCTGACAATGCACTGACAATCTACTGAACTGTTCTGTTTCTGACAACGCACTGACAGTCTACTGAACTGTTCTGTTTCTGATAACAATGCACTGACAAACTACTGAACTGTTCTGTTTCTGACAATGCACTGACAAACTACTGAACTGTTCTGTTTCTGACAATGCACTGACAATCTACTGAACTGTTCTGTTTCTGACAATGCACTGACAATCTACTGAACTGTTCTGTTTCTGACAACGCACTGACAGTCTACTGAACTGTTCTGTTTCTGATAACAATGCACTGACAAACTACTGAACTGTTCTGTTTCTGACAATGCACTGACAAACTACTGAACTGTTCTGTTTCTGACAATGCACTGACAATCTACTGAACTGTTCTGTTTCTGACAATGCACTGACAATCTACTGAACTGTTCTGTTTCTGACAACGCACTGACAATCTACTGAACTGTTCTGTTTCTGACAATGCACTGACAATCTACTGAACTGTTCTGTTTCTGACAACGCACTGACAATCTACTGAACTGTTATGTTTCTGACAATGCACTGACAATCTACTGAACTGTTCTGTTTCTGACAATGCACTGACAATCTACTGAACTGTTCTGTTTCTGACAACGCACTGACAATCTACTGAACTGTTCTGTTTCTGACAATGCACTGACAATCTACTGAATTATGGCGCGACTGACTGTGGCTCAGGAGGTAGAGCAGGTCGTCCAATGACGAGCCCTGGGTTGGCGGTTCAAATCCCGGCTCCTCCTGTCTACATGTAGAAGTGTCTTTGGGACCTTAATTGAACCCTACATTGCCTCCAATGAGTTACGACACAACACATTGTGAACTTGCAAGATCTGTTTTCGCCAAACATTAGTCTATTTTTACATGCCCTTATTATGGACATTGGTGTTCATGTTTTTAATATTGCTTCACTTTTCTTGTCTTCATGAAAATAATAGTGATTGCAGAACATTCATCATGTACTGTGCTTTGAAAGAGTTACTGGGGGAAATGTGGTGAATATTACATTGCTATACCGAATGAATTAGTCAAGCCTGATGAAAGCAGCAATGACTTTGTCCAGACAAACCCAATAATGAATAACATGACCCACAAACAGGCTGAATTAACGGACTTCAACAGATTTTAAATGAAGGCTTATTATACATGCTTGACTTTAGTTTAGGATTGTAAGCAATAATCTCTGGGGCATCGTCTCTAACGTAATTGCACACTGGCGCGAGTTAGCATAGAAGCAGTGGGCAGTGGCTTCAGTTAACACATTTAGGCCTGACGTCGACAATTAAAAAAAATACAGTTTTCTGAAATACCTATGTTTCTATGTCAGTGGTGCTCAATATTTTATGTCAAGGACCCCAAAAATGATATGTAATATGCCACCGACCCCCTTCTGAAAATATGTTATTCCAGGAACCCCTCAGAAGCAAAGATTTGAGTTTAAAACGTTTGCTCTGAAAGAATATATATTAAAAGAATTGTGCCACATTTTCATGATTCTTCTAAAATAGCAGATCTACAAGCTCGTAGCGCGCCACTCGGTGGCGCGCTATGAGCTTGTAGATCTGCTATTTTTCAGTAGCGAAATTATAACATAATGTTTAAAACACCAAAAGGGGTTCCCGCCCAGAATGGGTTAACACTCTTGCCTGCCAAAACGGAGGTCTCCGTCCTATCAAACGGTTACGCTCCGAAACCCAGGCGGAGATTAATCAAAAGACGGAACATTAATCATTCCATAAGCGAGCGCACCATGTTTACAGGCTGGGGGTGTTTTTTGGGTTACATTCAATGTAATCTCCGGTCGGGACGTCATCCAAATTGATGCCCCTCCATTTTAATGGATGGTATGAAAAATCTTAAAACGTGAATAACTCCTGATCTAAATCAATGCTTCCAATTCTAACCAAAGATGATGTTTCTGACGGCCCATCGCTGTCCCGTCGCTAGTCGCATTAGAAGTAATCATACACCTTCCGTTGTTGTCGATCCCCTCAGGGTGGTGTTTTTGGCTACATCTAGCTACTCCTAGCTCCTTCCAAGATGGCTCGGAGCAACCTTGAAATAGGCTCTGAAGCTGCAAATCGCAGTGCGCCCTGATTTAATGGTTCCAAATACTCCTGGGGTGTTAGCATGAAAACAGTGGCTTCACTGAGTTAGCATGGAAACAGTGGCTTCAGTTAGCATGAAAACAGTAGCTTCACTGAGTTACTGTAGCATGAAAACAGTAGCTTCACTGAGTTAACATGAAAACAGTGGCTTCACTGAGTTAACATGAAAACAGTGGCTTCACTGAGTTAACATGAAAACAGTGGCTTCACTGAGTTAGCATGAAAACAGTGCCTTCACTGAGTTAGCATGAAAACAGTAGCTTCACTGAGTTACTGTAGCATGAAAACAGTAGCTTCACTGAGTTACTGTAGCATGAAAACAGTAGCTTCACTGAGTTAACATGAAAACAGTGGCTTCACTGAGTTAACATGAAAACAGTAGCTTCACTGAGTTAACATGAAAACAGTGGCTTCACTGAGTTAACATGAAAACAGTGGCTTCACTGAGTTAACATGAAAACAGTAGCTTCACTGAGTTAACATGAAAACAGTGGCTTCACTGAGTTAGCATGAAAACAGTGGCTTCACTGAGTTAGCATGAAAACAGTGGCTTCACTGAGTTGACATGAAAACAGTGGCTTCACTGAGTTAGCATGAAAACAGTGGCTTCACTGAGTTAGCATGAAAACAGTGGCTTCACTGAGTTGACATGAAAACAGTGGCTTCACTGAGTTAGCATGAAAACAGTGGCTTCACTGAGTTAGCATGAAAACAGTGGCTTCACTGAGTTAGCATGCAGAAGAAGCAAGCCCCCAGTAAGGCTATCCAATGTTGAAGCTGCCACTACCTACTGGCGAAATCTGGAATTGCATCCCTTTCATGGAAGTGGACGGACATCATGTGCGTAAGCCCGGACCTCAAAATGGAGGTCTGGGGCTAGGCTATAGGCTAAACTTCCGCTCGTTCAAACCATTGAGTTATAATAATTGTACTTCCGGCAGTCTTCCGGGTGCTTCAAAACGCCACTGAGCAACTTCCACTGAAATGAATAGCGGGAGGGGACGGGGCTATCGCTCCAGTTGGGTCTCTATCCTTCTTTATACTCTATGAGAGGAAGACAGTTTAAGCCTTTCTATTTCAGATATAAATAACGATGACTGACACTATGGATCATGTGATCTTCCGCAGAGCCATTATACCCATTTTCAGAGCAGCCGTTGTAACCTGTAGCCGTCTGTCTGTCCATATTTTATGCCCATAAATGGACATCTCAAATTCTCTATTATGTGTCTGTCTCTTGTATGCCTTTATATGGAGAGATCCCTGATATCAGTATATGACCATATATGGGCATGCCCATACAGTACAACTGCATTGTAAGATCACCCCAAAATAACCACCAGATTGAAAGCCTTAAGGTCATTACACACTGGCGAATTAGCGACGCGATATATTCGTGCGAATAATTCGCATTTAAAAAAAAACAATTGAAGTCCATGCAAGCTTCCACATCAGTGGCGAATGTGTGAATGTGCGAAAATGCGACTGTTTTCACTTTTATTTGTTCGCTCTGGTGTCGTATTTTGCAGAGATTCGCAGGCGAACTGCAACATGCAATATTTAGCATTTTCAGATCGCTTATTCGCATCGCGTCGCTAATTCGCCAGTGTGTAATGACCTTTAGACTTATCATCATACTATAATTAACCGAATGTCTGTCCGTGTGTCTGTCAGAAACAGTGCCGTAACTCCTTACTGCCTGCACCAATCACTCCCACTTTTCACACAGGCATTGACCATATGGATATGGAGGGCGTAACGATTTTCGATTTCACACATTAATGATTATTAATGAATTTATTAGTCAATTACAAACGCACCCGGGTGCAGTACCTTCCACGGCCACAAGGGGGGGGGGGACAAATATCTCACAACGGGTAAGGGCTAGTACTATTAATAAAGTAAACACTTGGAACTCTCTGGAAACATTTGAAAACATTTGAAACAGAAGAATCCAAACGTTGAAATGTCTTTTTCTTTTTCTTCAGTTTAACTTTTCAGTGCTCTGCTGCTGATCAAACTTTTGACTTTACAGAGATAGTGTTTACTTATTCATGTCATTTTAACATTTCAAACAGTAAAATGTCTTGGGGGGCCTATTACAACAGTACCCTGACACCATCGCACAGAATTCAAAAGCTTAGCTAATAAAGGATGTGTCAAGGGTGTCATGCAATATTAGCTTTTATGCAATATTCCAAAGCCGAATTAAATCATTTAAGTTCACGCCATTAAGCCATTTTGTGCGGGAACCCCTTTTGGTGTTACCATCATGTCGTGCTTTAGCTATTGAAAAAATAGCAGATCTACAAGCTCATAGCGCGCCACCGAGTGGCGCGCTACGAGCTTGTAGGTCTGCTATTTTTGAAAAATCGAAGAACGACTTAATTTTTTAGAATCTGATCTCAGGTCAGAATGGAAAACTGTCAGGATGTAGAAGACCATTTTTAGAATCTGATCTCAGGTCAGAATGTGTTAATAACCATCTCCCGTGGAGAACCTCTCCGGCGAGGGGGGGGGGGGGGGTGGGGGGGGGGGGGGGGAAATGGGGTTTTGACTTTCGCATTTGTTCAATGTCAAAATCAGCCCTGGATCGTAAACCTTTTGGTGGTAATCTGCATAACTGTCACATCCCATTTCATTCAATTTGGTCGGAGGTATTAAGTATTAGGCTTTACTAAATGTTTTTAGTATTAACCCTGTTAAGAAGAGAGCTCCACGGTGGTTCATGTTTTACAACGCCAGCATCCATGTTTCATCCATGTTTCATCTTCATATTTAGTATTAATACTCACTTAGGGAGCTGACATCCAATGTGTGTAGGCATAAAGTACAGTATTTAGTCCCATGATTACTGTAAGTAACCATCAGATCTTAATTATTTTCTTGCCAGATACGTTTATAAACGTAGCTAGGCTATTGGGACCTATATTTATATATTTTTTATATATTTATTAGAGCTGGGACTCGATAAAGAAAATAATCTAATTAATCAGAGGCTTTGCGATTAATTAATCTAGATTAATCACATTTTAATCGCATATCATTATTTGACCCGAGAACAGTGAGAAAGCAATTTTTTCAAATGGATTTTGGTATACTAGTGAATCAATAGTGAATACATAAGTTTAAGCAATAAAACATTGTTTTTGTAGTAATAGGGGTAATAATTCTTTATTGAATAATTGCACACAACTGTGCTGTAATCCACGCTACCATCGGATAGCCTTTTAAATCCTATTTCCAATCCACGGGGACAAGCAAAGTGATCTCAGCGGCTTCCCCCAGTCTGGTGAACTGTCTGCGGTGTCTGGTGGTGTTATTGTCTGAAGAGGACACGGACACTTGGTGCGCAGGTCCGTCTGAAAACTGTCCAGTGACAACGTTCGGCGGTGAAAAAAATAGTGCGATTAATTTTTTTGTAGTTAATTAATCGTAATTAATCGCAATTAGTCCCGGCCCTAATATTTATGCTAACTATAAGCGTATAAGAGTAGACAACCGTTTAATCCATATATGAACGCGCCATCCGTTTGTTTACCTTTTAGCATTGCTCCGGGTAGAATAGCCCTCCTCCTCCGACACCACCAGCGATGGTTGGTGTCGGACGTATGACTGTACTGCATACTGTATGAATTGATCACCCGAGTCCCGTGGTGGGAGTTCTGGTCTGGTTTTGGTGAATATTAACCCATTCTGATCCCAGATCAGATTCATACGAGGTTTCCACTGGACACACACTGGTCTGATTAAACCCATTCTGACCTGAGATCAGATTAAAAAAATGTCAGTCGTTCTTCGATTTTTCAAAAATAGCAGACCTACAAGCTCGTATCGCGCCACTCGGTGGCGCGATATGAGCTTGTAGATCTGCTATTTTTCAATAGCTAAAGCATAACATGATGCTAACACCAAAATGGGTGCCCGGTCAGAATGGGTTAAACGAAAAAGAATCCACAAAACTAACGTAATTTTGTATTGTTGACCTTTTTCTTAAATATTTCGTTTTGTTCATTTTTTCTCTGTCACACGGAACTATGTTTGTGTCCATATCACTACGCCCAAAAAAATAGCTCAGACTCTTCTTCAACAAACATCGGACATTCTTTGTTCTGTACTTTTACAGTACAACATACAATTCTATGGTACAGTAACACTGACGTCCTTCAACCAGAAACCTAACCTCAAACACTAACCCTAACCTTAACGACACTAACCCTAACTTCACATAAACTAAACATATGCTTAAAGGTATATTCAGTGATTTCACTTAATTCAAATATCACTTATTTTTTTGTTTTGTTGTGATAGTCCTCTCTACTATAGAGTGTGCTGACCATATAAGGAGTTCCTCCCTGTCCCCAGTTAACCCCTGGGGGTCAAAAAACCTTAGGTTTCATTTTTGACTCTCTATCCTGATTGGATGAAAGGCTTTGGGTCCCACAGCCAAAAACGAAACCTAAGGTTTTTTGAGTGAAATCACTGAATATACCTTTAAACCTTATAATCTCGAAACCACGCCCACCTGGGCGAAACACCCAGCAAAGGGAGAGCATCCCGATAACGGAGTGCAGGGTGACATCTAGTGGCCGCACGTTGCATGACATCTAGTTGCATGACATCACGTTGCAGTGCCCGCGGCGGTTTATACACTCACGCGATATTAAGTATAACCGCGGTGGCTCGTTGGTGCTCTTGAACCCGTCAGAGACATCGGATCTCACCGCCTTTGACAGATTGATAGCTCAGCTCTGTTCTCTTAAGCCTGATGCACAGAGGTCATGTTCCATCTTTCCGCTGTGGAGTGAACATGTCAGGAGGATAAGTCATGAGGAGCATTGATGCCATTACAACATCGTCCCCATCCGTTAGGTAAGTGGATTACGGAGGGGCTGCAGCGCCCGGCACGCTTTGATGTGTGCTTTGGTTTTATTGGCTCCATAACCCATTCTGATCTGAGATCAGATTCATACGAGGTTTTCCACTGGACACACACTGGTCTGATTAACCCATTCTGACCTGAGATCAGATTCTAAAAATGTCAGTCGCTCTTCGATTTTTCAAAAATAGCAGACCTACAAGCTCGTATCGCGCCACTTGGTGGCGCGATATGAGCTTGTAGATCTGCTATTTTTCAATAGCTAAAGCATAACATGATGCTAACACCAAAATGGGTGCCCGGTCAGAATGGGTTAAACGAAAAAGAATCCACAAAACTAACGTAATTTTGTATTGTTGACCTTTTTCTTAAATATTTCGTTTTGTTCATTTTTTCTCTGTCACACGGAACTATGTTTGTGTCCATATCACTACGCCCAAAAAAATAGCTCAGACTCTTCTTCAACAAACATCGGACATTCTTTGTTCTGTACTTTTACAGTACAACATACAATTCTATGGTACAGTAACACTGACGTCCTTCAACCAGAAACCTAACCTCAAACACTAACCCTAACCTTAACGACACTAACCCTAACTTCACATAAACTAAACATATGCTTAAAGGTATATTCAGTGATTTCACTTAATTCAAATATCACTTATTTTTTTGTTTTGTTGTGATAGTCCTCTCTACTATAGAGTGTGCTGACCATATAAGGAGTTCCTCCCTGTCCCCAGTTAACCCCTGGGGGTCAAAAAACCTTAGGTTTCATTTTTGACTCTCTATCCTGATTGGATGAAAGGCTTTGGGTCCCACAGCCAAAAACGAAACCTAAGGTTTTTTGAGTGAAATCACTGAATATACCTTTAAACCTTATAATCTCGAAACCACGCCCACCTGGGCGAAACACCCAGCAAAGGGAGAGCATCCCGATAACGGAGTGCAGGGTGACATCTAGTGGCCGCACGTTGCATGACATCTAGTTGCATGACATCACGTTGCAGTGCCCGCGGCGGTTTATACACTCACGCGATATTAAGTATAACCGCGGTGGCTCGTTGGTGCTCTTGAACCCGTCAGAGACATCGGATCTCACCGCCTTTGACAGATTGATAGCTCAGCTCTGTTCTCTTAACCCATTCTGACCGGGCACCCATTTTGGTGTCAGCATCATGTCGTGCTTTAGCTATTGAAAAATAGCAGATCTACAAGCTCGTATCGCGCCACCGAGTAGCGCGCTACGAGCTTGTAGGTCTGCTATTTTTTGAAAAACTGAAGAACGACTGACATTTTTTTAGAATCTGATCTCAGGTCAGAATGGGTTAATCAGACCCAGTGTGTGTCCAGTGGGAAACCTCGTATAGAATCTGATCTCAGGTCAGAATGGGTTAAGCCTGATGCACAGAGGTCATGTTCCATCTTCCTCCGCTGTGGAGTGAACATGTCAGGAGGATAAGTCATGAGGACCATTGATGCCATTACAACATCGTCCCCATCCGTTAGGTAAGTGGATTACGGAGGGGCTGCAGCGCCCGGCACGCTTTGATGTGTGCTTTGGTTTTATTGGCTCCATAACCCATTCTGATCTGAGATCAGATTCATACGAGGTTTTCCACTGGACACACACTGGTCTGATTAACCCATTCTGACCTGAGATCAGATTCTAAAAATGTCAGTCGCTCTTCGATTTTTCAAAAATAGCAGACCTACAAGCTCGTATCGCGCCACTCGGTGGCGCGATATGAGCTTGTAGATCTGCTATTTTTCAATAGCTAAAGCATAACATGCCCGGTCAGAATGGGATAAGAGGAGACAGCCCACTTAGTCCTGCCTTTGATTGTAAGTAATGTTGGACATGTCTCTCTCTCTCTCTCTCTCTCTCTCTCTCTCTCTGTGTACACGCTAATGTAAGCTGATGGCTTTGATTTCATTTGTCACAGAGGTAGATTTGATTAAAGAACACTGGAAAGCGTTTGACATTCTGTCCAAGCATGCCTTACTGTATATAAATTATACTTGGATTATTATTCTATACATTGTCAAATTTGAATTGTTTATAGTCGCATGTTTGTTTAACGTTATTTAGAGGGTATGCGCATGCATGAAGTGAATGGGACATCGAGTGGCAAATCGAGTGGCAAAGTTATAGTTTAATGTCGTTTAACGTTGTTTAATGCAATCAGATAGGATTGATTGATTGATTCTTTATTGCAGACTCAGGGGAATCCATATCACAGTACAGTACAACAACACAATAGATAAAAAGAATAATAAAAAGTAGAAAGAAATATACACTAAAAAGAGTTCAATCATATTCAGTTTCGAACATACAGACAAGTTCGCCAATGGTTCCATAGTCTGGAGGAGAACCTGACAGAACTACGTATTGTGTTAGTGATGACATTAATGATGTCATTTACTGACTCAGATACCCTACACATGAATTTGTACGTAAGATTTCGTAGCACAGCAGAGCAGGTGGGAACCCCAACACTGACAAACATTTGGCTTGCACTGGAGCTTCTTGGAGCTCTCAGAAGCAGCCTCATACAGTCATTGTATGCCACTGTCAATCGCCTGATACTGGCCTGCTTGTAGCGGCACCACAGGTGGGCGGTGTACAGGGGTGTACAGAAGGATTTAAAAAGTGAGGTCTTCACTGGTACTGAGCACATGCAACATTTTCTACACAGCATGTTTCCTTGTGCATACAGCATCCGACGCTGTCTAAATATATCCTTGTCATCAGAGAGGTTTTTTCTGTGTGGATGTATGGGGCTGTCAATCAGAGAGGACTTTTCTGTGTGGATGTATGGGGCTGTCAATCAGAGAGGACTTTTCTGTGTGGATGTATGGGGCTGTCAATCAGATAGGACTTTTCTGTTTGGATGTATGGGCTGTCAATCAGAGAGGACTTTTCTGTGTGGATGTATGGGCTGTCAATCAGAGAGGTTTTTTCTGTGTGGATGTATGGGGCTGTCAATCAGAGAGGACTTTTCTGTGTGGATGTATGGGCTGTCAATCAGATAGGACTTTTCTGTGTGGATGTATGGGCTGTCAATCAGATAGGACTTTTCTGTGTGGATGTATGGGGCTGTCAATCAGATAGGACTTTTCTGTGTGGATGTATGGGGCTGTCAAGGCCAGAAAGTAGTTTTTTGCCACTCAGTAGGCGTTCCCGCTTAACTTCCGGGTATGATGATGATGTCACACGCATACCCTCTATTTGGCGAGGTTTTGTTTTAGCCACTCAAGGCCTATACGAATAGCAAAAAATAGCCCATTTACGATTATTTATGATATTTTTTGGAAGCTAGAGGTTCCTACCTACTTCTCTATGTTTCTCACTTCCTTCCTGGACTACAATTCCCAAAATACTTCCGTGCACTGCTCCTCCTTGTGGATAGTCTTACTTACTGAGTCTGTCTTACTGAGACCACATGTAGTCCCGGAAGTAAGTGATCCCAGTGTCCATGACATCAGAGACAACAGGCTCACTGATACAATCTAAAATATCTAAAACCACATATTACATACATAAAGACACCCAGGAAAGTGTTCTAAAGCTCCTAAATGTCATTAACATATATGTTTTTGCAAAAAGGGTGAAGTGTCCCTTTAAGTAGTGCCAGTAATCAGCATCTCCACTTCACATCATCATTAGAATAATGCAGAAATACAACAAACAGCTGACTATCACAGACCATTAGTAAACTGAAAATACACTATATAAATAGAAAAGAAAGGAAACTAGAAAAAGTGCCCTTCTGGGCACAGGTCTCCACCAGGATAGGAATGTAGGACATTGCAGCTTGCCTTCATCTGGTGGTTGGATAAAAGGGCAATAAAAGTAAATCAGGATGGAGTCTGAGAAATCTGAAAGACCGGTTTCGCTGAATGGCTCTAGAGAGACTGTGTACCAATTTGCGTGATGTTTGGACAAAATCTGTAGGTGTACTGTGCAAAAACTTGTTTTGCACAAAGCGGCCTCCTGGTGGCGCTATAACAGGCCGTTCTGGAAAGTTTGGGGCAGAGGTTCATCGTTGGCATCCAGGGAGTGTGTGTGCAAAATTTGGCATCGACCGGGTTAACGGTGGCCGAGATTAGCTGCTCACGGACACACACACGGACAGACACACACACGGACACACGGACACACACACGGACGGACACACGGACGGACACACACACACACACACACACACACGGACGGACGGACGGACGGACGGACGGAGTGCAAAACATACTCTCCCCCCAGGCCTTCGGCCTGGTGGAGACAAAAAAGTATAAATGTCGGTATGTCATACTATGTATGAGGATGGAGGGAAATCTCCAGAGAGGTCTGTTTCTACCCTTTTTATGATATTTTTTGCTATTTTTTTTGGAAATGATGGATATTCTGAGTTGAAGTTTTTATAGGGGAGCCAGGTCGAAAGTGTCTGGAAAGGGCAAATTCACCGCCATGAACACTTGACAAAACACTAATGTATGGCATAAATTTAATTTAATACTGAATACATAATACAGTTACATGCATTCAAGAGCTAACGCCGAGCATGCAGAAGAAGCCCTTAATCCATTCTGAACGGGCACCCATTTTGGTGTTGGCATCATGTTGTACTTTAGCTATTGAAAAATAGCAGATCTACAAGCTCGTAGCGCGCCACCAAGTGGCGCGCTATGAGCTTGTAGATCTGCTATTTTTGAAAAATCGAAGAACGACTGACATTTTTAAAATCTGATCTCAAGTCAGAATGGGTTAATCAGACCAGTGTGTGTGTCCAGTGGAAACCTCGTATGAATCTGATCTCAGGTCAGAATGGGTTAATCCATTCTGGGCGGGAACCCCTTTTTGGTGTTTTTAACATATTGTTACACTGTAGCAATTCAAAAATAGCAGACCTACAAGCTCGTAGCGCGCCACCGAGTGGCGCGCTACGAGCTTGTAGGTCTGCTATTATTTTTTTTATCGTGAAAATGTGTCGCAAATCTTTGCGTCACATTTTTTTTCACAACACGTTTTTAACTTAAATATGTGCTTCTGCGGGGGTCACTGGGGGTCCCTGGGGGTCCCTGGAACAACATATTTTCAGATGGGGGTCGGCGGCCAAACACAGATACTTCTAAACTGATATAGATTTATATTTTTTTATAAAACAGTCAGGATTTAGAAGGCATTCTTGTGTACAAACGTCGTCAGGTCTGAATGGGTTAAAAGCATTACCTACTACGTGCGCTCCATGTTAATAGTCCAATCTGTTTGTGACATATTGTTTAATGACTTTCACTAAAGAGGCCGAGATTCGTTTATTTTTTCGCAGTAGGGGCATGACTAAAAGCACGCATACCAAATGTACTGTAATAATCAAACTAATGCTATTTAAAATTCTGTATTTCGGACTCGTGCTAAAAGAAGAATTGCCCATGTTTTCTTTGGCGACGTTGCAGTAAAATGCATAGCAATTCTCTTCCATTTGATTTCTGAACAGAGGACTTCATCAGTGACTTTGAAAGTACAGACCGTTTAACCCATTCTGACCTGAGATCAGATTCATACGAGGTTTCCACTGGGACACACACACTGGTCTGATTAACCCATTCTGACCTGAGATCAGATTCTAAAAATGTCAGTCGTTCTTCGTTTTTTTTCAAAAATAGCAGACCTACACGCTCGTAGCGCGCCACTCGGTGGCGCGCTATGAGCTTGTAGATCTGCTATTTTTCAATAGCTAAAGCATAACATGATGCTGACACAAAATGGTTTCCCGTTCAGAATGTGTTAATCAATTGCCAAACCAAACGACTCCGTGCTCCTTTTCCAACCACTGTGCGCATACATATTTCTGCTGCATAAGTGACCCATATTTGTGGGGCGTCATTTGTTAATGTCCTTGGCTATTATGCAGATTAGGCAAACAACCTATGCAAATTGCCTTTACTTTCGCCAATTCAAATTAATGTCAACAACACGAATCCCATGCTATTTTTGGTGAGTCTCACACATCTTAACTGTTTGCAGCAGCACTTTCAAGCAAGACCATTTAAATTAGTTACATTCTCACACGGTTTTGTGGACCTAACTAACTTACTGTAAGTTTGAACAAAAGAAAAATATATAATCATATTGGTTTTATCCTCCTGGACAACGTACACCACTCCCATCAGGAAAATTAGAGCATTTAGAGCAATTGGAGCATATAAAAGTGATCAGTGAATCCCTTGACTCCTTCAAAACCGCTCTCAAAGGGCACCTACGGACGGCTGCAATTCAAAACTGCCCTCCGTAAAATCTGAATTCCCCACCGAGTGCCGCGCTACGAGCTTGTGGGTCTGCTATTTTTGAAAAATCACGGAAATGTGGCGCAAATCTTTGCTTCTTGGGGGGTTCCTGGAACAACATATTTTCAGATGGGGTCGGCGGCCAATTACAGATATTTTCTGGGGTTCCTTGACCTGAAAATGTTTGAGAACGACTGACACATAGAAACATGAGGTTTGTCAGAAAACTGTCAGGATTTAGAAGACATTGGTATAATCGTTCCCAGGTCAATACTGTTCTCTTACTGTACGCCACACTGTCCACACATGCACTCACAGCCTTTACTTGTAGCGAATAACACGGTGAAGGATGACTCATCTGATCCCATCTCTCCGACATCCCCCTCATATATACAGTATACATGTACAGTAGCTCTGTTGACAGACTGTTCTCGCTGGCACAGTCTGAGCACATCCTGCCTGGCTCGACCTTCTCAGTCACCTGAGGGAGAGTTGCTCTTCACATTTTCCTCGCATATCGGCTCTAATTAATTATGACTCATTGCATTTCCAATACTGCAGGCATTTCACATTAGTAATTGTTCCTATTGAGATGAGATGAGATGAGATTAAATTTATTGTCAATGTACAGTACATACAAGTACAGCACAGCGAAAAGTATTTTCACATCTCACCAATAGTGCAAAGTAAGGAGCATACATTAATTACAGTAGTAACAGTAGATATGGGCTGAGCATTAGTCATTTAACCCATTCTGGGTGGGAACCCCTTTTGGTGTTAGCATTACGTTATGCTTTAGCTATTGGAAAAATAGCAGATCTACAAGCTCATAGCGCGCCACCGAGTGGCGCGCTACGAGCTTGTAGGTCTGCTATTTTTTGAAGAATCGTGAAAAGTGACATGAAAGTGTTTGAGAACGACTGACAGAAAAACAGCTTTTTCAAGAAAACTGTCAGAAGACATTTGCAGAATCGTTCCCAGGTCAAAATGGGTTAAATAAATTAATAAATAATGATATGAGAAGGAAGCATAATCGAAACTATTGATTGAAACACTAACACTAGTTGAGGAAAACCGTCTTTGTGATTGGATCTCCTGCTATCTATCTGAGCCCCAGATGACGAACCCTCTTTGCTAGCTATACTTCCATGATCAGATGTTATAATTACTTTATATATATTGAAATGATTTATCCAGGAATAACCCATGAGAATGAGATGCAGTATCTCGTTCTCGAGAGGGTCCTAACGGATACACTCTACACATGATGTGATTATTTTTTTATTATTTTATTTTATTGTTTATTTATTTTCATGTCATGCACACCTTAATGTGCCCAACCCTCATGGGTTTATAAGACACCATTTAACATTTGCAATTACTAGCATGTTTTACATTACATAATTTATGCATTTTACAGCATGTTTACATTACATAATTAATTATATTACACCTCAGATGTATACAGAGTACTCCGTCTTCTTTCCCAAGCTTGACAAATAAAATCTGCTACACAACGAAAGTCCCTTTGGCAAAACATATCTCCATTTTTACATAGTCATTTAAGTCTAGGAAATCCCCACATATATAGAAGACATCTTATTAACCAAAATATCCCTTAAGTCATCGTATTTAGAGCAGTAAAACAAAAAGTGAACTTTGTTTTCAATTTAATCTAGATCACAGAACAGACAATATCTCTCATCTTAAGGGGTGGCATTAAACGTATTAAATATACTATGCTTAATCTATGTTTTATGGTTAGATATGCGTCAGGGATTTTAGGTTGTAGATGTTGTGATGGAACATAATATTAATATGTTCCTTATTTTACTTTCTGCCTCTTGGGTGCATAGTTGTTCTATTTGGTTAATACCTCCCTGTCTCCAGGGGGCGCTGTTTTTGGTTGACTTGCCACTCCTGTGGCTTGCCATGACTAGGTTACAGGAAGCGACCTGAACTTCCCTTTTTCACTGTAAACACCAAAGAAAGATCATTTCTGAGTGTGTTGATATGATATCCAAAGCCATCCGTCTGTTTCAAACCCTTTGAGTGGCCAAATATGTAAGTAGGCATATTGTACAACATTGTGACAGTGCATATTGGTACATATTGTGAGATATGAGATGTTAAATTTTGATGGAATTGCAGTCTGCAGTGGTGGTAGTTTAGGCCACATGGTTCCCAAACTTTTTCATGTCAAGGACCCCCAAATTGTCACTAATTAGCCCCGCAGACCCCCATTAGAAAATATACGCCAGGGACCCCCCATAAGAGAAGATTTATACGTCTGTAGCAGTGATTCTCAACCATTTTAATGTCAAGGACCCCCAGTTTGAGATGCATATTAGTCTACAGACCCCCATTTAATGGCATTTCTATCTCTCGGACCCCAATTTATATTGTAAAATCAATGTTAATTTAACTCAGAGAGTGTACAAATACTACTAAATTGACCCTAACGCGTCCATTTGGTTCCATTTGTACACTCTCAGAGTTACAGACCCTTAAGGGTCCATTTGGTTCCAAGCTATCATGTAGTTGGGGGTCCCCCCTGGAACTCCGTCAGGGACCCCTGGGGGTCCCCGGACCCCACTTTGGGAACCACTGGTTTAGGCTCTGAGGCCATGTGGATGTCCATCTACTACAATATAACAATATAACGACTTCACTAGTTAACCCATTTAGGTGTTAGCATCATGTTATGCTTTAGCTATTGAAAAATAGCAGATCTACAAGCTCATATCGCGCCACCGAGTGGCGCGCTACGAGCTTGTAGGTCTGCTATTTAAAAAAAAATATGTAGTGCAAATCTTTGAATATATATTCTTTCAGAGCCATTTTTAACTCAAATCTTTGCTTCTGGGAGGAGGGTTCCCTGGAACAACATATTTTCAGATGGGGGTCAAAGCCAATTACATATAATTTTTGGGGTCCTTGACATGAAATATTGAGAACCACTGACATAGAAAAATTTGGTTTTTCAGAAAACCGTCATGATTTAGAAGACATTTTTTAGAATCGTTCCCAGGTCAAAACTTCCCCCATGCTTTCCTTTCCTCTTACAGTATGTACAGTATGCGTACATAACAGGAGATACTTTGTTGTTGCCTGTCAGTTCACAATAATTGTGACATTAGTAACATGTTCTTTGTATTTCCTGTAATTGTGCCTTCTGTTTTCTGGTATTTTGTGTTTCAGTTTGACACTTATTTTGTAATAAACCCTCTCCTATGAAACATCCGCCTGTTCTTTGGAGGACAGACATTAATTCCCAGAGAGAGTTTAGCTGGCTGTGAAGCCCCACTCCCCATTTACATTGGGTGTAGCGGCACTTAATGTCATGTGACGTGCACTGCTGCATGCTAAAATGTATTGGTATGCAATGTATTGGTGCTACAGTATGCATATTTATTGATGCTATGCAAATTATTGGTGCTACAGTATGCAATTTATTGATGCTATGCAAATTATTGGTGCGGGCGGCGCTCAGATGGCTGAACCAATAGAATGCACCGCTGTGATCCCAGCGTTCATCCAACGCTCTAGACCAGGGGTTCTCAACCCAGGGGGCGCGACCAGTGGTGGCATGGTGCAACCACTCCCTTACGGAGCTGTGTGTGTGGCTGGCTGGCTGGCTGGGTCTGAGCACTATAGTATGTGGCTGGCTGGTTGGGTCTGAGCACTATGTGTGTGGCTGGCTGGTTGGGTCTGAGCACTATGTGTGTGGCTGGCTGGCTGGGTCTGAGCACTATAGTATGTGGCTGGCTGGTGGTTATACTCACATTCCATCTTCAAACACCGTATCTCTCTAATTGTTTCTGCTCATTAAGTCCCCCTTATCATTCAAGAAGAATTACAGTGACACCTTATAAATCCTATTAATTCTCAAGACTGCAGTGCTAGAGCTGAATGCACAAGCGAACCTCAGAACATGTCTTTGTGCTTTCTCTACTTGTGGAAGCGGGTCTTTGAGTCTTTGAGTCTTTGAGTGTTCCCCCAAACAGCTCCTATTAATTAGGGCTAAGGGTCGATTCATACTCATTCATACCACTCGCTGTAAGTGCCGAAATTATTTCGGCTCGTCAGAACCTCAAATGACGTCACAGACACATTGTCGGCTCTACAGAGCCGAACTGACTTTTATTGGGCTCTAAAATAGTGAATAGGAGTATGAATCGCGCCGTAGAGTCTCATAGCTCAGGCAGAAAAGGCAAAAAAGCCCAACAAGCTTGAGGGAGGTCACCCCAATCTTTTTTTTTTAATATATATTTTTTATCCCACGATTTTGTAACCCATTTTTCACCCCTGTGTCAATCATCTAATGTGATCCTGGGCTCTACACACCCTCCACCAACCTAGTCCCCATATATGGGGGACAAGGGGAGACCAACCTAGTCCCCATATATGGGGGACAAGGGGAGAGCAACCTAGTCCCCATATATGGGGGACAAGGGGAGACCAACTTAGTCCCCATATATGGGGGACAAGGGGAGAGCAACGGACTTGAACTCATGCTTCCTTCATGCCTGAGTGTCCAAGTTGCTCCTTTACACCTGACAGGGGGAGTTTCCCTGGTTGGACGTCGTAGCGTGTGGAAGGAACACATTATTCCAACCAGTTCCTTTCCCCTCCATCAGGCGCCCCGGCTGGCCAGGGGGAGGCTTCACCCCAATCTTTCATTCCAATTTTAGAAAAGGTTATTTGACATTTTTTTGGGGGGTGGGGGGGGGGGGGGGGGGGGGTGGAAGGGACGACTTGAAGAGGTTTATTGCTTGTCCATATTTCCACTGGCATAATGTCCACTGTTCACCTTGACATTTGCGTCACTGTATTTTTGACATTCTGGTTTCTATGCAAATGGTGCATCCATGCAGGGTTCTGAGACATCACGGCAGGAGTCCTGAGACGTCGTGAGTGGAGTGGAGTAGCCATTAGAGTTGTTGGCGGTATACCGTCCTGTCTGTCCATATACCCAGTGGTGGAGTGGAGTAGCTGTGTTGCCTTTAACCCATTCTGACCTGAGATCAGATTCTAAAAATGTGTCTCTCTGCAGTGATGTACGGGGCTAATTAGAAAGTGGAGGTGCCAGCGACTCAGCGATGCAATATATGTGTTTGTTTTCCCTGCAATTATTTTATTTTGTTCTTATGACCTCACCCCAACTTCGCTTCAGCACAAAGTTATGCTGCTGCATTTTATAAATGCACATCTAACTTGAATGAACTCGACAACCCATTTTGGCCGTCGAAATAAAAAAGAAGTCTTCTGAAAGAATATATATTCAAAGATTTGTGCCACATTTTCACGATTTTTCAAAAATAGCAGATCTACAAGCTTTACTTTAATCACATTAAATTGTAATGTTTTTAATGTTTCAGTTGATGTTGCACTACTGTTTTATACTCTTAAGGTCCCTGCACACTGCTGCATTTTTCTGGTTTTTAGCAACGTTTTCCGCCGTTTTTTTCCGAAGAAAAAGATGTTTGTTCTATAGTAACTTGTACTGTAACTGCACTTTTAACAATTATGAATGGATTTTTGCATTACCACTAAATTCACACTTGTACATGGCAGAATCCTGTCCCTTTTCTGGAGGAGGGACAGGACTTTAGTTCACACACTCTCAGAGACACTTCACACACATTCACACACTCTCACCCTCTTCCCTACGTTTGGCTATCTTTCTAGCCCCTATGCAATCTATTAAAGGACCACTTCACCACTTTTCAACCTATCTTCATGTAATAGGTCCTCACTAATAATCATGATAAAATGGCACGATTTCTTTCTACTCAGTCTGTGTCTCATAGGAGGGCTGTGGGCAGTTTAGAAACCGTCTTCCAGTGACATCATCATTAGGCAGATTTTTAGAGTTAACAAAAATGTTTTGATTTTCATTATCATGAGAACGATGGCTTCCATTTTCGCATTGCAACTTTTCAGGACTAGAAAGCCTGCAGTTTCTATTAACTTGTTTTCCCCATCGATGATGTCACTGGAGGACGGTTTGTGAACTGCCCACAGCCCTCCTATGAGACACAGACAGAGTAGAACAAATATGCGCAATTTTCTTCATGATTATTAGTGAGGACCTAGTATTTGAAGATGGGTTGAAAAGTGGTGAAGTGGTCCTTTAAGGACATCATGTTATCATAACGAAAACGAGGGCTGGCCCGATGGGGTCACATGACCTGGTTGTAATCATCTCCGTGATATCGCTATACCCTCATTCATGTCAGGTGTCACGGTCACCTCTCTAATCCATCTCAGATGTTTACGCACGCACGCACGCACGCACGCACGCACGCACGCACGCACGCACGCACGCACGCACGCACGCACGCACGCACGCACGCACGCACGCACGCACGCACGCACGCACGCACGCACGCACGCACGCACGCACGCACGCACGCACGCACGCACGCACGCACGCACGCACGCACGCACGCACGCACGCACGCACGCACGCACGCACGCACGCACGCACGCACGCACGCACGCACGCACGCACGCACGCACGCACGCACGCACGCACGCACGCACGCACGCACGCACGCACGCACGCACGCACGCACGCACGCACGCACGCACGCACGCACGCACGCACGCACACACACACACACACACACACACACACACACACACACACACACACACACACACACACACACACACACACACACACACACACACACACACACACACACACACACACACACACACACACACACACACACACACACACACACACACACACACACACACACACACACACACACACACACACACACACACACACACACACACACACACACACACACACACACACACACACACACACACACACACACACACACACACACTGGTCTCTGTGTCCTCCCCCAGGGTGGGATGATAGCCTAACCTCTGGTCTCTGTGTCCTCCCCATAGGGCGGGATGATAGCCCTGCTGCTGTCCATCCTGTGTCTGGTGCTCATTCTGTACACCAGGAGGCGCTGGTGTAAGCGCCGCCGCGTGCCCCAGCCCCAGAAGAGCGCCAGCGCCGAGGCGGCCAATGAGATCCACTACATCCCGTCGGTTCTGATGGGCGGCCAGGCCCGCGAGAGCCTGAGGAACTCCCGAGGGCAGGGACACAACTCCAGCGGGACGCTCAGCATCCGAGAGACGCCCATCCTGGACGGGTACGGCATGTCAGTGGTGGTTTATTTATCTATGAGCCCCTCCTATATTCAGCTATAGGGGGCGCTACTAGCCCCTCCTATATTCAGCTAGAGCAGGGTTCCCCAATAGGCGGCCCGCGGGCCATTTTCGGCCCGTGGAGCGCCCCCTTGTGGCCCCTAAAAGAAAAAAGTGCACAACCTATGCATGTCAAACTGGGCATCCTTTTCAAATGGGGTCTTGCCCTGAAAATGTATTTTCAGGGCAATACCTCGACTTTGCGCGTGCAGACTCGGCCCCCAGCCTGGTACGCTAGTCAAAATATGGCCCTTGAGGAAAATGAATTGGGGAACCCTGGTGTAGAGTAAAGCTATTTTTGTCGTACATACCAGGGGTTCTCAACCTGTGGGTCGCGACCCCTCGGGGGGGTGTCACATTTTTGTGGGGGGTCCCCAAAAACCCTGCAACTGAATGGCTGGAAATTGGAAATTACGAGTTTACAAATATAGAGAGTACATAGGCTATAGTACATATAGATTCCTTAATGATTATATCTGGTTTCAGTATTAATTTGTAATATTTTTTTATATATATATTGCAGTCAGTTTGTATTGGGGGAAATGCTTTGGCGACACGGCCAAAGCATTTCCGGGGGTCCCCAGGCAAAAACGTTGAGAACCCCTGATATACACAAAGATTACATTCACAGTGTGATTCTTTTTTTTTTACACAATTTTATGGTATTTCCAATTTTCGGTACTTTTACTTCTACTCCCACCACATCCCAGAGGCAAATATCATACATTTACTCTACGCTACATTTATTTGAAAACGTACATTACCCACTATGGATTTAGTTTACCCCCGCCGTCCAGGACAGGCTTCAGACGGGCCTCCTTAGAGGACAGGCTTCAGACGGGCCTCCTCAGATCTGAACCCTGCATCCAGGACAGGCTTCAGACGGGCCTCCTCAGAGGACAGGCTTCAGACGGGCCTCCTCAGATCTGAACCCTGCATCCAGGACAGGCTTCAGACGGGCCTCCTTAGAGGACAGGCTTCAGACGGGCCTCCTCAGATCTGAACCCTGCATCCAGGACAGGCTTCAGACGGGCCTCCTTAGAGGACAGGCTTCAGACGGGCCTCCTCAGATCTGAACCCTGCATCCAGGACAGGCTTCAGACGGGCCTCCTTAGAGGACAGGCTTCAGACGGGCCTCCTCAGATCTGAACCCTGCATCCAGGACAGGCTTCAGACGGGCCTCCTTAGAGGACAGGCTTCAGACGGGCCTCCTCAGATCTGAACCCTGCATCCAGGACAGGCTTCAGACGGGCCTCCTTAGAGGACAGGCTTCAGACGGGCCTCCTCAGATCTGAACCCTGCATCCAGGACAGGCTTCAGACGGGCCTCCTTAGAGGACAGGCTTCAGACGGGCCTCCTCAGATCTGAACCCTGCATCCAGGACAGGCTTCAGACGGGCCTCCTCAGATCTGAACCCTGCATCCAGGACAGGCTTCAGACGGGCCTCCTTAGAGGACAGGCTTCAGACGGGCCTCCTCAGATCTGAACCCTGCATCCAGGACAGGCTTCAGACGGGCCTCCTTAGAGGACAGGCTTCAGACGGGCCTCCTCAGATCTGAACCCTGCATCCAGGACAGGCTTCAGACGGGCCTCCTCAGATCTGAACCCTGCATCCAGGACAGGCTTCAGACGGGCCTCCTTAGAGGACAGGCTTCAGACGGGCCTCCTCAGATCTGAACCCTGCATCCAGGACAGGCTTCAGACGGGCCTCCTCAGAGGACAGGCTTCAGACGGGCCTCCTCAGATCTGAACCCTGCATCCAGGACAGGCTTCAGACGGGCCTCCTCAGATCTGAACCCTGCATCCAGGACAGGCTTCAGACGGGCCTCCTTAGAGGACAGGCTTCAGACGGGCCTCCTCAGATCTTAACCCTGCATCCAGGACAGGCTTCAGACGGGCCTCCTTAGAGGACAGGCTTCAGACGGGCCTCCTCAGATCTGAACCCTGCATCCAGGACAGGCTTCAGACGGGCCTCCTCAGAGGACAGGCTTCAGACGGGCCTCCTCAGATCTGAACCCTGCATTTGATTTGGTGTTATAGAGCGTCGCAGTCCCGCCCCCTACCAGGGCCCAGGAAATGATTCTCCGTTCATTTTCTCTCATAGACATTTCAAAAGGTATTTATTTAAAGACGTTTACGCCGCGGACAAAGCCAACTCCTAATCATGACAACAAACACAATTTTTTGGGCCGAACAAATAATTAGAAAGAAGGAGAAAACAGCAGGTTACAACACTTCTTTTGTTGTTTTTCTTCTTTGTAATTATTTGTTTGGTCCAAAATATTGTGTTTGTTGTCATGAGTTGTCACGACTCGAGTTGGCTTTGTCCGCGGCGTAACCGTCTTTATATAAATACCTTTTGAAATGTCTATGGGGAAAATGCATTGGGAATCATTTCCTGGTCCTGTAGTCATGAAAGGGACGGCAACACTCTATAGGAACCCGCTGCGACCGCATGCCCCTCGCTGACGTCGCCGAAACATGCTAACTAATGGGATTATGAAAGATGGTAACAATAATGCAAGGGGATGAAAGATGTAATTGAATGTAATCAGATTGTATTAGTGTGAGATTAGTAGTCAGTGGATGGTGTTACTAATTAGTCATCTTAATCAGGTTATTAGCGACCTGCAGCAATGGACTCAGACATTACCATTCCTACTGGATGTAGAGAGTACAGTAGAAAGCACGCCAGGCATCGTTTTAATGCTGATTTGCTCTTTTGCACATTTCATTTTTCTCAAGCCGTTACGCTGCCATGCAGGCTGAGAAAGTGACACATGCTAGACTTGCGTCTGTAGCTAATAGCTGTGTTTACATGGGTCTATAATCGTTGGCTATTAATTCATTAGAATGATAGCCCAATAATTAAAATGCAAATTTGTCACGGCAGTCGGAAGTAATTTTCTCTATGAGATGGCCGAGGGGAAGTGTTTGATAATCTCTTCAACAGGAAGATATTTTGTGGCTAATAACCATAACATCACTTATTCTGCACTCTCTCTATCTCTCTCTCTCTCTCTCTCTCTCTCTCTCTCTCACCTGACGAAAAACATTATACTTGCACGCTCTGCTTGCGCAAGTAACTAGAAATGCACTTCTGTCGAGGTGCCAACTTGTGCCTTGCGTACAAATAGGCCATGTACGTATGGCTATTACGTCACCATCAACAGCCAATAAGGGACCACCATTCTTATCCCGACGTATACATACATACATACATGCATACATACATACATACTAACTAATTAAACTTGGACTCAGGGGGGTGGACGCCTCTGCCTTGCATAGTCCCCAGTGAATAGGCAGTTTGCCCTTCACTGGTAACCCTATTTTGGACTAATTTTAAATATATGAAGGTATTGCGGGCAAGGACTTTTACAAAAAAGCCTCCCCTTTTAAAATACATACACACATACATACATTTCAGAAGTTTTAGCAGTTTTTAAGGACCCACTTTTAGGCCAGTGCACCAGAGCAAACTCTTGCCTTTTTTTAAACCCTACCCATTTTAACCAAATACATACATACATACATACATACATACATTAGGTATGCGGTCTAGCTTAAACTTGGACTCAGGGGGGTGGACGCCTCTGCCTTGCATAGTCCCCAGTGAATAGGCAGTTGGCCCTTCACTGGTAACCCTATTTTGGACTCATTTTAAATATATGAAGGTATTGCGGGCAGGGATTTTTACCAAAAAGGCCCCCCCCTTTTAAAATACACACACACATACATACCTACATACATACATTTCAGACGTTTTAGCAGTTTTTAAGGACCCACTTTTAGGCCAGTGCACCAGAGCAAATTCTTGCCTTTTTTTAAACCCTACCCATTCTAACCAAATACATACATACATACATACATACATTCTTCTTCAATGTTTGTGTTTACTTAACACTCAAAGCTGGCCATCCATTGTCAATGGCATGCATTGTTTGATAGATTGCTAAGCAGAAATTAATAAAAAAAAAATGTTAAGATATTTTTTAAATACGGAAATGACAAACAGATGACACGGATTGTAGCTGTAGGATGTTCCATAGCTTCCGGGGAATGATTCGAGTTTATTTTATAAGGCTACGTGAGACCAGATTTGACTGAGAGACTGCCTTCGCGCAAATTACAGCTTTTCACCAGTAGGCCGTGTTGGGACCCATGAAAAAGTGCTTAGAAAATGAGTTTCGTTCCCATGTCAAGCGAACTACGCATTCAATGCATTTTTTCATAGATAATACCCTTCTAGACTTTGGGTAAAAAGTTCTACTCATAAAAACCTGCTGTTTTTTTTTTATAGCCATAAATGTATAAACAGTTTATAACCAAAAAACGAAAATCGTGTGCTGCTGTTTTTGCTTGTAAAATGTGTTTTTGGCAACAATTTTTTTTTCTCAAATGTCAAATGCATATACATAACATCTGACATAAGTATTGGTGCCTTTAGTTTACTCAGTCATATGTGAATTTATATCATGAAATGTAGCATATTTGTTAAAGAATATGCTTCAACTTAAGTGTTTGCCACACAGTACAATGAAACCTACACAGTAAATTGTGTCAAGAGCTTATGTTTCATACATAGAAAATGTCTCATCCTAATGTGTAATGAAAGGTAGAAAAGAAAATCAGGGCACCTTGGACCAACATGGCAGAAAATCTATCAAAATGTTACCACGCCCCCTAAATTGGAATAATGCAACAAATGGACAAGACTAAGAATTAAAGTAGTAGAGGTCAGAATTATTACAACATATGGTATGAAACATTTATTTATTTACAAGTGGGTCACAGCAAAGGGTCACAGCATCTGTCATCTGTACATCCACCCCCCCGGCCAAGGAAATATATGAAAATTGAAAATACAAAATAACATACAAATGCATAATAATTGTTGAAAAAAAAAAGTAGTAGGCCTACATGGTAACATGTTGGGTTACTCATCCCTATCACTTTCATCAGAGTCATCATCCCATGTAGGCCTACCTCTTTCTTCTGTTTCCTTTGACACATTTTCACAGTCCTGGCAGTGACATAAATCAGTGCAAAACAGTTTTGCAGACATACATGAACATCTTTCAGTCTCACATTTGCTTTTTTTGCAATTACAGTGGACTACCTGCAACACACTATCAGGGGCAGGATTTCTAGTCATCCATTGTACTGTTAACTCCCCATCCTCCATGACCCATCCACTGCCAATGGGTGAAGGAGCACACATCCTACTAGTCAGAGAACGTCTCATCACTGCTGCTTGGTAGTTTGCCCTTTTGCAATGTTGGTGGAGAGCATCACTTGTTGGGGGAATGTACAGTTCTGGCAAAGCTGATGATGCCGTACAGAATGATTTGTACCTTGCATCATTCACGTTTTTGGCAGATGATTGGCCATACAGGTAGCACACATATTTGCTCAGTGTGTTGAAAGTTGACTGGTCAAGGTTAAAACTGCTGCCAAGATGAACCTGCTTGGCTTACCTCAGTTGACTCAAAGAATGCCAAAGAGGTAACCTAAAAGTTCCTCAGACAGATTGAGGCGCAGCTTCCTCAGTGTAAGCAGAAGTCTCTGAGTATCACTAAGTGACTGTTTTGCAGGAGGTGGTAAACTTGGTGACACAAAATTGAACAACAACATGAAAGTCCTGTGAAGAATTTCATTTTGCTGTCATCAAATTCTGAAGGATCAAGAGTACGATGTTTCAACTCACTTTCTAATTTGTTGACTTTATCCCTAAGTGATTGACATTCAGCATTTAAAGATTTAATCTGTTCATGTAATGAGGCAATGTCATTTTGTGTTTCCTCTGTCTGGACCCCAATGCCTGGGACTTCAACAACAGTCTGTACCTCTGCTGTACTTCGATCAGTGATGGAGGTGAAACCAAATAACCTTGGCACGTAGTCAGGATGTAGAGGATCATCACTCTTTTCCCCTTAAATAACAAAAACAACAAAAACATTTACTAGAAATATGATATTAATTTGTTTACATATATGGGGTGTTTTCACATATGTCCTGTTTCAGACATCAGCCTCAAAACAAACTCATCCGGGACGGGGCTGCCAAATCATTGTGAGATTATTTTTTTACATTAACCACTGGAACAATAGCATCCCTATTCTGGAGGGAACATTTGCAGAAAATAGCAGATCTACAAGCTCACAACATTGTTGGTGTAGAGCAGGGGTAGGCAGCTTTAACCACGGGTGCTAAGGGTGACCACTGGCACACACTGGAAATGCCAGTGTCTCACTCTAATGCCAGTCTGGCATTAGAGTGAGAGAGGATTAGCCTGCATGTCTGTAACTGTGTACAAATGGAACCAATGGACCCCATTGGACCCCAAATGGACCCTTCTTAGGAACCAAATGGACCTTACAGGTCTGTAACTCTGAGAGATGGAACCAAATGGACCCTTACAGCCTGAGTGTACAAATGGACACATGCAGGTCTGTAACTCTGACACTATGGGTCCATTTGGTTCCATTCGTACACTCTCAGAGTAAGTCCATTTGTGCAATAACAATCAAACGTTATGTGGGTCCTTGAAAAAAACAAACAAAAAAAGTTTGATATTAAACCACTGTAGTGGTTATCAGTGGACTCTTAATGTGTCATATAAATCAGTGTCATACGATATTCTGAGGGAAACCATGGAGACTTAACATTCAGTAACTGCAGGGTGTGTTGATCAATAAGAACATTAACATTAAAGTCTTTCCACGGACTCACGTAACATGTTGATGAGTAATTACTCCTGACCAGATCTCTTTCCGGGTAACGGACTATGTTAATCCACTAATTGGTCCACAAGAAGAGAACTCCGTTAGGTTCGTTTAAAACGGGACATTGTGTGAAAAGGCCCTTTTACATTGAACGTATGGTTTTACAAAAAAAGCAACATACCTGACACAAAGTGAAAGTGGCACCCCCAAATCCATGTAGCCCTGAAACATGACTACATCGGCGAAGTGCAGCGATCCATTTACTTCTTTTTTCTTTACATTTCGGCAGTCTGTAAAAGGATAGCTCCGAGTTCTTTTTTAATCTGTTTGTACAGTCAATCGCACAACGGCTCTTTCCCATTTTCCCAGTTTAGAGAATGAAAACAGCGTCGCAACAGTGAGTTGCTAGGTTGCTATGGACAACAAAAAGTTCTTCCGCATACGAAGACGTTACGCGCATACTCAAGGGAATAAAGCGGCTACGCGATTGGTCCACGTGACCAAAACCACACCACTCCCCTTGCACATATTATTACGCCTTGTAAGAAATAGTCCCGTTTCAGATCGCGGATTATAAAATAACTGCAGCGTCGGACGAGTAGAACTTTTTTATTTAGACTGTCTACCTATAAATCTCTTTTATGGAGAAAAAATTGTGTAGTCCCCCTTCCGTGGGAACGGACCTGAACGAAAAGGGACCTCACCACACGGCCTACAGAGGAGAAAAACAAGTTAATAGCACAGGCAGACTCTTCACATACTAGAGCATGTCTGAAATAAGTGTCAGAGCTGAAATCGATATGTAAATATGAAAGAAATGCTTAAACATGTAGCTATAGGTGTAATGTTAGAGACCACAGAAGTGAACCTTTCAAGCCTGTTTTCTCAACTCGCTGTTTTCTGCAAGACATTACTTATTATTATAAGCCATTATCTCCAAAACTGGTGGGTCAAACTGAACAACCAATATGTCAATTTGAAGCTATGATTCCCTGCTTTCATATGACAAGAAAAAACGAAAATTTAAAAAGAAACCCAATGGCAGTCCCTCAGTCAAATTTAGTCGCATATGAGGGTAACAGTGACAGTTTGTGATCTGAACAAGAGAATGGATGTTTTACCAGCATTATGTGGTGGAGTTCAGTCTGCAGCACATACTGTAAGAAAGGCTTTTTACGGTTCACAAAGTGGACGAATGGGAACGTTCCGACCGGTCGATCATTCCCACAGTCTTATGTGCGGTGAAGCGCTGCCTTGAATCTTCTGGCAATATGCAGCACCTCCGTCCGTTTAATCGTCCCCTTCACCCCGCCCTCACAAAAACATATACTTTAGTGTAAACACATTAAGTTGACTGCTATCTGAGTCCCGCCTGCTTCTCTGCACAAACCTCCCCTCTGTAAGAGTAAAACCTCAAATTGCTACGCTGAGTGGAATTTACGACCAACCTTCTCTGGGACCATAACTCTCCTCGTTAATAACGTGCATCTTTCCCCCGAATGACCTTCGAGCCGTTCCTAAGTTATTTGAACGGCAGAAATACAAATATAATGTTCCCTGGAGTGGACACAGTGTGTGGACCCATTTTGACCTGAGATCAGATTCTAAAAATGTCTTCTTAGGGCCGATTCATACTCCTATTTTACCGCTGTTTCGGCGCTGTAGTGCCGAAATGATTTCGGCTCGTCAGAAATTTTCAGTAGCACCGAAGAGCCGACTTTAGGATGGTACCCCCCCCCCCCGAACCTCAAATGAAGTCAAATTGTAGGCTCTACAGAGCCGAACCGACTTTTATTCGGCTCTAAAATAGGAGTATGAATCGGCCCTAAATCCTGACAGTTTTCTGAAAAAGCTGTTTCTATGTCAGTCGTTCTTCGATTAAAAAAAAAATAGCAGACCTACAAGCTCGTAGCGCACCACTCGGTGGCACGCTATGAGCTTGTAGATCTGCTATTTTTCAATAGCTAAAAGCATAACATGATGCTAATACCAAAATGGGTTCAGTTGATTTCAAATGGGACATTGTCAGAGTGGACTCCTCCTCCTGTATATGTATGAGTGACATCATCACAGACCTTTCCCTTTTAACTCCTCCTCCTCCTACCTGTACAGGTATGAGTATGACATCACCGACCTGCGCCATCACCTGCAGAGGGAGTGCATGAACGGAGGAGAGGATTTCACCAGCCAGATGACCCGAACGCTGGACTCACTGCAGGGCTGCAACGACAAGACCAACATGGACCTCACACCTGGTGAGTTAAGACCAATTAACACACCTGGTGAGTTAAGACCAATTAACACACCTGGTGAGTTAAGACCAATTAACACACCTGGTGAGTTGAGCGTTCATTAAGACCAATTAACACACCTGGTGAGTTGAGCGTTCATTAAGACCAATTAACACACCTGGTGAGTTGAGCATTCATTAAGACCAATTAACACACCTGGTGAGTTGAGCATTCATTAAGACCAATTAACACACCTGGTGAGTTGGGCGTTCATTAAGACCAATTAACACACCTGGTGAGTTGGGCGTTCATTAAGACCAATTAACACACCTGGTGAGTTGGGCGTTCATTAAGACCAATTAACACACCTGGTGAGTTGAACATTCATTAAGACCAATTAACACACCTGGTGAGTTGAGCATTCATTAAACACAATCAGTGCCGGAAGTGCATCAAAATAGAAGCTCCGGGGTGCCAGAGTTGTCTGATCGCTTTTACTCTGAAAGCCATGGACCGGAAACACTTTCCTAAAAAAGTTGACTTTACAAAGAGACCTCACATCCCCGATCATCTTAATCTATTTTTTTACGCTCCAAAAAGCGTTCATATTTTGCGGGAGAGACGGATGAGGAGCAGAAATGAAGCGCCAGCATATCGATCCATTCATCACCACGGAGAGCGCCCTGGATTAGGAGATACGAGTCATTCTTTCCGCCGCGCTAACATGGGAGTCAATGACAAGCTAATTATTGCACTGAGCGTTAGCGTACGGAAAGCGAAAAGCGAAATGCCAAAAAAAAAAATAGGAAAAATTCTGAATATTCTTATCACGCCCCGCGTCGCTGGGACGTCGCTAGGACGTCCACAGACGTCGTAGGCACTAATATTTCGGGATCCTTATGACGGCCTCATGCGTCCTACGAACTGAAACGGTTAAGACCAATTAACACACCTGGTGAGTTGAGCATACATACCAATTAAGAGACACGGTGGCACAGTCGGTAGTGCTGTCGCCTCACAGCTAGAAGGTCCTGGGTTCGATTCCCGCTCGGGACGCTGTGGGCGCTGGCGGCGTGTTTCCTCCTCCACGTCATCAGTGCCCATACCCGACGAAAGGGCCTTTCTGTGTGGAGTTTGCATGTTCTCCCCCGTGCCTGATGGAGGGGAAAGGAACTGGTTGGAATAACGTGTTCCTTCCACGCGCTACATCCAACCAGGAAAAACTCCCCCCTGTCAGGTGTAAAGGAGCAACTTGGACACTCAGGCATGAAGGAAGCATGAGTTCAAGTCCGTTGCGCTCCCCAGGTTGGTGGAGGGTGTATAGAGCCCAGGATCACATTAGATGATTGACACAGGGGTGAAAAATGGGTTACAAAATCGTGGGATAAAAAAAATATATATAAAAAAAGACCAATTAACATGGGCCTCACACCTGGTGAGTTGAGCATTCATTAAGACCAATTAACATGGGCCTCACACCTGGTGAATTAAGACCAATTAACACACCTGGTGAGTTGAGCATTCATTAAGACCAATTAGCATGGACCTCACACCTGGTGAGTTGAGCATTCATTAAGACCAATTAGCATGGACCTCACACCTGGTGAGTTGAGCATTCATTAAGACCAATTAGCATGGACCTCACACCTGGTGAGTTGAGCATTCATTAAGACCAATTGACATGGGCCTCACACCTGGTGAATTAAGACCAATTAACACACCTGGTGAGTTGAGCATCTGCTAAATGCAAACAATGTAACCGTTTGTTGGGGGGGACAAAACCCCCCCCAACAAACATGAACTTAAACATGATCACAGGGGTGACGTGACATTGTAATTGGCTAGCACCATTAGTGGGAGGGGCCTATGTAAGCGATTGCAGCAACCACACTTCATTTTTTTTAAATTGTGACTTTTCTAGTTTTGGTTATTTTCCTCCTCGACACTTATCTTTAACCCATTCTGAACGGGAACCCATTTTGGTGTCAGCATCATGTTATGCTTTATCTATTGAAAAATAGCAGATCTACAAGCTCATAGCGCGCCACCGAGTGGCGCGCTACGAGCTTGTAGGTCTGCTATTTTTGAAAAAATCGAAGAACGACTGACATTTTTTAGAATATGTTCTCAGGTCAGAATGGGTTAATCAGACCAGTGTGTGTCCAGTGGAAACCTCGTATGAATCTGATCTCAGGTCAGAATTGGTTAATTAACGCTGATCAGCGGCGGCTAGACTCCTTGGTTTCATTGTCCTTCAAGCATTGCATGAGAATAAGCAAATCTTTACACAATAATTACTCTCGTCTTGAGTAATTGAGCTAATTGTTATTTGTAATTGACAGTGTGTTTCGACAACATGTTTTTTTAACTGCTGGTAGGGGAATCATCCTAATATAATAACCATAATAATAATAATATTAATAATTGGTAATTGTGCTAATTTCTATTTATAATTGAAAGTGTGTTTTGACAACACGTTTTTTAACTGCTGGTAGGGCAATCATCTTAATATAATAACCATATAAACGTATACTACAATTTAATATAAACATTAAAAAATATATATTGTCCTGTCCTGGGTGGACCTGTCCTGGGTGGACCTGTCCTGGGTGGACCTGTCCTGGGTGGACCTGCAGGCCTGTCCTGGGAGGACCTGTCCTGGGTGGACCTGTCCTGGGTGGACCTGTCCTGGGTGGACCTGCAGGCCTGTCCTGGGAGGACCTGTCCTGGGTGGACCTGCAGGCCTGTCCTGGGAGGACCTGTCCTGGGTGGACCTGCAGGCCTGTCCTGGGAGGACCTGTCCTGGGTGGACCTGCAGGCCTGTCCTGGGTGGACCTGTCCTGGGTGGACCTGCAGGCCTGTCCTGGGAGGACCTGTCCTGGGTGGACCTGCAGGCCTGTCCTGGGTGGACCTGTCCTGGGTGGACCTGCAGGGCTGTCCTGGGAGGACCTGTCCTGGGAGGACCTGTCCTGGGTGGACCTGTCCTGGGTGGACCTGCAGGGCTGTCCTGGGAGGACCTGTCCTGGGAGGACCTGTCCTGGGTGGACCTGTCCTGGGTGGACCTGCAGGCCTGTCCTGGGAGGACCTGTCCTGGGTGGACCTGCAGGCCTGTCCTGGGAGGACCTGTCCTGGGTGGACCTGCAGGCCTGTCCTGGGTGGACCTGTCCTGGGTGGACCTGCAGGCCTGTCCTGGGTGGACCTGTCCTGGGTGGACCTGCAGGCCTGTCCTGGGAGGACCTGTCCTGGGTGGACCTGCAGGGCTGTCCTGGGAGGACCTGTCCTGGGTGGACCTGTCCTGGGTGGACCTGCAGGGCTGTCCTGGGAGGACCTGTCCTGGGTGGACCTGCAGGCCTGTCCTGGGAGGACCTGTCCTGGGAGGACCTGTCCTGGGAGGACCTGTCCTGGGTGGACCTGTCCTGGGTGGACCTGCAGGCCTGTCCTGGGTGGACCTGTCCTGGGTGGACCTGCAGGCCTGTCCTGGGAGGACCTGTCCTGGGTGGACCTGCAGGGCTGTCCTAGGTGGACCTGTCCTGGGTGGACCTGCAGGGCTGTCCTGGGAGGACCTGTCCTGGGTGGACCTGCAGGGCTGTCCTGGGTGGACCTGTCCTGGGTGGACCTGTCCTGGGTGGACCTGTCCTGGGTGGACCTGCAGGGCTGTCCTGGGAGGACCTTCTCTTCACCAACAAACATGTGCTTTGGAAGAAACATGTGTTATTGTAAAATCGCTGGACCTTAGAATTGAGTCCAGCGCGCTGGAGGGTTCTGGAGTGGAACCGTTTGGATAACTGGGGAACACCCACAGAATAACCATGAGCAGAGTGTTCTAACGCGCTGTAGTGCTCTTAACCCATTCTGACCTGAGATCAGATTCATACCAGGTTTCCACTGGTAAATGGTAAATGGTGCATTTATATAGCACCTTTATCCAAGGCGCTTTACAGATATTGTGCATTACATTCACCCATTCACACACACATTCATGCAAGGCACCAACTAGCACATCGGGAGCAATTAGGGGTTCAGTGTCTTGCTCAAGGACACTTCGACAGTAACTCTGTTGGAGCCCGGGTTCGAACTGGCAACCTTACGGTTACCATCCAGGCACT
Organism: Protomyctophum parallelum; assembly: GCF_964188405.1. NCBI lineage: Eukaryota > Metazoa > Chordata > Actinopteri > Myctophiformes > Myctophidae > Protomyctophum > Protomyctophum parallelum. Next base: position 5,296,552 of record NC_139709.1, read on the forward strand.
CTATACCCCTGAGCCACCGCCGCCCCACTGGACACACACTGGTCTGATAAACCCATTCTGACCTGAGATCTGATTCTAAAAAAATGTCAGTCGTTCTTCGATTTAAAAAAAATAGCAGACCTACAAGCTCGTAGCGCGCCACTCGGTGGCGCGCTATGAGCTTGTAGATCTGCTATTTTTCAACAGCTAAAGCGCGACATGATGCTAACACCAAAATGGGTTCCCGTTCATAATGGGTTATGAACGGGAGAGGAGGGAAATGGAGTACATTCATATTCATCATTCAAAAACATAATAATAATAATGTGAGAGGTTAGCCAGTGAATTACAGTGAAATCTGGTGTTTTGCTAAACATTACCCGCTGCATGTCCTTTGCACGAGGAATCATTCCTATTAGGATAATCCTCTGTAGCTGAATGCATTCATAATAATAACATGACTTACCCTCTACTGTTACTTCACTATCAGCCATCCTATGATGTACAGAATATGTTATGGTAAACGGTGCAAATATATATATTATACAGCGCCTTTATCCAAGGCACTTTACACACAGAACTAAATGGAAACTAAATGAAAACTAAGCTATGATGACTAAAACTAAGACTAAATATACTGACAATTTCGTCAACACATAAAAACTAGACTCTAAAAAGAGATCCAGTATAAGTCATTTTACACTTGGTTGCATGCTGATAAAATAGCAGATCTACAAGCTCACAACGTGTCGCAGCGCGACGTGTTGTGAGCTTGTAGATCGGCTATTTTCAGCAAGTGTATAAAAACAGTCATTACGACGGCATCAAGACCCGCCAAAGTGTTTCAAACAGATGCTTAATTTCCCCGAGTTTGAACAGGTTCAAACTCCATACCAACTGTGGCTCCAGGCCCTTTCTCTGGCACCGAGCACATATTGACACATCACGAGTCCACCGAGCACTGAATCCACTTGTTCTAATCATTCTACTAATTACTATTTAATGTATACTCGCGTATATATACAGGCCCCGGCTTTGGCTTGGCAGGAGTCGTAGCTTTCTAGTCTGTGCTTTGGGGCTGTTTCATTCCCAAGGCTTTCCTCTCTCGTCCATGTTTTATACGTTTCTTTATCTCTCTCTCTCTCCGTGTTCGTATTTCTTATTTCTCATATACAGACATCCTTCGAGACCTTGCTATTGCTTAACCCATTCTGACCTGAGATCAGATTCATACGAAGGTTTCCACTGGACACACACTGGTCTGTTGAACCCATTCTGACCTGAGATCAGATTCTAAAAATGTCAGTCGTTCTTCGACTTTTCTAAAATAGCAGACCTACAAGCTCGTAGCGCGCCACTCGGTGGCGCGCTATGAGCTTGTAGATCTGCTATTTTTCAATAGCTAAAGCATAACGTGATGCTAACACCAAAATGGGTTCCCGTTCAGAATGGCTTAAGAATGGTGTTGTGCATTTAGTATTTCTCTGCCAGATTTTAGTCACTGTACTGTGTCCGCTTTCTAGATATATATTATAATTCTATGGTACATATAGGTGGAGGATATGCCCACCAGGTGTGTTGTGTTATTAAATAGCTGTGCTGTGATGGAGGCATGGTCAGGACAACAATGTTTGCAGCCCCAAGGCAACGGCATGGAGCCCCAGGCCTCGCTCACACATCCAAGACAAGAGACAGAAAGCGTGTTCTGTCTCTGTTCTACGGGATATGGGGGGGGGGGGGGGGGGGGGGGGCAAGAACAGAGCCATCAAGCAGAGACAGACCATGTGTTCTGTCTCTGTTCTAGAGGGGGAGTCACGTGGTTTTGACAGAACAGCTTTGCTCGATTGGGGGCGAGATGGGGCAGAACACGCGTTCGTTCTGTCTCTGTTTCGACAGTGAGCGAGCGGCCCTAAGCTAAGCACTAAACTACGTTTTAGTGATCAATCTCTCCCCCCCCCCCCCTCCCCCCCTCCAGTGAGTGACAACACCAAGCTGGCCCTGATGAACAAGTATAAGGACAACATCATCGCCACCAGCCCCATGGACAGCAACCACCTGCAGCAGAACACCCTCCTCCCTCACAACACCTCCACCAGCCAGCGCAAGAGGCTCTCCAGCAACACCCGTGGTGAGTACCAGGCCCAGGCCCGGGCCCGCACGCACACCTCCAGTATCTGGGCCCGCACACCTCCAGAACCATGCAGTGACTCAACTATGTGTGACTACATTTGACTGAGGGACTGCCATTGGATTTCTTTGAATTTTTCTCACGTCATATGAAAGCAGGGAATCATAGCTTCAAATTGACATATTGGTTGTTCAGTTTAAGATATGGCTTATAGAGTGATGTCTTGCAGAAAACTGCGAGTTGAGAAAACAGGCTTGAAAGGTTTACTTCTGTGGTCTCTAACATTACACCTATAGCTACATGTTTAAGCATTTATTTCATATTTACATGTCTTCTGTGGTCTCTAGCATTACACCTAGCTACATGTTTAAGCATTTATTTCATATTTACATGTCTTCTGTGGTCTCTAACATTACACCTAGCTACATGTTTAAGCATTTATTTCATATTTACATGTCTTCTGTGGTCTCTAACATTACACCTATAGCTACATGTTTAAGCATTTATTTCATATTTACATGTCTTCTGTGGTCTCTAGCATTACACCTAGCTACATGTTTAAGCATTTATTTCATATTTACATGTCGATTTCAGCTCTGACACTTATTGCAGACATGCTCTAGTATGTGAAGAGTCTGCCTGTGCTATTAAATCATTTTGAAAAAGAAAAAGTACGTTTTTCTCCTCTGGTGAAAAGCAATTGAAAGAAAAGTAATTTGCGCGATGGCAGGCTCTCAGTCAAATCTGGTTACATTTGCATTTCAACAACCCTCAGATTTGATATGGACCTCACATTAACCGTCTTCCTGCCATTGCCGAAGCCCTTCGGCAATTGAAGCATTAATTTGATATTAACGCTTGCTGCCATTGCCGAAGCCCTTCGGCAATTGCACTTTTATAGTGCATATGATTGATCAAGCCATAATGCTACTCACGTTAGCCGGTTAGCTAGCAGTGTTGTTAGCACTGCACTGGATCGTTCATATTAATTCACCGTCACCATAAGAATCCATTCTATCCGTTTCTTTCAATCGCCTGTATCTCCTATTCCTTGTCCCAGATGGCATTTTTGGTCAAAACAGCGTTTCTTTGACGGCACGAGCCGACGTTGTGGATGGCTAAAATGTACCGGCATTGATTCGATCATGTAAACAAAGGTTGTCTTGGCAACGTAAAGCTGGCAGGGATAAGCTCACTTCCGGTTGAGGCAAAATGTGGCTTTTCAAAATAAGAGCTCAAATTAAAAAAATGCTGGCATGAATTAGGTCCTAATTTCTCAATAAATGGCAGCAGTAAAAGGGTTAACCGATTACGTACATAGGACGTATGAGTACGTCCTAGCGCATCCTCAATGATACCGGGGAGAGATAAGAATATTCTGAATGTTTTCCTTTTATTTATTTATTTTTGTCAGTTTACAGTTCGCCTTTCGGCTATACTTCTCAACCTTCTCGCCTGCCGTCTGTTAGAAAAGTCCTTGACATGAAATATTGAGCACCACTGATACAGAAAATTGTCATCATTTAGAAGACATTCTTTTAATGTCAACGTCAGGCCTAAATGGGTTAAGACACGGACCCCCCATGGTGATGTTTAGGGGCAGGGCAGGTCATCTCGGGGCACCCAGAAAGGTGATGGTGTTCAGGCTATAGGTGGCTGCGTCACAGACTCGCCCCTTTGGCCGACTGGCAGTGGCGTGCACAGATAGACACTAGGTGGTGCTAGAGCACCGGTCCTTTGCACTCTGGACAGCAATGTGCCCTTTTGAAAAAAAAAAACATTTGTACAGTGTACAGTATGTGGGCCATGGTGACATTGATCAATTCTTGGTAAAGAGCTTCTAATATATTATTTATGCCCCAAAATCTATAAATCTCACACTATTAAGGCAACCGGCCGGTTCCACTAGATTTGCCCCGTAAACCTCAAGTTTAGCGGGCATATACAGTGTTTGTTGGTAGTTTGTTGGTAAATTTACCAGTGTTTCCTGGAATATACTATACTATATTCCATGCGCAGTGACATCTGCTACTGTATAAATCCAGTGGTGGTGATATACTTTAAAACATTTGAAGACAAAAATACGACTACTTCAACTTGTGCCTACAGCAACAACAACAACAAAAAGAACACTCAAACGTGCCAAAATCCCTTTCCACAATGTGTGTGTATGTGCAAATCAGCGAGTAAATTGGCAGGGCCGGATCTACCATATGGGCACTTTGGACACGTGCCCAGGGGCCCTTGGGCCCCTCAAAAAAAGAAAAAAAAAAGTTTTTTTTTTTTTTATTCTTTTAGTTCCACAGATAATTCCCCTGCTAATCTGAATGAAATAAATAGTGTCTAAAAGGATTAGTGTTTTATTGTTGGTGAGAAGGGCAGCTGAAAAGTGCAATTGTGTCTAAAGCAGCAACAATGCGCTAGATTGGCTGTCACTCTGGGGGGGGGGGGGGGATAGGCGACCGGAAATGGGCCAATATAACGGCATAAAACTGGCCCAAAACGGCTACAAAACAGCAAAATGTGGGTGCGCGTGAAGGGGGGGGCCCTTCGACCTTCAGTGCCCAGGGGCCCTCAGAGGTGTTAATCCGGCCCTGTAAATTGTGCAGAATAGCTGGTAAAAAAAAAAGGGACATAAAGCAGGAAAGGGCTGAAAAACGACCTCGGTGCATATGGTCCATAGTTAGGGGCTACTATAATAAGCCATTTTGGGCGGAGGAACCCCTTATGGTGTTAGCATTATGCTATGCTTTAGCTATTGAAAAATAGCAGATCTACAAGCTCATAGCGCGCCACCGAGTGGCGCGCTATGAGCTTGTAGGTCTGCTACTTTTGAAAAAATCGAAGAACGACTGACATAGAAACATAGCTTTTTTTCAGAAAACTGTCAGGATGTAGAAGACATTTTTTTTAATCTGATCTCAGGTCAGAATGGGATAAGCAGTGAAATTAAAAAAAGGCTCAACCCTGAGCCTATAATTTGTCCTGGGTCTCGTGTTCTGGTCCCGGAAGACCATCCTTTTGGACCTGCTGAATAATTTAATAACTCCAGGATTCCACTTCATTCTCCGTGACTTGTCATTCGGTGCCACGGCCGGTACATCTCGCTGCCATGCCAGCTAAATATATATATTTTATGTTATCTTATTTTATTCATTTTGTATTATTATATCCCACAGGAAAGGGATATCATGTTTAATGCATTGTACTCTGCCAAAAAATGGATATGTCAGCTGGAGTTGTGGCTTAATATAATATGAACTATGACTCAGCG
>NC_139709.1:5306932-5344671 GCF_964188405.1 Protomyctophum parallelum
GAAGAGATCCAGTAGAACTAAATGTCAGGGAGGGACTAGTGGAGAAGAGATCCAGTAGAACTAAATGTCAGGGAGGGACTAGTGGAGAAGAGATCCAGTAGAACTTAAATGTCAGTGAGGGACTAGTGGAGAAGAGATCCAGTAGAACTAAATGTTATGGAGGGACTAGTGGAGAAGAGATCCAGTAGAACTAAATGTTATGGAGGGACTAGTGGAGAAGAGATCCAGTAGAACTAAATGTCAGGGAGGGACTAGTGGAGAAGAGATCCAGTAGAACTAAATGTTATGGAGGGACTAGTGGAGAAGAGATCCAGTAGAACTAAATGTCAGGGAGGGACTAGTGGAGAAGAGATCCAGTAGAACTAAATGTCAGGCAGGGACTAGTGGAGAAGAGATCCAGTAGAACTAAATGTCAGGGAGGGGCTAGTGGAGAAGAGATCCAGTAGAACTAAATGTTTAAAAAAATATCCAAATTTGCAGAAAAAGTGTCACTAATGTACCGGTTGATGTGGCTCAGCCCGGTGGTCACTGCAGTGATCCAGTTCTTGTTTACAACAGAGAACAGGACCTTGGTGTCTGGCTCTCTGTCTGTTCTGCTGGGTCTGAGACCAGGACATCCATCCTCGGTGTCTGGCTCTCTGTCTGTTCTGCTGGGTCAGAGACCAGGACATCCATCCTCGGTGTCTGGCTCTCTCAGTCTGTTCTGCTGGGTCTGAGACCAGGACATCCATCCTCGGTGTCTGGCTCTCTCAGTCTGTTCTGCTGGGTCAGAGACCAGGACATCCATCCTCGGTGTCTGGCTCTCTCAGTCTGGGTCTGAGACCAGGACATCCATCCTCGGTGTCTGGCTCTCTCAGTCTGTTCTGCTGGGTCAGAGACCAGGACATCCATCCTCGGTGTCTGGCTCTCTCAGTCTGTTCTGCTGGGTCAGAGACCAGGACATCCATCCTTGGTGTCTGGCTCTCTCAGTCTGTTCTGCTGGGTCAGAGACCAGGACATCCATCCTCGGTGTCTGGCTCTCTCAGTCTGTTCTGCTGGGTCTGAGACCAGGACATCCATCCTCGGTGTCTGGCTCTCTCAGTCTGTTCTGCTGGGTCTGAGACCAGGACATCCATCCTCGGTGTCTGGCTCTCTCAGTCTGTTCTGCTGGGTCAGAGACCAGGACATCCATCCTCGGTGTCTGGCTCTCTCAGTCTGTTCTGCTGGGTCAGAGACCAGGACATCCATCCTCGGTGTCTGGCTCTCTCAGTCTGTTCTGCTGGGTCAGAGACCAGGACATCCATCCTCGGTGTCTGGCTCTTTCAGTCTGTTCTGCTGGGTCTGAGACCAGGACATCCATCCTCGGTGTCTGGCTCTCTCTGTCTGTTCTGCTGGGTCTGAGACCAGGACATCCATCCTTGGTGTCTGGCTCTCTCAGTCTGTTCTGCTGGGTCTGAGACCAGGACATCCATCCTCGGTGTCTGGCTCTCTCAGTCTGTTCTGTTCTGGGTCAGAGACCAGGACATCCATCCTTGGTGTCTGGCTCTCTCAGTCTGTTCTGCTGGGTCTGAGACCAGGACATCCATCCTTGGTGTCTGGCTCTCTCAGTCTGTTCTGCCTCTTTGTCGCGTTTCCACCCACCAACGTCAACATCATCAACTTCCATCTCTCTGCACTCTCACCTCCTCCCACTCCATCATCGCCGGCGTCAAGTGGCTGGAGAGAGGGAGGGAGGGAGGGAGGGGGGGGGGGGGGATGGGGGGGGGCAAGGAGCAGACAAGACGGAAGGGGGGTTATAGAGAGGGAGGGGAGAGAGAGAAGGATGTTTAACCCTCCAACACCCAGCGTTGCTTTTTAGCAACAATTTTATTTAATTTAATTACTAAATTATTATAATTTCTTTCTGTTCTTTTTTCACCTAAACGTCATCAGTGATGTTCATTGCAATGCCATTTCAATGCCATTGGTCATAATATTTTCATATAAATACCCCCCCACAGAGGCTGAAATTCACACAAATATAAAATGTCTGGACTCTGTGCGATTTTGAACATTTTTTAACCTAAGACTTTTGACCTTTACCCTAATAAAAGTAGGTAAAATAATTGTAATATATGTTTTTTTGGTGACCATTAGAATGTCTAGAACACATTTTTTTTATTTTATTTTTAACATATTTATTAGTCTTAGTCCTAGTAGTACAAAGTAGTAGTAAGGTTGAAATCTATTTTTTGCAAGTAGAAATGAATGCGGGTGTTAGAGGGTTAAGCCTGTGAAAAAGAGAGACAGCATTTCTTTATGGTAGATGAGAAAATGGAAGTTTTAGTTTGTCTCTTCGGTTGACATCAAATCGTAAGCCATGCACTTTGAGCCATGCATGGCTGAGCACTGTAATCTCAGAGAGAGAGAGGGAGAGAAAAAAAGCAACGCAGCAGTGTTGGTACTGTAGATATGAGGTGAAATACTCTAGATATGGAAAAATAACGTGGATATGAAAAAGTGCCCCGAGGCATTGTCTCGCCAAGCAGTAAGAGTACCTTTGCAAAGTGTGTTCCAGAAAGTTGTGTGTGCCACGAAGAGAACCGATATGACCCAACAATGACCCGGCTAGATAACAGCTATTTACATTTGAGCCTTTTCATAAACGCCCGCAAGGTCGTCGAGACCATTACGACTATACGAGCTGAGGTGGAGTCTGAGGAGGAGGCGAGTCTTCAGATCAGAAGATTAAGGGAGTGAGGCTGCAGTTCTGATTGCGATGGGGAATTGATTCCACAGTTTAGGGAGCCAGGGGGGGAGAAGAGTGTTGTCCTGTTGGCTGTTTTAACGATCTGTAGTAGCTGATCGGAGTGAGCGGAAGGGAGGGAGGGGTTGTGGTTGGAGGGGTTGCCAAACCTTTGCCCCCCCCCCCCATATCTCCAAAGTTTCACTTTACAAAAAAACACTATGGATCTTATATATGCGTTGACTGTCATATATATTTAATACAGGTTTCATGTAAAACATATACAAATTTAGTTTCATCTTTTCCATGTGGGTTTGTAGTACGCCAACATCAGCGTGTAGAATGTGCCGTGCGGGCACTGCGGGCAGTCACCGGGAGCCAATACTCACTCAGCCACTCAGCCACTCAGCCACTCACATGCATCATGACATGCAATTTTCTTAGTTTTAAGGGTAACTCGACTTCGTCTCGTTCCTTACCGCATCACTGTCGTGACTATAATCACGTTAAACCACACCCTCTCTCGTGTAATATTGCTTAAGCCATTCTGACCGGGCACCCATTTTGGTGTCGGCATCATGTCATGCTTTAGCTATTTAAAAATAGCAGATCTACAAGCTCATATCGCGCCACCGAGTGGCGCGATACGAGCTTGTAGGTCTGCTATTTTTGAAAAAATCGAAGAACGACTGACATTTCTAGAATCTGATCTCAGGTCAGAATGGGTTCATCAGACCAGTGTGTGTCCAGTGGAAAACCTCGTATGAATCTCAGGTCAGAATGGGTTAAGCACATCACCTTTGACACCTGCCCAGAAACCCGTGGACACATATTCCTGTCCGTCTGCCTCTGACCTTGGTGTCATGTCGTTCAGAGCGCTAATGAGAGCTCCCACAGTGCTGTGCTATAGAGAGACAGAGTGCAGGAGAGAGCTGGGCCTTTATCAATAATAGACCTTGAGAACAAAGAACATATTTTCCACCGTCTTTGTGAGTTAGTAGAAGCCTTTGGTCTTGTCAGCCGCTGGCACTCCATGGGGCTCATGGGCTCCGATGGAGAATGACGACATTGCCTCCAGAATTGAACCTGCAAACATGCATTTTTTTTTTATCCGGCGGCGGTGGCTCAGGGGTAGAGTGCCTGGATGGTAACCGTAAGGTTGCCAGTTCGAACCCGGGCTCCCCCAGAGTTACTGTCGAAGTGTCCTTGAGCAAGACACTGAACCCCTAATTGCTCCCGATGTGCTAGTTGGTGCCTTGCATGGTTTCCGCTGCCATCGGTGTATGGATGTGTGTGTGAATGGGTGAATGTAATGCACAATCTCTGTAAAGCGCCTTGGATAAAGGCGCTATATAAATGCACCATTTACCATTTATCCTCCCCCCAAATCAATTTAGTCCAGTTTGTTTCTTTTGAACCCTGGATAGAGGGCAAAGCAAATATGTGATCGGTGTACTTGTTTGGTCCCTATTTGGAGAAAAGGAGTGTGTGTGTGTGTGTGTGTGTGTGCGCGCGCGCGCGCGTCTCGCATAGAATCTTTTTACACTCCAACGTTTTAATTAAAATCCAGAATGGAGAAGGCCGCCGCCAGTTCATTATGCAGCGCTTCATTTGGGAGATGTGTGAGTCGGAGCACGTCTGAAAATGAAGCTGTCTCGCAGCTTACAGCTCCATTCCCTCGTTACAGCAGCTGTGGATAATCTGCTCGCTTCGCTGAAACGCCCAGAAGCAGGCGGGAGAAATCGTATGCAAAAACACACTCACTGGTGGTGGCGGCTTTCCCCTCAAGTAGTCAAAAAGGCATTTGGTGTGCTTTTCAACAACTGAACCAGAGCTCCTTCATGACAGAAAATCCACTAATTGATCATGCTGCTGTATTTGTATTGGGACAGCAACAACGGAGTGCACGGGTTCAATAGTTGTTCTGTAACTGGCCAATTAGTCTGAACTGGCTATAGTAGCCTGAACTGGCCAGTTCTGGACACCCATGTAGAGTTATAAAGGATAGAGTGGATATTCATTTATAATGGAAGTTGCTCAGTGGCGTTTTGAAGCATCCGGAAGAATGCTCTACTTCCACATCCAATATCTGTGTGTGTGCGTACGTGTGTGTGCGTGTGCGTGTACGGTTGTAATGCACGTAACTTGAGAACCGTTTGACCCACCGACCTCACATTCGACACACGCGTTCCACACCCCCACAGGGAGTGCAGTGCCCGGTATGGAGTCGGTCGGTCTATAGGAACCATAGAGTATATATATCTATAGAGAAGACACGCGAGTTCTCCTCCCATCCACTTGCATTGAGTTGTAGTTCTCCTCCCATCCACTTGCATTGAGTTGTAGTTCTCCTCCCATCCACTTGCATTGAGTTGTAGTTCTCCTCCCATCCACTTGCATTGAGTTGCTCAAAAGCGCATGAGGCGGATTCACTCCTCCTTCCTGGTAGCAACAGAGTGCATTCTGGGACGGATTGCAATGGTGAGTGGCCCCAAACACATGAACGCGCTGCCGTTGAACGCGCACGAGCGTCGTCCGTCGTGAACGTGTACAATGATAGTCAACGGACAGCGCGTTCATGTGTTTGGGGCCAGGCTGCAATACCTTCATTCGGCCACTATGTCCATTTCGCCTCAGGGTTTCCTCTGGGTGCCTTCTCTATAAATATATATACTCTAAGATAGGAACATATAGGTTCTAGGTTCACTCCCACTCCTCCTACGCCACATTTCCTGGTTACTTCGGCGGGAAAAAAAAAAGTTGTCCTTTAACATCGTCGAGTTCATTCAAGTTAGACGTGCATTTATAAAATGCAGCAGCATAACTTTGTGCTGAAGCGAAGTTGGGGTGAGGTCATAAGAACAAAATAAAATAATTGTACGGAAAACAAACGCATATATTTATTTGCATCGCTGAGTCGCTGGCTCCTCGACTTTCTAATTAGCCCCGTGCATCACTGCAGAGACACACCGAAGAGCGTGCGTGGGTGCGTGTGTGCGTGGGTGCGTTCGTGCATGCCTGGTCAGGTCAGAAATTCAAGGATTTGTTTTATTTTATTTCATACAATCTACCAACGTGGAATAGTTTAGAAGGAAGGTCAAAGTGAGGAGGTAAAGAACCTCTAAAAAAACCTTCTCTGACGGACAAGCACCAGTGGTGCCAAAAGTCCTCAAACATTGTCTTTTTACCCAAACGAGTTTAGTAGATATGCTGTTTTCAATGATGTGTCAATTTGTTCTACTGTCAAAGCAAAATGTCAAACTTTAAATGCTTCTAGCCCCAACATTTGGAACTAAATCCATGTCAACAGGTCAGTCGATCAACACCAGACCGTTTTAATCAATTGCATATATTTGTACAAGTAACACAATTCATGACACGTAGTAGGTTAAAACTGTCGATTCGGAGCCGTCAATCAACTCAATACTGTATGTAGACGAGAGCACACAGCCGCAGTTGTGATTTTGTATTTGTACAGGTGGTGCATGGCAAAAATAGCAAGATCTACAAGATCACAGCACATCAAATCCGTGGTGCATTGTGAGCTTGTAGATCTCACGTTTCCAACATGTGACACAAGTACGGTATAAGTATTAAATGGGGCTTCAGTCTGTGCTGTTCTCTCTCGACTCAAAGGCCCTGTCTGCCAAAATAAGCCATATTATGTGATCAACATCTGTCTCAGTGAAGTTGGTACCGTCCTAAAGTCGTCTCTTCGGTGCTACTGAAAATTCCTGACGAGCCCAAATCATTTCGGCACTACAGCGCCGAAGCAGCGGTGAAATAGAAGTATGAATCGGCCCTCACACACACACACACACACACCGTATTAACTGTATATGATGATGTCGGGTGTGACTGTACAGTGACAGTACAGTACTGTACAGTAGAGGGACCCCCAAACGGTAAAGGGCCCCACACACCGAGCGCGTTTTTCGGATTTCTAGCGGGGTTTCTCCATCGGTTTTCCGAAAAACACGTCCAGTGTGCAGCCACCTTAACTCTGTCATTTATCGACCGTTTTGGACACGGGCCGGCTCGCCCGGAACTGGTCCGGCACACTGGTCCAGGAACTTCCGGGGACCCCCCAGGGACCCCCACACGGAGTTGCACCACTCACTTTTTAATGTCAATTGATTACAGTTCACAACTGTGTCCTCTACGTGCTTGTACGTAACAGTGCAGTTCGGGTGCAATGACAAAAAATATAATAAAAAACCTATTCTGAATTCATAGGACTAGGCCTGTACGTGCATGTTGGCCACCGGCCTACTTTGGAGCGATGCGACTTGGGAACCTAATAATATCTGTTGTCAACTTGTCATAGCACCCGTTTTAGCTCTCTGGCTGTGTCCCTTTTGTGCCCGTACTGTATATGGAAATCTCTGTAGTATGCAATACCTGTTGTCATACCACCCATTTTAACTGTCTGTCTGTGTCCCTTTTGTGCCCATACTGTATGGAGATCTCTGAAGTATGCAATACCTGTTGTCATACCACCCATTTTAACTGTCTGTCTGTGTCCCTTTTGTGCCCATACTGTATGGAGATCTCTGTAGTATGCAATACCTGTTGTCATACCACCCATTTTAACTGTCTGTCTGTGTCCCTTTTGTGCCCGTACTGTATATGGAGATCTCTGAAGTATGCAATACCTGTTGTCATACCACCCATTTTAACTGTCTGTCTGTGTCCCTTTTGTGCCCATACTGTATGGAGATCTCTGTAGTATGCAATACCTGTTGTCATATACCACCCATTTTAACTGTCTGTCTGTGTCCCTTTTGTGCCCATACTGTATATGGAAATCTCTGTAGTATGCAATACCTGTTGTCATAGAGCACCCATTTTAACTGTCTGTCTGTGTCCCTTTTGTGCCCATACTGTATATGGAGATCTATGTAGTATGCAATACCTGTTGTCATAGCACCCATTTTAACTGTCTGTCGGTGTCCCTTTTGTGCCCATACTGTACGGAGATCTCTGTAGTATGCAATACCTGTTGTCATATCACCCATTTTAACTGTCTGTCTGTGTCCCTTTTGTGCCCATACTGTATGTGGAAATATCTGTAGTATGCAATACCTGTTGTCATAGCACCCATTTTAACTGTCTGTCGGTGTCCCTTTTGTGCCCATACTGTACGGAGATCTCTGTAGTATGCAATACCTGTTGTCATAGCACCCATTTTAACTGTCTGTCTGTGTCCCTTTTGTGCCCATACTGTATATGGAAATCTCTGTAGTATGCAATACCTGTTGTCATATCACCCATTTTAACTGTCTGTCGGTGTCCCTTTTGTGCCCATACTGTACGGAGATCTCTGTAGTATGCAATACCTGTTGTCATACCACCCATTTTAACTGTCTGTCTGTGTCCCTTTTGTGCCCATACTGTATGGAGATCTCTGTAGTATGCAATACCTGTTGTCATATACCACCCATTTTAACTGTCTGTCTGTGTCCCTTTTGTGCCCATACTGTATATGGAAATCTCTGTAGTATGCAATACCTGTTGTCATAGAGCACCCATTTTAACTGTCTGTCTGTGTCCCTTTTGTGCCCATACTGTATATGGAGATCTATGTAGTATGCAATACCTGTTGTCATAGCACCCATTTTAACTGTCTGTCGGTGTCCCTTTTGTGCCCATACTGTACGGAGATCTCTGTAGTATGCAATACCTGTTGTCATATCACCCATTTTAACTGTCTGTCTGTGTCCCTTTTGTGCCCATACTGTATGTGGAAATATCTGTAGTATGCAATACCTGTTGTCATAGCACCCATTTTAACTGTCTGTCGGTGTCCCTTTTGTGCCCATACTGTACGGAGATCTCTGTAGTATGCAATACCTGTTGTCATAGCACCCATTTTAACTGTCTGTCTGTGTCCCTTTTGTGCCCATACTGTATATGGAAATCTCTGTAGTATGCAATACCTGTTGTCATATCACCCATTTTAACTGTCTGTCGGTGTCCCTTTTGTGCCCATACTGTACGGAGATCTCTGTAGTATGCAATACCTGTTGTCATAGAGCACCGAAGTCTGACGTCACTTTCAGTAGAGGGCGTCAGTCCCCAGGTTCATGTATTTTTTTAGTTGCATTGAAATCGCCATAGGAGGATTTTTAGATTGCTTCATATAAGAACTGTGTTTGAAAAATGAACATGTCATCCCGGCCGCTTCACTCATATGGATATGAAGAATCAACTAACTGAGAGAAAACGCTAATGTTACTGCTGCTGAATTAGTTAGATTTTCGCTAGAAGCAGACTGTATCATATATGAGTGACTGACTGTTGCAAACGATACAGAGACACCTCCCTGACAATAACGCCGAGACAGCTTGTTTATTTTTGGACCACAACGCTTATAGTAGACGATATTAAGATCACCCCATGTTATTCTCCATAGAGAAATTATTTCCGCGAACCAGGGGAATCGAAGGGATGAGCGAGTTACGTCAGGACTTCGGTGCTCTATACCACCCATTTTAACTGTCTGTCTGTGTCCCACATGGAGATCTCTGTATCTGTCTGAAGAGGGCAAACTGACTGTGAAAGGTGGACTGGTAACCAATTGGCAGGTGTGGGGTTGCCATGGCAATCGATTGGCTGAGGCAGAGGCAGATGTGAGGGGACTTGGCCTATAATTAGGCAGAGCCTGACCAGAGCCTTTTGTGGTGTTTTTTGGGGGAAAACGGTGCATGCCACTGCCTCGAGGCCGGGCACTGCACTCCCTGTGGGGGTGTGGGACGCGTGTGTGGAATTTGAAGTTGGGGTGGGGTGAACGGTTCTCGAGTCACGTGGATTACAAACCGTGCACACACGCGCACATGCGCGTGCGTGCGCGCACACTCACACACTCACGCACGCACGCAGACAGAGACGTGACACATTCATAGTAGGATATGGAATACTAAATAAGGGCAAAGATGGAGCAAAGAAAAAATATATATTTTGGAGGTAGAAATGATGCAGTAATCTGAAGGGACCACCTTCAGATGACATGGTGACTGACTGGGCTATATCATGTTTGTTTTTAGTTTTTTTTTCAAAAAAAGATGGCGGAACAAGGCAGAAAGAGCCTGCTGGTTAGTCAGTCAGGGGCCAATCGGAAGGCTGACAAAGGGTGAATTGAGAGGGGCCAGCCTTAAGGCCTATTCATCGTCTGGATTTTCGGTGGTGAGGTGACCACCGCTCCGGTGGTGAGCTGACCACCGGAGCTGAAATAACGTTGAGCGGTGGTGAGTAAAAACAGAGAGAAGGGCTGAGGCGGCGGTGGCGGTGGTTTGCTCTTCACCGCGGCTCGTGACGTCATGTTGTAGTTCGGTGGTCAGACCTCAGTGACGTCATGTTGTAGTTCGGTGGTCAGACCTCAGTGACGTCATGTTGTAGTTCGGTGGTCACCTCAGTGACGTCATGTTGTAGTTCGGTGGTCACCTCAGTGACGTCATGTTGTAGTTCGGTGGTCACCTCAGTGACGTCATGTTGTAGTTCGGTGGTCACCTCAGTGACGTCATGTTGTAGTTCGGTGGTCACCTCAGTGAAGTCATGTTGTAGTTCGGTGGTCACCTCAGTGACGTCATGTTGTAGTTCGGTGGTCACCTCAGTGACGTCATGTTGTAGTTTGGTGGTCACCTCAGTGACGTCATGTTGTAGTTCGGTGGTCACCTCAGTGACGTCATGTTGTAGTTTGGTGGTCACCTCAGTGACGTCATGGTGTAGTTCGGTGGTCACCTCAGTGACGTCATGTTGTAGTTTGGTGGTCACCTCAGTGACGTCATGTTGTAGTTCGGTGGTCACCTCAGTGACGTCATGTTGTAGTTCGGCGGTCACCTCAGTGACGTCATGTTGTAGTTCAGTGGTCACCTCAGTGACGTCATGTTGTAGTTCGGTGGTCACCTCAGTGACGTCATGTTGTAGTCCGGTGGTCACCTCAGTGACGTCATGTTGTAGTCCGGTGGTCACCTCAGTGACGTCATGTTGTAGTTTGGTGGTCACCTCACCACCGAAAATCCAGATTATGTATGAGACTTTATTCTGCCTGCCTGGGGCAATAATATGCATTGCAAAGGCATATGAAGGCCAGGCTATGCAAGGCTACATTTTTACTATAGTCATGTTGCTGTTGGGGCCGCTATATTATAGACACTATGCTAATTGGATCGCTATATGGGCGGTATTAAGGTCCCTACTCTCCGGTTTATTTTAAGACTTTACTTCTTGGTAGATATTGTCATTCCAGGAGCGTCACTGACTCACTGCCGGCCTCCCCTAGAACTCCATATTTATGGAGTTGTGCCGGAGCTGAACCAAATAACTTTGGGGGGTTTTATATAAGACACATTTTCAACCCACTTTACATGCCGAGTGGAGGAGGAACGTCCTGCGCTGAATATTTCACGGGCCCCTGTTCTCGCACCTTTTGGCCCCCTGTCCTTAATGGCTACGGCTGACGCATACGCACGCATGAGATCACGGAGAGTCCTCCGGGAAAAAAAAGCTACTTTTTGTGAATGCCCTTTTCTGCGAGCCTGACAGGGACGTGCATTTTCAAGCGTCATCCTTGAGCTAAAAAAAATACATAAATAAATGTGAGAAAAGCACGGAACTATAACCATCATTACGATGCTCTTTTCCTATCAGTTAAAAAGAAGGGAGGTTGGGAGGACCTTGGGAGAACCTGTTTTTTTATGAGATATAAAACAATTGGACTCGTTAACTTCTTGCATTTATGTTTGTGGTCTTTTTTCAGAGTATATGCCCTTGCGGTGTTGTTTCACTTTCAGGCGGATGGCATCATGGTGTTAGATTTTATTCTCATAATGTAACAATAAAAAGGTTATTACTGCAGTCAATACTGTAGCTGCACTTTTCCGCTGGTTCAGTAAGTAGACTTTTTTTTCTGGCTCAGTGAGCGAGCACTCATTTTTAGCCCATTTAGGTCAGAGGCAGACGGACAGGAAAATGTGTTCACAGCAGGTGTCTGTCTGGGCAGGTGTCAAAGGTGGTGTGCTTTTTACCCATTTAGGCCTGACGTCGAAATAAATGAAAAAGTCGTCTATATTCAAAGATTTGTGCCGCATTTTTACGATTTTTCGAAAAATAGCAGACCTACAAGCTCGTAGCGCGCAGATCTGCTATTTTTTCAATAGCTAAAGTATAACATAATGATTTAATGAAAACACCAAAAGGGGTTCCCGTCAGGAATGGGTTAGAGAGTCAGAGGGTACATTTGGAGGGTGGGTACTTATTTTTTTTCCAGAGAAAGGCACACTGTTGCACTTCAGCCAATTTCACCCCCCTCGCTCATAATGGTGTTTTTTTTGGGGGGGGGGGGGGGGAGCAGGTCTGAGTCACTACTCTCTGTGGGAAAAAGAATCCTAACATGTTCAAAGATTCTGGAATTTAAAGGGCTGTGGTTTTAACCCATTCTGAACGGGAACCCATTTTGGTGTTAGCATCATGTCGTGCTTTAGCTATTGAAAAATAGCAGATCTACAAGCTCATAGCGCGCCACCGAGTGGCGCGCTACGAGCTTGTAGGTCTGCTATTTTTTTTTAAATCGAAGAGCGACTGACATAGAAGACATTTTTAGAATCTGATCTCAGGTCAGAATGGAAAACTGTCAGGATGTAGAAGACATTTTTAGAATCTGATCTCAGGTCAGAATGTTTTAAGGGCTGTGGTGAAATGTCATCCACTGCAAATAACTAATTAAATCTGTCGAACAGTTCATCCGATGCTCTCAGAGAGAGCACTCTCTCTATCTGTCTCTCTGAAAACCATCCTGTTGGCCTTAGAAACCACTTCTTTGTCAAATATTTGTTTTTTTTTAAAGGGATTGTGACATTAAAAAAAAGGTTTTGGAATTGTTCTTATTTTTTTTTAGGTTTTCTAATCTCAATTGCACCCAAAAAACATGAACTTTTAATATTCAGTAGATCTTCTGTGGTCTGGGGTTTTCTGGCTCAAACAGGTGCTCTGATTTGCCGGCAGTTTGTGATGTAAGAGCCCATATATGTCAATGGGATTTGCCAGCAGATGTCACTGTTTTCACTGTGTTGCCTGTTTTCATTGTAGCTCAAAAGGCTTCCAAACCACAGAGAATCCACTGAATGTTCAAAGTTCAGGTTTTTTGGGTGTAATTGAGGTCATAAAACCTAAAAGAAAAACAAAAATAAATGAAAATGAATGTCATAAAACCTTTAAAGGGCTGTGGTTTTTAGGGCTGTGGTGAAATGTCATCCACTGCAAATAACTAATTCAATCTGTCGAACAGTTCATCCCATGCTCTTTGCTCTCTCTGTCTCTCTGAAAACCATCCTGTTGGCCTTAGAAACCACTTCTTTATCAAATATTTGTTTTTTTAAAGATCAGCCAGTAGCCAGAGACTAAATGGTACATTTGTAAAAAAGGTTGATAAATGTACCGTGCATTACGTCTGTTTGAGTCTCTCCTCTGGCAGCTGTTATGGCATGCAGGAGCACCTGATCATCAGTCTGTTATAGGCACGCACTGCTGCCCCCTAGTGGCTCACTGGGGCATAATAAACGTACCTTGCGAGCCTCGGGCTTGTACACTTATTAATACCCAAACGAGCACTCCTCAAAATAGCTGGGTTGTTGTTGGAATGACGCACGCACGCACGCACGCGTGCACACACCTTAATCAAAATAAATAAATAAAAGGTCATTCAAATTTTGACATTATTGCTTATAGCAGCTTTAAGTATACAGTGCTGAAGTGGTATGCTTTGTAATAATAATCCAAATCTACAAAGTAATTCAAGTTTTCAAATAATCATAGGGGACCCGATTTGACTGAGAGCCTGCTATCGCGCAAATACCAGCTTCCAGAGGAGAAAAACTTTTTTCTTTTTTTTCAAAAATGAGTTAATAGCACAGGCAGACTCTTCACATGTCTGAAATAAGTATCAGAGCTGAAATCGACATGTAAATATGAAATAAATGCTTAAACATGTAGCTATAGGTGTCATGTTAGAGACCAAAGTGAACCTTTCAAGCCTGTTTTCTCAACTCGCTGTTTCTCTGCAAGACATTTACTCTATAAGCCATATCTCTAAAACTGGTGGGTCAAACTGAACAACCAATATGTCAATTTGAAGCTATGATTCCCTGCTTTCATATGACATGAAAAAACACAAAATTCAATAAAATCCAATGGCAGTCCCTCAAAGTCAAATTTTGGTCACACAGTGTGAGAAAAAAGTACAATATTTGTCTTTGAGATGAGATGGAGAAGTTAAAATTACTGAACACTGCGTCAATTTGCGTCGCTCAATTGCAATACTGGAAAGTGTACAGTATGCGTAAAGCCCACTGGTCTATGTAGTGTTATTATGGCACCTCAGCTGAACTATCGCAATCACATTTTTATCCCACTTCTACATTCATCAAGCTGTCCTTGACGACGTAAACATACCGCATCACTGCAACCTGTGGAAGGAACAATTCCAGTGGTCCGTCCTTTATTTTGCCATCATCGGGTCATTGGCCTGTCCATCTGGACTTGTTTATTCTGCAGTGTTTGTTTGTGCTGCTACATGTTCCATACTGAACAGGCTCCATTCTGAGCAGAACGGGCTCCATTCATTCCGAGCAGGTTTCGGGTCGGATGACCTTGGCGTGTATAGGGAGAGCTGCATTGCACGCCGCCCACATAAAACCTCTTCATTTGTGTTGGTTTGAATGGAGATTTCATTCCAAGGACTCAACGGCGCACGGAGCATGCCGGAGCGCAGCGCGGACTAGATTGAACTCCTGGTATTCGGTACATATTTGAGTAGTAGTATAGTGATATTATTTCAGTATATTTACTCAAGTAGTTAGATAGATAGATAGAGTTTTTATTAAAGTGTCCTACATCATAAGATGCCCAGCCCGCACGGGCTTACAAGACACTGTGATTTCGCCGACGACACAAACACCTTTTGGAAAGTGTCACTGTCTTTGAGCTTGGATTTCCTGCGTAGCACGGCCACCTTCTCCCCTGTAGACCGCAGTTCCACCTTCACCAGCCCTGGCCGGCTTCCTCTCGCACGAATGCGCTCCACGGCAATTAGTTCAGGCATTGGATCACACTCGAGGCCTGTGTACAACATGTCTGTCACCCGGGCAGTCAAATCCTCGTCGTCATCTTGTGGCAATCCCCCTATTATAAGTGAGACATCCGGATCGAATCAAATTTTATTCGGTATGGCCCTATTTTCCATACTTTCTATATTCTCCTCAATCTTTTCCATTCTTGCGACCATAATGCCCACTTCCAGGTCCAGATTCGTATGCATGTCCTTCACAGCTTTCTCCAGATCCTTCTTCAGGTCAGCTTGGCCGTTAGTTATGAGCTTTTGCAAACTGTCAATTGTATTATTGACGCGTTGTCTCGTACTATCAGACATTATATTGTTCAAAACGAGATGACCCGGGTCGGGTTTAGTAGTATTTCACAAGTTTTTCCAAGTTTGTTTGGGACAAACAGCAGCAACAAACGTTCGCACAGTTCACTTCTCTGTCAGCTGTCAAACCGGCGTCTGACGGCGCAATATTAACCTCATACAAATATTCCTAATTCACAATTTGCGCCGCTTTGCGCCGCTTTGCGCAAAGTAGTAGTGCAATCAAGTAACAATCAAGTAACATTTCGAGGTACTTTTTTACTTTGCTTGAGTATTTTCAATTTCCATTTTTTTTTCAGCAACTCCACTTGGATCCAAATATTGTACTTCTACTCCACTACATGTATTTTATGTATTCCTGGTTGCCCCCACAAGGTTAATTAAATAAGACCGTACGGTGGACTCCATGTTGCTCCCTGGAAGGAAAGAAACATGAGCAATGGGCTATATGCAGCAAACACTTCTGTGTTCAGCTTTCTTGTCCTTGGTCTCAATTCACCCTTTTGTCTGCCTTGGTTCCTGACTGACTAACCAGCAGGCTCTCTTTCTGCCTTGTTCCGCCCTGGTTCCACTCATTTGCTAATTCATCATTTTTGGAATAAATCAACAAAAAAAAAACATGATATGCCCTGCTGTCACCATGCTGCACCTGTGATGTTCCTTTATTACTGACACCACGTTTAAAATAAGAATTTAATTCACAGAATATCAATACGAAGCAACTGAAAAACACCTTATTTCAATGGTATAGTGGATGGAGAGAGAGAGGATTTTTGTCCAACCACAAAACGGCAACCAATGGGTGCGAAGAGGGGCACAACTACTTTATTTATTCCGGCCGTTTGAAAACCCACGACATTACAGTAGCTACTGTACAAGTTCACACACTTGTGCATGTTATCAATTTTTTACATTTTGCATGCTTTTCACTTTGGGTCATGGAGCTCGTAAAAAGTGTTGACCTTTTTGAAATTGGAACATGCAGCCCAATTTCAGCCCTGCTTGGTTGTGTGTGTGTGTGTGTGTGTGTGTGTGTGTGTGTGTGTGTGTGTGTGTGTGTGTGTGTGTGTGTGTGTGTGTGTGTGTGTGTGTGTGTGTGTGTGTGTGTGTGTGTGTGTGTGTGTGTGTGTGTGTGTGTGTGTGTGTGTGTGTGTGTGTGTGTGTGTGTGTGTGTGTGTGTGTGTGTGTGCGTGCGTGCGTCAGTACTCAGCAGTTAATCTCTGAATCGGTACCAACCTTTGCATGCTGCCAGAACTCCCTGGAAGTAAACTCCACTCCAAATCTTTCAAGTCAGCCTCATGGTGGCCCGCTGGAAGGCTTTTCTGCCTTTTATTGTACAGTACTGTACATTGGATTAATTACAGGAAACAGGGACAATACCGTAGTTGGGTTATTGTTAGTACTGTTGATTGATAGCTGACGGTTTCGTTTTCATGTTTTGTATTGAGATGGAATATTTGCACCATTGCTAAATCCGGTGTAAATTTACATTGCATTCATTTGTTTCATGTCATTTTATGTCCATTAATATGCATTATTGTTCCCGTCAGAATCAACAAAGGAAACAGAGAGAGAGTTAGGGAGTGAAATATGCATGAAGCAACGGTCCGTCATTCCAACCCTGTATTTTGATTGCGCGCTGCGACGCGTTGTGAGAGCTTGTAGATCTGCTATTTTCAGCACGCAACCAAGTGTCAAATCTGCCATTATGACATCAAGATGCCATCAAAATGCATTTTAGACTGTATCGACTGTAGATGTAACACATAGTCTTATATTTACTGTATACCGGTAGTAGCTTCCCCGTAGCTAGGCAATGCTCGCAATGCAATGCTGCCTGACACAGTTTTCCCACAATATTATTTCCCGTAACACTAAATGGTAAACGGTGCATTTATATAGTCTTATATAGCGCCTTTATCCAAGGCGCTTTACATAGATTGTGCATTACATTCACCCATTCACACACACATTCACACACCGATGGCAGCGGAAACCATGCAAGGCACCAACTAGCACATCAGGAGCAATTAGGGGGTTCAGAGTCTTGCTCAAGGACACTTCGACACTAACTCTGGGGGAGCCCACAGGGTTCGAACTGGCAACCTTGCGGTTACCATCCGGCCACTCTACCTAAGTTGTTTTGATCAGCCCGTGCACGCTCACGTGCACATCAGATTAGCATTTAGACGGTTCTACCGTGTGAATAAAAAGGGAAAAAAAAAATATTAATGCCAATTAACCAAGTCTCTTAATCTCGTTTTGGCACAGTGGGGTACAGTAGCTATTCACAAGATCTTCTCGTGTGTGTTAACCCATTCTGACCTGAGATCAGATTCATACGAGGTTTCCACTGGGACACACACTGGTCTGATTAACCCATTCTGACCTGAGATCAGATTATAAAAATGTCAGTCGTTCTTCGATTTTTCAAAAATAGCAGACCTACAAGCTCGTAGCGCGCCACTCGGTGGCGCGCTATGAGCTTGTAGATCTGCTATTTTTCAATAGCTAAAGCATAACATGATGCTGACACCAAAATGGGTTCCCGTATAGAATTGGTTAACCACAGAGTCTACAGTTAAGATGTTGATTCTGTTTGTGCACATAATCCTTCAGGAAGGATAGGTTGTTGTGTAACACAGCCTGCAGCCACAGATCTCCAGTGAAACAAAGGTAATCTCTCACCTTGATCCACATGAAGTGTAGTCTAATGATGTCTGTGGGCCAGACATTAGTCATGCAGTCAATGAAAGGGAAGGAAGAGTTGAATCACTTGCATTTGATTATTCAGGGCGCTGGGTGGGTTTTAACCCATTCTGTACGGGAAGCACTTTTTGGTGCATTATGTTATAATTTAGCTATTGAAAAATAGCAGATCTACAAGCTCGTAGCGCGCCACCGAGTGGCGCGCTATGAGCTTGTAGGTCTGCTATTTTTTTTTTAAATGTTGAAAATGTGGCCCAAATGTTTGAATATTATATTCTTTCAGAGCGCTTTTTAGCTCAAATCTTTGCTTCTTGGGGGGGGGGGGGGGTGTCCCTGGGATGACATATTTTCAGATGGTGGTCGGCGGCCAAATACATATAACTTTCGGGGTTCATGACATATTGAGGACCACTGATATAGCAATATGATGTTTTTTTTTTCCAGAAAGACATTTCGACGTTAGGCCTAAATGTGACCAGTGCCAGCAGAATATGCCTCATGTCGCCAGAATGAACATGCCTTAAATCAATAAATAAACTCGTTTTTTTTTTTTATGTGATTTTCTTTTTTTTTCATATTAATACAGTTTGAATGTTGAAGAAGGTTTTCATTCAAACAGATTGTTCATTTGGGCAAATGAAATGTATACATTTATACGTCAAAGTGGGCTTGTTTTTTAACAAGTTTCTGGAGGCAGAAGAGCGCAGTTCCGAGATTTGCATGTTGGTTACGATTGGTCCTGTAATCTCTTTGTCCTCAGGTTTCACGCTCTGATCACCGCCCATTAGCGTGCTTGTGTTTGTAAACACAGAAGTATTCTGGGCATTTGGGTTAGACTTTACAGAAAATAAACAAAACCACGTATAGCTACTCGCTGAAATACACTTCCCAGCTTGGAGTCTTTCACCAACAAACAACAGGCTAGAAGCTAGCTAGCCTAGTTAGCCGTTTGTGTCGTGTGTTAAAGAGCAAAGAGATCACACGTCTTTTCTTTTAATCACAACTCGCTCATTTCTTGCTCATTTAAAAAAAGGTTATATACTATGTAAACTATGAAATGCAGGCTTTCATTTGGTATATAGAACGTTTGTGTAGGCCGTCTCTAAGAAACGGTATCAATTGAAAAGGAAATGTCGGAAAAAAAATTCCTCGCGCACCCAGCAAAGAGCTACGTCTTTTCAAATACGGCCGTTAGTACTGTTAATTCAACATCCGGTGAGGGGAGGATACGGATCGTGTATGTATTGTGTATATAAATCAGGGCATACAGTGGGTGGGCTTTAGACCGGATGTAAGCCTTGCACACTAAATAGACACCCGATGTAGTATGAATCCACCCATCGAATGCACAGGAATTACTATAAATGAAACCAGGCATTGTGACTGCATGTGGACAGATCTGTTTATTAAAATAGCAAATCTACAAGCGCACAACATCATAGCCTGATGCGTCGATTTTATTTATTTAAAATACTGGGTCAATTGTCTGACTTTGATTGCTTAAAGTAGACCTGCATAAAATGGTGTACTGCAGCTATTTACAACCAGGTAGTGTATAAGTTAAATTGAACACTTAACTTAATATTTAATACTTGAATACTTATACTTAGTATTTAATACTTAGTACTTTCAAAAGGGTTTATTGGGGCACCTTACAAATTGCATTGTTTGTTCTACTGGCTTAAACATGTCAGTGTTTCTAGTGTTGCACTGTTGACAGCTAAAACGTCCTATTGTCTCTTGTCCCTCCCATTGTCACACCCACTTCTGTCCAGCTCTAAGGTGATAAAATGTTGTGAATATTGAAAAGGGCTTTTCTCAGCTTTGGGTGAAAGGCCCCAGTCATTTTAAAATGGTTATATCTCCTTCAATTATTGTCCAATTTCATTGAATGATACATCATATGAAAGCTTACATTCTGTACTTTAATAATCTGTAAAAATCTGAAAAATGGAAAAGGCGACATGAGGCATGTTTTGTTGGCACTGGTCACAAATGGGTTAAATTACGTCCCAGAGGTGTCGTTCCAACACTATGGAGTCAACGTCTATGGCGCTAGTGGCTCAGAGGGGGTAGGGGGTAGTTAGTTAGTGAGTGTCGAAGTGTCCTTGACGTTTAAAGACGCTGAACCCCCCTAATTGCTCCCGATGTGCAGGCTGTGGTCTCCTCCTGTGTGTGTGGGCGATTGATTGATTGAAATATTTATTAACAGTTTGCAGAATCGCAGTACAGTTCAAGCACAAACTCAATACAAAGACTGTTAACTGTGAGTGGACGACCCAATTAAGCATTACACTTGTTTACAACAGGGTCCACCATGTTCAATTCATCAAAACATTTAGAGACGTACAAATAGACACTTCAATGTAGTCAAAGAACAGAGCAGGAATTCATCATAATGGGGGGGGGGGGGATTCAGATTTTACGGGGGCCAATTTAAAATTGCAGCCGTCCGTACTCCGTAGGTGCCCTTTGAGAGCGGTTTTGAAGGAGTCAAGGGATTCACATGTCTTAATGACTGTTGGTAGGGCGTTCCACATTTTGGTGGCATAGGAGCGAAAATAATTTAGTCCCTTGTTTGTGCCGAATCTGGGTTGTACATGGTTTGTCAATGGTCAATGCAATGCTCAATCTCTGTAAAGCGCTTTGGATAAAGGCGCTATATATAAATGCAACTAATGGGGCTGTGTCCACTAGAGGTGTGTCACGATTCAATTAGATTACGATTCACAAGGTTTCGATTCTACGATGCATTGATTAATTGAACATGGTGGACCCTCTTGTAAACGAGTGTAGTGCTTAATTGGGTCGTCCACTCACAGTTAACAGCCTTTGTATTGAGTTTGTGCTTGAAATGTACAGTAATTCTGCAAACTGTTAATAAATATTTCAATCAAAAATCAATCAATCAATCAATGCATCACACTTTGCTTTATTACTGCAACATGGCACGTTTTGTATCAGTCAATATACAAGCAGTCAGATAATCCTGAGCAACATATTTTATTTAGAAACTGCTGTGTGTAGTCAATCGCTCTCCTGTCTCCTTTCCATACATGTCTTAACATTGAATACAATAATATAAATAATATGACGGGACAACGCTATGATCGGCCGAATCGTGATGCATTATTGATTATTATTAGAGCTGGGACTCGATTAAAACATTTAATCTAATTAATCAGAGGCTTTGCGATTAATTAATCTAGATTAATCGCATTTTAATCGCATATCATTATTTGACCCGAGAACAGTGAGAAAGCAATTTTTTCAAATGGATTTTGGTATACTAGTGAATCAATGAATAGTGAATACATAAGTTTAAGCAATAAAACATTGTTTTTGTAGTAATAGGGGTAATAATTCTTTATTGAATAATTGCACACAAATGTGCTGTAATCCACGCTACCATCGGATAGCCTTTTAAATCCTATTTCCAATCCACGGGAACAAGCAAAGTGATCTCAGCGGCTTCCCCCAGTCTGGTGAACTGTCTGCGGTTTCTGGTGGTGTTATTGTCTGAAGAGGACACGGACACTTGGTGCGCAGGTCCGTCTGAAAACTGTCCAGTGACAACGTTCCGCGGTGAAAAAAATAGTGCGATTAAAATGCGTAATTTTTTTTAATGCATTAATTTTTCTGTAGTTAATTAATCGCAATTAATCGCAATTAGTCCCGGCCCTAATTATTATATGATTATTTTTGACACCACTAGTGTCCACAGAGAACGCCTAGAGTCGGGCGGCGCCAGGTCTTCCACATACTTCTATAAAGACTGCTATATATAGTATTCCATGTATTCTGGATGATAAGTCATTTTTTTAAATGCTTGACTATCGGTTTCTGTATTGTTTCAGTTGAATCGATACAATTGTTTGGATACTGTGAAAACGCCTGGGCATCACATTTAGAACCATTCACCAACAATCAATATATATATTTCCCCAAAAATGAACAATAAGAACAATGGATTGTGAATATTATCTGTGTTCAGACGTGTGTGTGTTCGTGCATAAGTGAGTGCGTGCGTGCGCGCGTGCACAGGAAATATCCATTACCCTAAAGAAAACCCACCAGGAACTCGGTTAGAGAATAATGTTCTCTGGCAACAACAAAAAAAAACCCTAAGAAAACCACAACAACAGAAAAGCAAACAACATCCTTAAAGCACACAGCCTGCAGTGGGATGGAATAGATCTGTATTGGCACATAATACTCTATACTCTATTTCACACAAGTGTCCGTCCCCTTGCCAAGAACATAAACTTATTGGGGGGGGGGGGGGGGGGGGAATGCTGCAACACTTTTATCCCCTTTAGATCTCACGTCGAAATTTAAAAAAATGTCTTCGAAATCCTGACAGTTCTCTGAAAAACCTTATGTTTCTGTATCAGTGGTTCTCAAAAAAAGGCACATTTTCACGATTTTTCAAAAATAGCAGACCTACAAGTTCATAGCGCGGCACTCTGTGCCGCGCTATGAGCTTGTAGATCTGCTATTTTCCAATAGCTAAAGTATAACATAATGCTTAAAACACCAAAAGGGGTTCCCGTACGTACAGAATGGGTTATTGTTGTCTAGCTCCTCAAATCAGCCATGTGAAATGTTGCTGAGACAATGGCGTGAATAAGGCACATAAAGAAAAGACAGAGAGAGAGAAAGATAGATAAATAAAAAGCCTATTCTCTGCCTACTGTATGTACGGTAAGGCAGTGCCAACGCCGGTGCTGTCCTGTCCTGTCTGCCAGAACTGTTTACACAATGCATTCTTCACAAACCCACCATGCATGAATTGCAGTGGTGTTGTTGTTTCTGTTGACTAAAACTATGACAAGAGATGTTCGTCGACTACCAGGCTGAAAATGTGTTTTGACAGGCCTTGATGTCGTTGTAATGACATATTTTACACTTTGGTTGCATGCTGAAAATAGCAGATCTACAATCTCACAACGCGTCGCGCTGAGATATTGTATATCTGCTATTTTCAGCATGCAACCCAGCATAAAACTGGATCTCTTGTCCCAGTAGTCCCTTCCTAACATTTTAGTCTAGTTTTTATTTGTTGACGAAATTGTCAGTATATTTAGTCTTAGTTTTAGTCATCATAGATTCCTTTTTATTTAGTTTTTATTTAGTTTTAGTCAGTGAAAAAAGGTAGTCGACGAACATTTTTCGTCTTAGTTTTAGTCTACGAAAACAACACTGCTTCGGACGTGTGTAACAAGTGCAGCGTTTTTGCGGTGCTGGAGGCTCAGCGAAAAAGGGGAGTTTTTCGTTACCATTGTCGCAATGTTGCTTAATGCTCTGGGTGGATCTTTGTTGGTTGTAAAGTGTCTTGAGACAACTTGTTGTGATTTGACACTTTAATAAAATTGAATTGAATTGAATAAGAGATAAGAGGACAGCAATGATTATATAACACACGGATCATTCTTCATGTACTGAACATGACGTAGCTGCTGTCATGAAGAGAAGAAAAGAAAAAAGGTCCTTGTCGGGTTGTCACGACCGTGATTTAATTCACTGGGTCTCGGAAGGGATATGTCTTCCTCTGGTTTAGTCAAATGCAATATCTGGGCCTGAAAAAAATGTCTTCTGAATCCTGACAGTTTTCTGAAATACCTCATGTTTCTAGGACTACAGTATATCACTCAATATTTCATGTCAAGGACCCCAAAAAATAATCTGTAATTGGCCTCCAACCCCCATTTGGAAATATGCTGTTCCATAGGGACCTCCCCCCAGAAGCAAAGATTTGAGTTAAAAACGTTTGTTCTGAAAAAAATATATTCCAAAACTTTGAGGCACATTTTCACGATTTTTCAAAAAATAGCAGACCTACAAGCTCGTAGCGCGCCACTCGGTGGCGCACTATGAGCTTGTAGATCTGCTATTTTTCAATAGCTAAAGTAGAACAGAATGCTATAAACACCAAAAGGGGTTCTCGCCCAAAATGGGTTAACGTTGCCGGGAGTATTACGTGCCCAGTCTCCTGTCCTCCGTCTCCTGTCTGAGACAATGTCAGACTACCCCGGCTGGCTCGTCTCATCACCGTCTCTCTCTGTGAGATCTTCAACCGATAGAACCCGAGAATTAATTAAAACAGTTTCAATGTTGAACAAAAAGTCCTGGAAATCATTCCCCCGCATTAATGACCACCCAAGGAAGGGCTTCTGCATGGAGCTCGTTCCAATCAAATGGAGCACTGTCTGTCTGACAGAGAATGCTGCTCGGCCTGTGGCTTTGTGTTAGCAAATTGGAACCTTGAGGTCTTAATGGGTTAACATATACTTACGTACGTACATACATACATACACACACACACACACACACACACACACACACACACACACACACACACACACACACACACACACACACACACACACACACACACACACACACACACACACACACACACACACACACACACACACACACATTTCAATTTCTTTATTTGAGTCCACATTTATAAAATACATTATCAAGGACACAAATATTTTCAGTTGCTTCTGATATACTATGCACTCGAAACATCACGTGTCTCAGTGCCAAACAAGCCCTAAATGTACAGAATATAGGCAAACACATGAACTTATTCACAGCCAACATTGGGCACTTCAGTCTGTCATATATATAGTCACACACACACACACACACACACACACACACACACACACACACACACACACACACACACACACACACACACACATACATTATAATAGGGCTGCAACTAACGATTATTTTCATAAACGATTAATCGACTAATCGGAATATGACACTTATTTACCTATCACCTTAAAATATATATTTTAGGTTATTTTAGACATGTTCTAACTAACAAAAAATATAATTAATTCAAAAAATAATTTGATTAGCTGCTGATTAGGCTGCTATTCAAATAAAAGACAAACTAAATTAAAATCAATTAAAGCAACTCATGGTGTCTTTAGGCTTATTCTGACTGCATACATTTGATTATAAAATACTTAGCTTGTAGATCAGCTATTTTCAGCATGCAACCAAGTGTAAAATGACTTACGTATACTGGATCTGTTGTCCACTAGTCCCTTCCTAACATTTTAGTCTAGTTATTATTTGTAGACGAAATTGTCAGTATATTTAGTTTTAGTCACCATAGCATAGTTTTAATTTAGTTTCCATTTAGTTTTCTTCAGTGGAAAAAGGTAGTCGACGAACATTTTTCGTCTTAGTTTTAGTCGACGAAAACAACACTGATTTGGACATATGAGGTTTCCAGGCGGCAGCGCCGCTACACAACAGGCGTTGACAACAAGCCCGTTCCGGTCTGTTCAGAGTGTTCTTTAGCCTCTGTGCGTGCCTTGATGGGAGCCAGGGACATTTTCCATCTCGGCCAGAGATATTGAAAAGAAGAACAAACATAGGATTGGACGTGAACGGGCGTCATCCTCCTCCACCATATGGAGCCGTGCATCATATCGCCTTAGCTGGATCTTATCCCATGTCCTCCTCCCCCTCAATCCACACGCTGCTGTAATGAAAGCATTTGTCACGAAGCCGCAGCGAGGCAGCGGAAAAGACGGATGAATACATGTCAGCATTGTTCATCCAAATGCATCCTAATAGCACGCGTTGGAGATATGTGATGTGTTGCATTTGTTTTGCTTTCCCTTCATGTTTTTTTCATCTCGTGGATGGATGTATGGATGTCGTCTTATTTGTTTTCCCCCGGGAATGGTTGTTGTGTGTACGTGTCTCAGTTGTTGCCTTGTTGTTGTCGCTGTTGTTTGTTCACTGTGTGTTTGTGATAAACTAAAGTGAGAGATTGTTTTGTAAAAAGATGGTATACCTTCCTTTGGCCCGCCTGCCTGATTATTATTACTGTAACATGGAAATGGTTTACGAGCAGATGAATAATGCAAACGGAGCATGTGGCAAGGGGATGATGCGCTTGGATATTGTTGTTTGGCAGAAGCACAACGTTTTTAGATTTTTGTCCATCATTTCTTTTCTGAATTACTTATTATTATTATTCATAGTTTACCTTCGCAATCGCTGGATTTTTCTAGTGTAGTGTTTTGATTCTGCTTTTCTTTATTGTCTTTTTTTTATATACAGTATCAAACGTTTTTTTCATACAGATCGGCTTTGTACTGTACGTCAACACAAAAAGCTTGAAATCCCATTATTATAATTGTGATTCACAAAATGCTAGAGCACTTGGGACAGCCTGAATTACATTTGTACAGTAGTTTGTTGTTTTTCTTTTGTCATATTATCACCTGCATTCGTAATTCTGAACCATTGGCCACCGGCGTTGTTTTCAAGTGAGCTATTTTATTTTTTGAATCCCAGTAATAGTCAGTAGTCGACTCAGCACTCCCAAGTCCTTCTGGTATACTTTTAATTAATATATGCACGAACAGTCAACTTTCACTGTTAATCTCTGTGAGCCGTGCATACGATATCAACAACAGTTGTACCAAAGTGCTTTAGAAATAAAATATAAAAAAACCACAACTTCATTTTAAAACAAGCAACATACAGTGTCACTTTCAACATCAAAAGCAACTCATACTACTGTATGCTTGGAATTTAAATGCCAATGCTCAAGAAGATAAGTCTTGAGGCGTGATTTAAACGCCCCGTGGTGGCCTTGTCTTATGTACAGAGGAGCTGCCACTGCAAAAAGCTCGGTTTCCTCTGAGGTTTTTTGGCACCACCAGGAGAAGCTGGTATATCCGGCAAAAAGCTGCATTAATCAGGGCGGTTGTGGTTCAGGAGTAGGGCAACATGCCGAGGAGGCATGTTTGGCACAAAATGTGCCAAAAAGTGCCAAGCCGACCCTCAACATAACAATTTCTCATCGGCTTCAAACTATTTTCACTGTTCGTCCTCACAAACAGTGAAAATAGTTGATCTGCATGAGGAATAGCAGCGGTCTCGTCGGGAGGAGAGGGGGCAGCACAGATATCCAAAGAGTAGAGCAACCAAATGGTCAGCTATACGGCCCTGCTATAGCTCGCCACCATTGGTTTATTGAATGTGGAAAGTGAACCCCTTTTTGTGTTAGCATTATGTTATGCTTTAGCTATTGAAAAATAGCAGACCTACAAGCTCATAGTGTGCCACCGAGTGGCGCGCTACGAGCTTGTAGGTCTGCTATTTTAGAAAGATCTTGAAAATGTGGTGAAAATTTGGAATATATTTTTTTATAATAACGTTTTTAACTCAAATCTTTGCTTCTGGGGGGTGGTCCTTGGAACAACATATTTTCAGATGGGGGTCGGTGGTCAATTACATATATTTTTTGGGGTCCTTGACATGAAATATTGAGCACCACTGATACAGAAACATGAGGTTTTTCAGAAAAAAACACATTTTAACCCATTTTGGGCGGGAACCCCATTTGGTGTTAGCATTATGTTATACTTTAGCTATTGAAAAATAGCAGATCTACAAGCTCATAGCGCGCCACCGAGTGGCGCGCTATGAGCTTGTAGATCTGCTATTTTTGAAATATGGAAGAACGACTGACATTAGAAACATAGCTTTTTCAGGAAACTTCTCAGGATGTAGAAGACATTTTTAGAATCTGATCTCAGGTCAAAATTAGAAAAGCACTATGAAAATGCAATCCGTTATCATTACATACAGACTGAGCGTGCTGGTTTGTGTTCTCTTCCTCTGTCCTGTGTGTGAATCCAGCGGGTTCCACGTTCTTGGGCCCGGACGGGGACTCTGGGACGGAGGCCGACAGCGAGCCTCAGCTGGCCTTTTACACCGACCCCAACCGCAGCCGGCGCCGCAGTCGAGGTATGAGAAACGGTAACGCCAACAGCGCGTGGGGCTCCGGGGGTAAGGACGAGAAATACTCCTTTAATACGCCTAAACACCTCCATGATCTCATCGCCGTAACACACCTAAACACATCCATGATCTCATCGCCGCAACACATCCATGATCTCATCGCCGTAACACACCTAAACACATCCATGATCTCATCGCCGTAACACACCTAAACACATCCATGATCTCATCACCGTAACACACCTAAACACATCCATGATCTCATCGCCGTAACACACCTAAACACATCCATGATCTCATCGCCGTAACACACCTAAACACATCCATGATCTCATCGCCGTAACACACCTAACACATCCATGATCTCATCGCCGTAACACACCTAAACACATCCATGATCTCATCGCCGTAACACACCTAACACATCCATGATCTCATCACCGTAACACACCTAAACACATCCATGATCTCATCACCGTAACACACCTAAACACATCCATGATCTCATCACCGTAACACACCTAAACACATCCATGATCTCATCACCGTAACACACCTAAACACATCCATGATCTCATCACCGTAACACACCTAAACACATCCATGATCTCATCACCGTAACACGCCTAACACATCCATGATCTCATATCGCCGTAACACACCTAACACATCCATGATCTCATCGCCGTAACACACCTAACACATCCATGATCTCATCGCCGTAACACACCTAAACACATCCATGATCTCATCGCCGTAACACACCTAAACACATCCATGATCTCAACGCCGTAACACACCTAACACATCCATGATCTCATCGCCGTAACACACCTAAACACATCCATGATCTCATCGCCGTAACACACCTAAACACATCCATGATCTCATCGCCGTAACACACCTAAACACATCCATGATCTCATCGCCGTAACACACCTAAACACATCCATGATCTCATCGCCGTAACACACCTAACACATCCATGATCTCATCGCCGTAACACACCTAAACACATCCATGATCTCATCGCCGTAACACACCTAAACACATACATGATCTCATCGCCGTAACACACCTAACACATCCATGATCTAATCACCGTAACACACCTAACACATCCATGATCTAATCACCGTAACACACCTAAACACATACATGATCTCATCGCCGTAACACACCTAAACACATCCATGATCTCATCACCATAACACACCTAAACACATCCATGATCTCATCACCGTAACACACCTAAACACATCCATGATCTCATCGCCGTAACACACCTAAACACATCCATGATCTCATCGCTGTAACACACCTAAACACATCCATGATCTCATCGCCGTAACACACCTAAACACATCCATGATCTCATCGCCGTAACACACCTAACACATCCATGATCTCATCGCCGTAACACACCTAAACACATCCATGATCTCATCGCCGTAACACACCTAACACATCCATGATCTCATCGCCGTAACACACCTAAACACATCCATGATCTCATTGCCGTAACACACCTAAACACATCCATGATCTCATCACCGTAACACACCTAAACACAAACATGATCTCATCGCCGTAACACACCTAAACACATCCATGATCTCATCGCCGTGACACACCTAAACACATCCATGATCTCATCGCCGTAACACACCTAAACACATCCATGATCTCATCGCCGTGACACACCTAAACACATCCATGATCTCATCACCATAACACACCTAAACACATCCATGATCTCATCGCCATAACACACCTAAACACATCCATGATCTCATCGGCGTAACACACCTAACACATCCATGATCTCATCACCGTAACACACCTTAACACATCCATGATCTCATCACTGTAACACACCTAACATATCCATGATCTCATCGCCGTAACACACCTTAACACATCCATGATCTCATCACCGTAACACACCTAACACATCCATGATCTCATCGCCGTAAAACACGTAAACACATCCATGATCTCATCGCCGTAACACACCTAAACACATTCATGATCTCATCACCGTAACACACCTAAACACATCCATGATCTCATCACCGTAACACACCTAAACACATCCATGATCTCATCGCCGTAACACACCTAACACATCCATGATCTCATCGCCGTAACACACCTAAACACATCCATGATCTCATCGCCGTAACACACCTAACACATCCATGATCTCATCACCGTAACACACCTAAACACATCCATGATATCATCGCCGTAACACACCTAAACACATCCATGATATCATCGCCGTAACACACCTAAACACATCCATGATATCATCGCCGTAACACACCTAAACACATCCATGATCTCATCGCCGTAACACACCTAAACACATCCATGATCTCATCACCGTAACACACCTAAACACATCCATGATCTCATCGCCGTAACACACCTAAACACATCCATGATCTCATCACCGTAACACACCTAAACACATCCATGATCTCATCGCCGTAACACACCTAAACACATCCATGATCTCATCACCGTAACACACCTAAACACATCCATGATCTCATCGCCGTAACACACCTAAACACATCCATGATCTCATCACCGTAACACACCTAAACACATCCATGATCTCATCGCCGTAACACACCTAAACACATCCATGATCTCATCACCGTAACACACCTAAACACATCCATGATCTCATCACCGTAACACACCTAAACACATCCATGATCTCATCACCGTAACACGCCTAACACATCCATGATCTCATCACCGTAACACACCTAAACACATCCATGATCTCATCACCGTAACACACCTAACACATCCATGATCTCATCGCCGTAACACACCTAACACATCCATGATCTCATCACCGTAACACACCTAAACACATCCATGATCTCATCGCTGTAACACACCTAAACACATCCATGATCTCATCACCGTAACACACCTAACACATCCATGATCTCATCACCGTAACACACCTAACACATCCATGATCTCATCGCTGTAACACACCTAAACACATCCATGATCTCATCGCCGTAACACACCTAAACACATCCATGATCTCATCGCCGTAACACACCTAAACACATCCATGATCTCATCGCCGTAACACACCTAACACATCCATGATCTCATCGCCGTAACACACCTAACACATCCATGATCTCATCACCGTAACACACCTAACACATCCATGATCTCATCGCCGTAACACACCTAACACATCCATGATCTCATCGCCGTAACACACCTAACACATCCATGATCTCATCACCGTAACACACCTAACACATCCATGATCTCATCGCCGTAACACACCTAAACACATCCATGATCTCATCGCCGTAACACACCTAAACACATCCATGATCTCATCGCCGTAACACACCTAACCACATCCATGATGTCATCGCCGTAACACGCCTAACACATCCATGATCTCATCGCCGTAACACACCTAAACACATCCATGATCTCATCGCCGTAACACACCTAAACACATCCATGATCTCATCACCGTAACACACCTAAACACATCCATGATCTCATCACCGTAACACACCTAAACACATCCATGATCTCATCACCGTAACACACCTAAACACATCCATGATCTCATCGCCGTAACACACCTAACACATCCATGATCTCATCACCGTAACACACCTAAACACATCCATGATCTCATCACCGTAACACGCCTAACACATCCATGATCTCATCACCGTAACACACCTAAACACATCCATGATCTCATCACCGTAACACACCTAACACATCCATGATCTCATCACCGTAACACACCTAACACATCCATGATCTCATCGCCGTAACACACCTAAACACATCCATGATCTCATCACCGTAACACACCTAAACACATCCATGATCTCATCGCCGTAACACACCTAAACACATCCATGATCTCATCACCGTAACACACCTAACACATCCATGATCTCATCGCCGTAACACACCTAACACATCCATGATCTCATGGCCGTAACACACCTAAACACATCCATGATCTCATCGCCGTAACACACCTAAACACATCCATGATCTCATGGCCGTAACACACCTAAACACATCCATGATCTCATCAATGCCATGACGCAAACCTCCGTAACACACCTAACACATACATGATCTCATGGCCGTAACACACCTAACACATCCATGATCTCATCGCCGTAACACACCTAAACACATCCATGATCTCCTCGCCGCCGTGACGCAAACCTCCTTTAACACGCCTAACACATCCATGATCTCATCGCCGTAACACGCCTAACACATCCATGATCTCATCGCCGTAACACACCTAAACACATCCATGATCTCATCGCCGTAACACACCTAACACATCCATGATCTCATCACCGTAACACGCCTAAACACATCCATGATCTCATCGCCGTAACACGCCTAACACATCCATGATCTCATCGCCGTAACACACCTAAACACATCCATGATCTCATCACCGTAACACACCTAAACACATCCATGATCTCATCACCGTAACACACATAAACACATCCATGATCTCATCGCCGTAACACACCTAAACACATCCATGATCTCATCACCGTAACACACCTAAACACATCCATGATCTCATCACCGTAACACACATAAACACATCCATGATCTCATCGCTGTAACACACCTAAACACATCCATGATCTCATCACCGTAACACACCTAAACACATCCATGATCTCATCACCGTAACACACCTAAACACATCCATGATCTCATCGCTGTAACACACCTAACACATCCATGATCTCATCGCCGTAACACACCTAAACACATCCATGATCTCATCGCTGTAACACACCTAACACATCCATGATCTCATCACCGTAACACACCTAACACATCCATGATCTCATCGCCGTAACACACCTAAACACATCCATGATCTCATCGCCGCCATGACGCAAACCTCCTTTAACACACCTAAACACATCCATGATCTCATCGCCAACGTGACACAAACCTCCGTAACACACCTAACACATCCATGATCTCATCGCCGTAACACACCTAAACACATCCATGATATCATCGCCGTAACACACCTAAACACATCCATGATCTCATCGCCGTAACACACCTAAACACATCCATGATCTCATCGCCATAACACACCTAAACACATCCATGATCTCATCGCCGTAACACACCTAACACATCCATGATCTCATCACCGTAACACACCTAACACATCCATGATCTCATCGCCGTAACACACCTAAACACATCCATGATCTCATCGCCGTAACACACCTAACACATCCATGATCTCATCACCGTAACACGCCTAAACACATCCATGATCTCATCACCGTAACACACCTAACACATCCATGATCTCATCGCCGTAACACACCTAAACACATCCATGATCTCATCGCCGTAACACACCTAACACATCCATGATCTCATCGCCGCCGTGACGCAAACCTCCTTTAACACACCTAAACACATCCATGATCTCATCACCGTAACACACCTAAACACATCCATGATCTCATCGCCGTAACACACCTAAACACATCCATGATCTTCTCATCGCCGTAACACACCTAACACATCCATGATCTTCTCATCGCCATGACGCATGATATGACTCACATGATGACAAACTAAATTAATAAAGCACATATGTGACTACATTTGACTGAGGGACTGCCATTGGATCTTTTTGAATCTTCGTGTTTTTCACGTCATATGAAAGCAGGGAATCATAGCTTCGAATTGACATATTGGTTGTTCAGTTTGACCCACCAGTTTTGGAGATATGGCTTATAGAGTAATGTGTTGCAGTTGAGAAAACAGGCTTGAAAGGTTCACTTCTGTGGTCTCTAGCATTACACCTAGCTACATGTTTAAGCATTTATTTCATATTTACATGTCTTCTGTGGTCTCTAACATTACACCTAGCTACATGTTTAAGCATTTATTTCATATTTACATGTCTTCTGTGGTCTCTAACATTACACCTAGCTACATGTTTAAGCATTTATTTCATATTTACATGTCTTCTGTGGTCTCTAACATTACACCTAGCTACATGTTTAAGCATTTATTTCATATTTACATGTCTTCTGTGGTCTCTAACATTACACCTATAGCTACATGTTTAAGCATTTATTTCATATTTACATGTCTTCTGTGGTCTCTAACATTACACCTAGCTACATGTTTATGCATTTATTTCATATTTGCATGTCGATTTCAGCTCTGACACTTATTGCAGACATGCTCTAGTATGTGAAGAGTCTGCCTGTGCTATAAACAGAGTTTTTCTCCTCTGGTGAAAAGATGGAATTTGCGCGATGGCAGTCTCTCTAAATCAAGGTACTTTATTTAGAAAAGTTAAAAAACAGCTGTTAAACCTTTCTAATTAAAGTACTTTGATTTGTATCATTCCAGCATGACTGTACCTGCCTCATCCCGTGGAGCTGTGTGATGTACTGTCTATGGACCTGTGCACACAACACATGTTTATCCCATTCTGACCTGAGATCAGATTCATAACGAGGTTTCCACAGGACACACACTGGGTCTGATGAACCCATTCTGACCTGAGATCAGATTCTAAAAAAATGTCAGTCGTTCTTCGATTTTTCAAAAAATAGCAGACCTACAAGCTCGTATCGCGCCACTCGGTGGCGCGATATGAGCTTGTAGATCTGCTATACAGTTGCCCCCCCCACCCCCCCCCCCCCACCCCCCCCCAGGAGTGTAAGTAACACCTTCCATTAGAGAGGAGGGTTGTAAAAATAGAATAAACAAACAAAAAACAAAAAAAAACCCAGTTTGCACATCTGCCTTATTTGAAGCCCCTGCCGTGATCAAAGAGAAACGATGATTCCAGGAGACATTACAAAATAATAAAATAAATAATAATAACATAATGTTATGACAGCCTGTCCTCAACATAGTCTGGTACCCGGAGGGATTGTTATTTTCAGTGAAATAAGCCCTGATTTATATATTGTCATAATGAACGCGTCGTCGTGGAGCAAAATTGTCTATAGAATCTAGGAATGCATCGTGGATATGTGATCATGTCGCGTTGTTGTGAGCTTGTAGATCAGCCTTTTATTTTGTCGTACGACGGAGGAGCATTAATCGTGGCTTCACCGACTCGACAGACGCTGAAGTTTCCGTCGAGCAGGATTCAGCTCAGCGGTGAGAGTATAGTTGTCATGCATATATATAGGAACGCTCAACGATTTAACCCATTTAGGCCTGACGTCGACATTTAAAAAAATGTCTTCTAAATCATGACAGTTTTCTGAAATAGGCTAGCTCATGTTTCTATATCAGTGGTGCTCAATATTTCATGAGAAGGACCCCACAAATTATATGTAATTGGCCGCCGACCCCCATCTGAAAATATGTTGTTCCAGGAACGTTCCAAAACGTAAGAATACGCATTCAAAGATTTGCGTCCACATTTTCTAGCTTTTTTCTAAAATAGCAGATCTACAAGCTCATAGCACGGCACTCTATGAGCTTGTAGATCTGCTATTTTTCAATAGCTAAAGTATAACATAATGCTTAAAACACCAACAATGAGGTTCTCGCCCAGAATGGGTTAACTTAAATGACCCTGTCATCTGCACAACGTGATCAACAACATGTTATATCAGCTTAACGTTTCAAAGTTTACCCTTTGGGGATTTCATTCCTCCCACGAATCAAAGAATTCAGTCAGATTCGTTTAGAAAGAGACAAATTAATCCAGAGGGATCGAGACAGTATACGCATGAGGCTAATTAGAAAACAGTGACACTCACTGGCTATTTTCATTGTGTGTGTGTGTGTTTTTTTTTTTAGATTAGATTCGATTCAATTTATTGTCACTGTACAGAGTATACAAATACTTAGACAAGTATTTGTGCATATACTGTTCTGTTTGTACATTATGTGCATGTGTGGGTATGCATGCATTCATTCTGTGTGTATGCAGTGCATATTATGTTTGTTGCAGTGCACGCATGTACTTTTTAAATGTATGATGGGGTGTGCGTACGTGCGTGTGCCCCTGCGTTTGTGTCTGTGGTTACGTGGTGACTTTGACAGTAAATATAGATTCAGTTTTAGTTTCAGTCGACTAAATATCGGAAAGGTTTTAGTCAATTTAGTCAACAAACTATGTATATGGCTGATTTATACTCAGCTGTGCGCCGAAAATAGCCGATCTACAAGCTCACAACGTGGTGCGATGCAACATGTTGTGAGCTTGTAGATCGGTTATTTTTGGAGAGTGACACCTGCACACTATCCTAGAATGAAATGACTTGTCTTTTAGTTCTACTGGATCTCTTCTCCACTAGTCCCTCCATAACATTTAGTTCTACTGGATCTCTTCTCCACTAGTCCCTCCATAACATTTAGTTCTACTGGATCTCTTCTCCACTAGTCCCTCCATAACATTTAGTTCTACTGGATCTCTTCTCCACTAGTCCCTCCATAACATTTAGTTCTACTGGATCTCTTCTCCACTAGTCCCTCCATAACATTTAGTTCTACTGGATCTCTTCTCCACTAGTCCCTCCATAACATTTAGTTCTACTGGATCTCTTCTCCACTAGTCCCTCCCTGACATTTAGTTCTACTGGATCTCTTCTCCACTAGTCCCTCCATAACATTTAGTTCTACTGGATCTCTTCTCCACTAGTCCCTCCATAACATTTAGTTCTA
Organism: Protomyctophum parallelum; assembly: GCF_964188405.1. Taxonomy (NCBI): domain Eukaryota; kingdom Metazoa; phylum Chordata; class Actinopteri; order Myctophiformes; family Myctophidae; genus Protomyctophum; species Protomyctophum parallelum. Next base: position 5,343,304 of record NC_139709.1, read on the forward strand.
CTGGATCTCTTCTCCACTAGTCCCTCCCTGACATTTAGTTCTACTGGATCTCTTCTCCACTAGTCCCTCCCTGACATTTAGTTCTACTGGATCTCTTCTCCACTAGTCCCTCCATAACATTTAGTTCTACTGGATCTCTTCTCCACTAGTCCCTCCATAACATTTAGTTCTACTGGATCTCTTCTCCACTAGTCCCTCCATAACATTTAGTTCTACTGGATCTCTTCTCCACTAGTCCCTCCATAACATTTAGTTCTACTGGATCTCTTCTCCACTAGTCCCTCCATAACATTTAGTTCTACTGGATCTCTTCTCCACTAGTCCCTCCATAACATTTAGTTCTACTGGATCTCTTCTCCACTAGTCCCTCCCTAACAGTTAGTTCTACTGGATCTCTTCTCCACTAGTCCCTCCCTAACAGTTAGTTCTACTGGATCTCTTCTCCACTATAGTCCCTCTCTGACATTTTAGTATAGTTTTTATTTGTTGACGATGTATTAGTTTAGTCATCATAGCTTTCATTTTCATGATTTTTTTTTGCTTTGTTTCAGTCAGTGGAAAAAGGTCGTTGAGGAACATTGTTCTTGTTCGTCACAGTTTTAGTCACAGTTTTAGTCGTTGTAATCAGCGCGGCTTAGTTTGATGGTCAGAGCACAGCTGAGCCTTTCACCGTCTGTTGTCTTTCACTTTCAATCAAAGGGCCGACAGTTTGTCGATGTGGCGTTGCTCTAAGTCAAATATCTCAAACGCTCGGCCTGTATATATGTTATGCTATAGTCGACTATAAAGGCTAAACTCACACGTCGAATCGAATGTCAAAACGGCTCGTATTCATTTGAGTGACGGCCGGTCTCTTGACACGGTCAACGTGATTGGCACGTAGGGATTTAAATCCCCTCGTTCTAAAACCGGGCCAGCAGGAATCCAGGTGACGAGCGAGCACTGCATCAGGGCTGGGAACGAACCAACGGACCCTGAAGGCTTCCACGCTTTGAAATGTGATACTATGGAAAGGGATTTGGGCCTGTTTGACTTCCACAGTGTTGTTTTTGGCAGCAAAATTTGATTTAAGTTTTAGTCAAATACACTTTTGAATAGTTTTCATATAGTTTGTCACATTTTAGTCACCTGGAATGCCATTCCATTAGTTGTTAGTCTAGTTTTAGTCGACTAAATGTCATGCGATTTTAGTCGACTAAATCTACAGTTGTTTTTTTTTGTCGACTAAAATGTATTTTGGCGGGCCTTGATGACTCTGTTTTTACACCTACTGAAAATAGCCGATCCACAAGCTCACAATGCGTCGCAGCGTGACACGTTGTGAGCTTGTAGATCAGCTATTTTCAGCATGCAAACCAAGTGTAAAAT
>NC_139709.1:5347371-5372371 GCF_964188405.1 Protomyctophum parallelum
ATTATAGATACAGTAGTTATAGATACAGTAGGCAGCACAGCGCTGTCTGTCTGTCTGTCCCTCTGTCCTGCGGTGCACCGTGACCTGTCAAAGTGCTTCATCTTTTTGGGTTGAGATGAAACATTCTGAAGGACTGTACTGTTCTTTGCAAAGCAAGCAGACAAAATGTCACGGCAAAGCCTTTGTGTAACTTCTCCTGTTAACTATATAGCTGCAGAATAGGCAGAATGTTTAGCGCTGTGCACTGCAGGCAGCAGGTGGAATCAGTTTATCAACGGGCTTATTATCTGACATTCAGGCAGCGTTGCGCCCCGAATATTATCTCCAAAGTCAAACTCATAATAAGTTCACAACGTATCATGCCACCACTCGTTGTGAGCTTTAAGACGCTCTGAGAGAGAGATAAGGGGTGAGAGAGAGAGAGAGAGAGAGACCCACACAATACATCTCCCCTCAAAGACGGAGAGGTAAAGGCCGGGTGGAACGCCCTCCCCCCCCCCTCCATCTCCCATGTGAGAGCACCACCACAACAGACCGTGCATCAGAGCACATTGAGGCCAGGGTGAGGCGCACAGAGTGAGTGACCACCCACCGGCCAGCCCTCAATCACTCTTCCCCGCAGCACTTTTCTGAAGGGTTGAACCGCCCCGATAATGAATTTCAATGTAGTGCCTGCAGGCGAGGGAGAGAGGGAGAGAGAGAGAGGGGGAGAGGGAGAGGGAGAGAGAGAGAGAGAGTATAGTATAGTAAATCTTTATTTCGGTCCATTTGAAAAAGCAAAAAATACATACATACATTAGATACATTAGAGTCCACTTATACAAGTGGGACCGAAAAGGTCCCACTTGTAAAAATAAAAAAAACTTGTCCCAAAAAAAAAAGAAAAACTATACTCTGGTTTCAAAGAGCTTAATTCATCAGTTAAATTGAAAAGAAAAGCAAAGCAATCTAGGCAACCCTAGGTTTTAACAAACTATAAGACAAATCGAAGCAAAAAACAAGTTTTACATACTCTAGTTTGAAGAGTAATGAAAGTTCCAAAATTAACTTTCCAGGCACAAAAAAAATATTGATTCTGGTTCCCCATTGACAAACACCAAGCGGGAGAGACCGTACTGTGTGGCTTTTTAAAGGTATATTCAGTGATTTCACTTAATTCAAATATCACTTATTCTTTTGTTTTGTTGTGATAATCCTCCCTACTATAGAGTGTGCTGACCATATAAGGAGTTCCTCCCTGTCCCCAGTTAACCCCTGGGGGTCAAAAAACCTTAGGTTTCGTTTTTGACTCTCTATCCTGATTGGACGAAAGGCTGGGTCCCACAGTCAAAAACGAAACCTAAGGTTTTTTGAGTGAAATCACTGAATATACCTTTAACCACAGAATATGGGTCCATTTCTACACCCCGATGCTTCATCATACTATACTCTGTGACTATAGTAGGTCACAGAATAAGGTTCTGGCTCTGGAGAGAGGGAGAGAAGAAGGAGAAAAGCGCTGTCTCCCTCCCTCCGTCCCTCCCAACCTCCCGGTGTCTCATTGGCATTTCTCAGCAGTCACACAGCGGTGAGCCGGCAGTCAGTCCCCATATATTCCAGACTGTGACCGGGCCTCGCTCATCCATCCGTCATTCGGAGGTTCTGATTTGATTCGGAGCGCCGCCGCGGCATGCTGGCGGTTTGGCCCTGCATGCATGCCATGCCCGCAGGGGAGATATTAACATTCCAGAGAGAGAGAGAGACATCGTCTGCAGGACGGCGGCGCCGGAGATGAAAGATGGCGAATTCGCTCGTTGAATTAACCCATTTTGGGCGTGAACCCCTTTTGGTGTTAAGCATTATGTTAGCTATTGAAAAATAGCAGATCTACAAGCTCATAGCGCGCCACCGAGTGGCGCGCTACGAGCTTGTAGGTCTGCTATTTATTTTGAAAAATCTAAGAACGACTGACATAGAAACGTAGCTTTTTCAGAAAACTGTCATTTTTTTAAATCTGATCTCAGGTCAAAATGGGTTAAGAACCTGCATGGATCGATTTAGAATGTGTCCGTCTAAATGTCTTCACCGCCCGCACCATACCGTACCCCCGTACGGTTTGATGTCACTGCCTATCTGAAGAAGAGGAGGTTATTTATACCAAACAGCTGTGTGTGTGTGTGTGTGTGTGTGTGTGTGGGGGGGGGGGGGGGGCAGTCACACCTTTTCACGTCAGGGATACTCTCATCTGGGATCGGAGGAGGCAGAGAGACGGACAGCCAAGGAGAAGACTAAATCGTCTCGAGGACGCCCTCGAATGTTAAATGACTTTCGTCCTTCCAATCCGAGGAGTCTGAAGCCACCTCGTTGTGCAGACTGTACCTCACCTGTACTGACCCTGTTAAAGTAATTATAGTTTGGCCGGCCCCGGGCGTCATTTATTTGAAGAGAGCCAGATATGTGCTGCTGAGAGCACTTCTTTTCTCATCTTGGCTAACACCACTGATTCCCAGCTCTCATCTTGTCGGCATAATACTGTGCAGATAAATGACGGGGTCGCGTCCTCAGAGCTCAGACCATGAAGGGAAACTTCACTAATATTCAACCTTTTGTGAGGAGATTAATAATGTGCTGTAGTGAGGAGGAAGAAGAAGAAGAAGAAGAGATCAGAGAGTGCGGTCTAATCAACACCAACTCGGGACTCCTGCATCACTGCCCTCCATACTCTCCTATCTAACATCTGGGTCTTGAGCTCTACAGCGTTGTTAGCTAAGCTGTCGCGCCGCAGTGCGTCTACGTAGGTGGTGCGCTTCCTGGCTTGGCCCCATATATTGTAGGTTTAGGTCCCACGGCCACGGTGTCGGTTCACTTGCCACTAGTTCTGGGTGCCTGACGCAGTGCCCTGCCAGCCTCTAGTTCTGGGTGCCTGAGGCAGTGCCAGCCTCTAGTTCTGGGTGCCTGAGGCAGTGCCAGCCTCTAGTTCTGGGTGCCTGAGGCAGTGCCAGCCTCTAGTTCTGGGTGCCTGACGCAGTGCCCTGCCAGCCTCTAGTTCTGGGTGCCTGACGCAGTGCCAGCCTCTAGTTCTGGGTGCCTGACGCAGTGCCCTGCCAGTCTCTAGTTCTGGGTGCCTGACGCAGTGCCAGCCTCTAGTTCTGGGTGCCTGATGCAGTGCCAGCCTCTAGTTCTGGGTGCCTGACGCAGTGCCAGCCTCTAGTTCTGGGTGCCTGACGCAGTGCCAGCCTCTAGTTCTGGGTGCCTGATGCAGTGCCAGCCTCTAGTTCTGGGTGCCTGACACAGTGCCAGCCTCTAGTTCTGGGTGCCTGACGCAGTGCCAGCCTCTAGTTCTGGGTGCCTGACGCAGTGCCAGCCTCTAGTTCTGGGTGCCTGACACAGTGCCCTCCCAGCCTCTAGTTCTGGGTGCCTGACGCAGTGCCAGCCTCTAGTTCTGGGTGCCTGACACAGTGCCAGCCTCTAGTTCTGGGTGCCTGACGCAGTGCCAGCCTCTAGTTCTGGGTGCCTGACGCAGTGCCAGCCTCTAGTTCTGGGTGCCTGATGCAGTGCCAGCCTCTAGTTCTGGGTGCCTGACACAGTGCCAGCCTCTAGTTCTGGGTGCCTGACGCAGTGCCAGCCTCTAGTTCTGGGTGCCTGACACAGTGCCAGCCTCTAGTTCTGGGTGCCTGACGCAGTGCCAGCCTCTAGTTCTGGGTGCCTGACGCAGTGCCAGTCTCTAGTTCTGGGTGCCTGACGCAGTGCCAGCCTCTAGTTCTGGGTGCCTGACGCAGTGCCAGCCTCTAGTTCTGGGTGCCTGACACAGTGCCAGCCTCTAGTTCTGGGTGCCTGACGCAGTGCCAGCCTCTAGTTCTGGGTGCCTGACGCAGTGCCAGCCTCTAGTTCTGGGTGCCTGACACAGTGCCAGCCTCTAGTTCTGGGTGCCTGATGCAGTGCCAGCCTCTAGTTCTGGGTGCCTGACGCAGTGCCAGCCTCTAGTTCTGTGTGCCTGACGCAGTGCCAGCCTCTAGTTCTGGGTGCCTGACGCAGTGCCAGCCTCTAGTTCTGGGTGCCTGATGCAGTGCCAGCCTCTAGTTCTGGGTGCCTGACGCAGTGCCAGCCTCTAGTTCTGGGTGCCTGACGCAGTGCCCTGCCAGCCTCTAGTTCTGGGTGCCTGACGCAGTGCCAGCCTCTAGTTCTGGGTGCCTGACGCAGTGCCCTGCCAGCCTCTAGTTCTGGGTGCCTGACGCAGTGCCAGCCTCTAGTTCTGGGTGCCTGACACAGTGCCAGCCTCTAGTTCTGGGTGCCTGACGCAGTGCCAGCCTCTAGTTCTGGGTGCCTGACGCAGTGCCAGCCTCTAGTTCTGGGTGCCTGACGCAGTGCCAGCCTCTAGTTCTGGGTGCCTGACACAGTGCCAGCCTCTAGTTCTGGGTGCCTGACGCAGTGCCAGCCTCTAGTTCTGGGTGCCTGACGCAGTGCCCTGCCAGCCTCTAGTTCTGGGTGCCTGATGCAGTGCCAGCCTCTAGTTCTGGGTGCCTGACGCAGTGCCCTGCCAGCCTCTAGTTCTGGGTGCCTGACGCAGTGCCCTGCCAGCCTCTAGTTCTGGGTGCCTGACACAGTGCCAGCCTCTAGTTCTGGGTGCCTGACGCAGTGCCAGCCTCTAGTTCTGGGTGCCTGACGCAGTGCCCTGCCAGCCTCTAGTTCTGGGTGCCTGACGCAGTGCCCTGCCAGCCTCTAGTTCTGGGTGCCTGACGCAGTGCCAGCCTCTGGTTCTGGGTGCCTAAGGCAGTGCCCTGCCAGCCTCTAGTTCTGGGTGCCTGACGCAGTGCCCTGCCAGCCTCATCCTTCTCTCTCTGACTTTGTCTGCGACCAGTGGTGATACGTAGGTCTCCGTAGAGGACCACATGTCTGGTCCATGTTTCTGGGGCAGAGACATGGACCTGCACAGCACAACGGTCCATGCTGCGCATAGGTTTCACATGAATAGATATGCACGGTTGATCTCCTCGCTTCTGAACAACAGGGTTTATGTTGGAAATGTGTGAAGTTGTAAAAGGGAGGGTCTGTTTGTATGTAATGTGGATCTACAGATCTACACCATCTGCATGTGTCTCTGGTATCTCCTTTGAGAAGGAATCAGTATTCTCTGTGGTCGAGTGAATGATTATGCAAAATGAATAAAGCATGCCCTGGCTTAGTGGATGCAGCTTTTCTTCACCAAGCATTTACACACATTTTGCATTTAGACAAACGAGCTATCTTAATCATTCTTTGCCAATTAGTCTGAGCATTCTATATGATCATTAAAACAAAAGTTGTGCAATGAATACACATTATATTTTAAGACCGTCTCTCGTTACAATAGCAGACATTTCTCTTTATTCATTACGTACGCTGGCATTTGCAGTTTGCCAAATCCATGTCCAATTAGAGAAGAAAAAGATAAGTCCCTAAATAATAAACATTGGTTGTTGATAATAACAGTTGATTGAAGCTCTAACGTCATCATCCTAACTAACAAGCTCTCCAGACTATTTACAAGCAGTATGTGTGAAATAACTGAAAGAACAGGAGAGACTATCTTCGCCATGTTGCTAATTGTTAACATCTCGTTGCAGACCTGTCAGCCTTGTGCCCGATCAGGAGTTATCAACACGTGGGTCGCGACCCCTCGGAGGGTCGCCACATTATTGTGGGGGGGTCCCCAAATTATTTTCAAAAAACAAAAACAATGTGTACTATGTAAACTATGGAGTTTACATAGTACACATAGTAGTAGTACATGCATAAACTTTCCTTAATGATTAGATCTGGTTTCAGTATTCATTTATGATCTATATTTTCTCAATTATTAAGGTTATTTTTGCAGTCAGTTTGTATTGGGGGTGGGGAAGGGGGTCGCGAGACATGGCCAAAGCATTTCCGGCCCCAGCCAAAAATTACGGCCCGCCAAAATACATTGTAGTCGAGCAAATCAACTGTAGAGTTAGTCGACTATAAACTTTTGATATGAACCCAATTACAACTAGACTAAAACTAAAAAAGTTTCAGGTGACTAAAACATGACTAACACCAAACGGAATTTTCATTCAAAAGTCTGACTAAAAACTACATTGAAATTTTATCTGTCCAAATCAACACCGTCAGTAGACTCGTAGGGAGACACGTCTGGCGTAGCAAAATGCCGCAGAAACGTGAATGATTCATGGCTGCGCGTTCCGTCCAGACTGTGTGGTAATTGGTATTGTAGCATTGATTAAGAACTACCGCCCTCGGAAGCGTGTCTGTTTGTGGAAAACGCTGACCTGTGCACCGCTGCCCGCTCCCACAGACTGTGTTTTAATTAAGCGCTCCTGCTGTTTGCGTGTTGCGTGTTGTCTGGGTGTTTGTTGAGGTCGGCACTAATAATATATTGCTAACTGTGGAAGTCTGCAGTTAAAGTAGTTTCCGCGTGCGTGCGTGCGTCCGACTGTTTTCAGAAGGTCGTTTTGCATTGCTCTTATAGGAAGCGTTGGGGTTTCATTTAATGCCTTTCCATCCACAGATGGTGTAAGCAAAAAAAAAACAGACCATTCATAATATTTACATTTATATGATGTCAATACCAGAAACATGCCAAATGCAGCAGTATTATGTTTAATGGAGTTAAAGATCACATGATTCAATAACTTTATACGCTCGCGACAGGTTTTGAGCTCGTATATTTGCCATGGCAATATTTTACAACATTCTGAATGATTTTTCAACATGGAAACGATGAATGACAATATTATGCTCAAATAATAATTGTCCATCATTTATTCGGCATTTGACTCTGACCCTGCATGGCAATGAGTCGTCCTCCAGGGTCATTAGCTCGGTGGCCTTGTGGTTAGAGTGTCCGCCCTGAGACTGGGAGGTCGGGGTCCGATCCCCGGCCGGGTCATACCAAAGACTAAAAAAATGGGACCCAGTGCCTCCCTGCTTGACACTCAGCATCAAGGGTTGGATTTGGGGTAAGTCCCTGCGACATACTAGCGTCATGTCCAGGGGGTGTACTTGTACATCAAGCTGCCTCACGCTACAGAAACAGGAGATAGGCTCCTGCCCTATGGGCCTCATGGCTCGGCAAGGCTACCGGTACTTACCAGGGTCATTAACCCCTAACTCCCTCCAGGTCCATCCTCCAGGGTCATTAACCCCATAACTCCCTCCCTGCAGGCTCCAGGGTCATCCTTCAGGGTCATTAACCCTATAAATCCCTCCAGGCTCCAGGTTCATCCTCCCTATAACTCCCTCCCTGCAGGCTCCAGGGTCATTAACCCCTAACTCCCTCCCTGCAGGCTCCAGGTTCATCCTCCAGGGTCATTAACCCCTAACTCCCTCCAGGTTCATCCTCCAGCGTCATTAACCATCTAACTCCCTCCCTGCAGGCTCCAGGTCCATCCTCCAGGGTCATTAACCCTCTAACTCCCTCCCTGCAGGCTCCAGGTTCATCCTCCTCCAGGGGAACCAGCTGGACGCGTCAGACTGGCTGAACCCGGCCCAGGTGCTGCTGTTCTACCAGCAGAACGCCAGCGGACCCTGGCTCAACGAGCTGTGTGGGCGACGCCTGCTGGACCCCTGTGAGCACCAGTGTGACCCCGACACAGGTACATCTTTATTATTAATATTATTATCATTATTAGACCCCTGTGAGCACCAGTGTGACCCCGACACAGGTACAGGCCTACAGCTGTCTGTCTGTCTGTTCTTTGTCAGATTCCATTCAATAGGTAACCCTCCAAAACATGCTTTGTCCCGGGTGTCTATTATCATACACTATTCATTGTACAAGAACACATATTGTTGTTTAGATGTGCTTCATGTGTAGCCCTGCCTGGATCACAGAACAACACCATAGCATTGCTTCATGTGTAGCCCTGCCTGGATCACAGAACAACACCATAGCATAGCTTCATGTGTAGCCCTGCCTGGATCACAGAACAACACCATAGCATAGCTTCATGTGTAGCCCTGCCTGCATCACAGAACAACACCATAGCATAGCTTCATGTGTAGCCCTGCCTGGATCACAGAACAATACCATAGCATAGCTTCATGTGTAGCCCTGTCTGGATCACAGAACAACACCATAGCATAGCTTCATGTGTAGCCCTGCCTGCATCACAGAACAACACCATAGCATAGCTTCATGTGTAGCCCTGCCTGGATCACAGAACAATACCATAGCATAGCTTCATGTGTAGCCCTGCCTGGATCACAGAACAACACCATAGCATTGCTTCATGTGTAGCCCTGCCTGGATCACAGAACAACACCATAGCATAGCTTCATGTGTAGCCCTGCCTGCATCACAGAACAACACCATAGCATAGCTTCATGTGTAGCCCTGCCTGGATCACAGAACAACACCATAGCATAGCTTCATGTGTAGCCCTGCCTGCATCACAGAACAACACCATAGCATAGCTTCATGTGTAGCCCTGCCTGTATCACAGAACAACACCATAGCATAGCTTCATGTGTAGCCCTGCCTGCATCACAGAACAACACCATAGCATTCAGCATGGTGGAAGCTACTTCATGGTTTCATCGTTATGGATGCGTATTGCGTTGTCACTGGAGAGATGGTGTTTATGTGACTGCCTGCGATGACGGCACGTTAATGACAGATTGCTTTTTAATGTGGGGGGCTGTACTGTGCTGTGCTGTGCTGTACTGTACTGTACTGTATGCCCTCATGAGGCAGGGCAAAAACAGCAACAACCTATATGGACCCCTAAGGACACTAATTAACTGCAGCCACCCAACCCTCCTTCCCTTTGAAACGAGGACCGATATGCGTACAGTGCAGTGTGTTGTACAGTGTGTTCCGCTACTGCGACACGCCTAATGTTTTATTCAAGACACAATCCAAAGAGAAGAGAAACAGTGTTCTGATGAAACAGAATGCTAGACTACTGCTTTTTGTTTTTTTGTTGTTTAACAAGCTCGCTCTCTCTCTCTCTCTCTCTCTCTCTCTCTCTCGCGCTCCAAGTAAAGTGTGTTCATCTCACTCTGCCCTCCCTCAGTATATTATGCTAGGTGATGTTGTCAACAGAAATGGGGCACGCCATCGTGACTTGCGCGTGCATCCCGCGCCCATTCTTCGTTTCTTTCGATCGCCTTTATTTCCAATTCCTTGTCCCAGATGGCATTTCTGGTCAAATCAAGGTTTATTCCACGGTCGCTAGATTCAAGATTCAAGATTCAAGATTCAATAATTTATTTGCCATGTCAACAAGTGATAGGAATTTGTCTCGGTTCATACTCAACATATACAGACAACCATAGATACACAAACAAGAAGGACAGTACAATACAGAAACAAAAACCAGCAGCATAGGAAATTACATTCAGTTTCTTTTAAAGTGCTATATGCATATATCTATGAGTTCAGATGTCTAATGGCTACGGGGTAAGTGCTATCCCTGAAGCGACATGTTGAGCTCTGGATACTTCTATCTCCTGCCTGATGGGAGGAGATTGAAGAGGTGATGTGCAGGATGGGAGTTGCCTGCAATGATTTTATTTGCCTTCCTAATTATTCTAATGGAATAGAGTGAGGAAAGTGTATGGAGGTATGATGCGCGACGTACTACTCTTTCCAGCTTTAATTTGTCTTGAGAGGTTGTGTGACCAAACCAGACAAGCATGGAGAAGGTGAGAACACTTTCAATAGTGGCCCTGTATAAGTGAGTCATGGCTGCTTGGCTGACTTTGAACTTCTTAAAGGTTTATTCAGTGATTTCACTCAAAAAACCTTAGGTTTCGTTTTTGGCTGGGACCCAAAGCCTTTCATCCAATCAGGATAGAGAGCCCAAAACGAAACCTAAGGTTTTTTGACCCCCAGGGGTTAACTGGGGACAGGGAGGAACTCCATATATGGTCAGCACACTCTATAGTAGAGAGGATTATCACAACAAAACAAAAAAAATTGATATTTGAATTAAGTGAAATCACTGAATATACCTTTAAGCTGCCGCAGGAAATAGAGACGCTGGTGTGATTTACTTATTATGAGACTGGTGTTAAGATCCCATGATAAGGATTCATGGATGGTGGTCCCTAGGAACCGGAAGGAGGAAACTCTTTCTACCTCCTCTTCCCCATAGCTGACGTGTAACGGTCACGCCACCGAGTGGCGCGCTATGAGCTTGTAGGTCTGCTATTTTTGAAAAATCGAAAGAACGACTGACATTTTTTAGAATCTGATCTCAGGTCAGAATGGGTTCATCAGACCAGTGTGTGTCCAGTGGAAACCTCGTATGAATCTGATCTCAGGTCAGAATGTGTTATTTACCCAGGGCTAGTAGCTCATTCTCAGCAAAGTGCTCATTTTCAGCAAAGCCCTGCAAAATGCTCCTTGAAGATGTGAGTACTTCTTACTCAAGGGCAAAGGGCTATAGTAAAAGAAATGGACAAAGGCAGTCAGAGATTGGACAACAGTTCCACAGAGAGCATGAGATGAGTTAATCTATCACTCATGGTTGGTCCTCGCATGACCTTTAACTTAGTTTCAAAACACTGAAAAGATTGGTGCTGTTTCAGCCATATTATATGTGAAATATAACCTTATCACCTCCTGAGAATGCCACAAGCAATGTGTGTTCAAGTTTGTGAGAGCTGACAAGTAACTTGTGTCCTTATTTTCACCTTCTCAAGCTCAAGGAAAACTTTGTCTGTTTGGCATTTAGAGTATATATTATGAATAGAGACGGCAGCGGATTTCTCCTCCTCTCATCCACTTGATCTACAGTAGATCAGCCATTTTCAGCCTGCAACTAATTGTAAAATGACTTACTGTAGGATTACTTGCAGTGCCAATTATCACCCTCCTCCCCGCCTGGAACCTCAACACGGATTGTCCTGGAGGCTTAAACATGCCTAAAATCAGATCTTGAACACAACAAAAACTTAAACTCAGGATTAAACTGGAGAAATCTAAAAATGATTGGATCAGACTTCCTTCGGATACATGGCGAATGCATTTATTCCTTGCATTGTGCCTACACATGTTGCGACTTGCGGTCGCAACATGTCTAGGCACAGTGCACTGAAGTTTTATAATTCCCCCCCCCCCCCACCCCCCCCCGAACACGAACACAGGACGGTGTATAGAACTCTCGACAAAGCCGGGAGCATCGCGGTGGATTCGAACCCACGACCTCCATGGTGGTGGCGGGGGCAGCTAATTTACCACAAATCTGTACGGTCGGAAAAAAAGCCACCTTTTTCGTTGTATTCGGGAGTCCCTTGAATCTCAATGCATTTCCCCTGTTAACGTATTTTTTTTGGCACCCCCTAGTACTTTTTCCCCTGAAATAACTCCTCTGTGTGCGACTGTGAGCACACCTTCAGTTTACTGTAGCAGGCCTATATACGCATTGGGGTTCTGTTTGTGCCTGGGGCCCTTTGTGGATTATTCCTCTTTTTTTTTTATCTCGCTCCACTGTAGATATTTCCAGCGGGCAGCGAGGGGTCCTGGTCTTTTTTTTGTATAAAGCCGTGACCGGGGTCTTCTCTCATCTTCAAAGCATGCCTATAGCGCATTTAGACCTGAGCTTGATTCTAAAAGAATTATATAAAATCATGGCAGTTTTCTGAAAAAAAAAAACATGTTTCTAATTATATCAGTGGTTCTCAAACAATTTTATGTCAAGGAACTCTCAAAAATATATGTAATTGGCCGCCGCTGACCCCCCCATCTGAAAATATGTAGTTCCAGGGACCTCCTCCCCTGCAGAAGCAAAGATTTGAGTTAAAAACATTCGCTCTGAAAGAATATAATGTCCAAAGATTTGAGTTAAAAACATTCACTCTGAAAGAATACCGGTGCCGCGCTACGAGTGCTACGCGCTACGAGTGCTACGAGTGCTTGTAGATCTGCTATTTTTCAATAGCTATATAAAGTATAACATAATGCTTAGATAAAAACACCAGAAGGGGTTCCGGCCCAGAATGGGCTATAGACAGACAGACAGACAGACAGCTGCCCCCACTGTAGCGCCGGTCGGGGACTAGCCTTTGTTGTCCCAGCGATGGATCTGGTGCCATTCCACGTGTTCCGGGCGTGCTGTTGGAGTCATGCTATTGTGATTGAACTTCCAGCCATGCCTTCGTTCGTTCGTCCTTTTTTGTTCTTTTTTTTTGCCGTTTCGCCGACATTCAGCAGCACATACCTTGTATTCATCCGTATCCAGGCCTCGCCTCGCTGAGGTACGTGTGGCTATATATAAGCCACAGTCACTGCTTCTGATGAACCCATTCTGACCTGAGATCAGATTCTAAAAAAAATTCTTCTACATCCTGACAGTTTTCTGAAAAAAAGCTATGTTTCTATGTCAGTCGTTCAAAAAATAGCAGACCTACAAGCTCATAGCGCGCCACTCGGTGGCGCGCTATGACCTTGTAGATCTGCTATTTTTCAATAGCTAAAGCATACCATAACGCTAACACCAAAAGGGGTTCCCGCCAAAATGGGTTAATGAGTGACTGTACAAGCAGTGTTTTGATTTAGTTTTAGTCAAAGTCGTTGAATAAAATTCCATTGAGTTCAATCGTGTGTTCGTCAGCTGAAATGTTGTACCCTTATTTTTTGTCGACTAAATGTGATACGATTTCAGTCGACTAAATCTACAGTTGATTTAGTCGACTAAATTGTATTTTGGCAGGCCTTGATGGCGTCGTGATGCCTGATTTTACACTTGGTTGCATGCTGAAAACAGCCGATCTACAAGCTCAAAACCCGTCAGGTTCCAGAGGCTCTAGTTTCGTCCAAACTCCGAGACCTTTAGCCGTAACTTACTCTCCCCTGGGCCAATGGGAGAGCTCCTAGACCTTTAACTTACTCTCCCCTGGGCCAATGGGAGAGCTCCTAGACCTTTAACTTACTCTCCCCTGGGCCAACGGGAGAGCTCCGAGACCTTTAGCCGTAACTTACTCTCCCCTGGGCCAACGGCAGAGCTCCGAGACCTTTTAAATGAATCAGAAAGTGGGAGCGCCGGCCCCGGGACTCTAGTCTGCTTTTTTCATTTGAGAGACTGGCTCGCTCGCTCGTTTGCTCCGACCCAGCCCGCCCTGCTCTGCCCCGGTCGGCCGGCCCGGTTCTATTAACACATTGATTGCTAACTTTTGAAATTCTACTCAGGATTGCTTCTGCTAAGCGATTAACATTGGACTTTTTAACTTTTTAGGGGCCCACAGCGAGGGGCCTCTTATAGCACATCGCACATTGCATAAATCAAAAGGAAGCCAAACTAGTCCACTTCAATTTAAAAAAAAAAATATGATTCTACCATCTTCCATTCTGGAGATATTGACCTTTTTCTAAAACCTGCTTTTCACTGCACGCTGCTCTTTTGAAAAAACAGCAGAGATATGGAAGGTTGAAGTTGACAGACATTGACAGACAGATATAAAAATGAACACAAATAATATCATATACATACTACACACTGAATGAAAGCCCTGAATGTCTACTTTTAGGAGGAAAACAAATACACATGGTCCCATGTATAGTTTGTCAGTAATTGGCTGTTGAATGCAGCTTGCGCCCACCAGAGAGGATTTCAGAAAATGCATGGACCTGAAGAACCATTATTCACAAAATAAGGCCTATAGCGACATGTACATACTATATACCGTATGAAACAGAAGACTCTCTGCTTTCATAAGAAAAATACTTCTACTGTAATAATAATACAAATCACACCCCTGTGAAGTGAGCAGTGCAATGTTGCACAACATTGTTGCACAACATTGTTGCACAACTGTTTCATACGGTATATAGTATGTACATGTCGCTATAGGCCTTATTTTGTGAATAATGGTTCTTCAGGTCCATGCATTTTCTGAAATCCTCAGAGTATTTTAGACAAGACAAGGAACTGACAACTAAATATTCACAAAATAAGGCCTATACATACTATATACCGTATGAAACAGAAGACTCTCTGCTTTCATAAGAAAAATACTTCTACTGTAATAATAATGAAAATCACACCCCTGTGAAGTGAGCAGTGCAATGTTGCACTGCTCACTTCACAACATTGCACTGCTCACTTCACATGGGTGTGATTTTTATTATTATTACAGTATTAGTTTTTTTCTTATGAAAGCAGAGAGTCTTCTGTTTCATACGGTATATAGTATGTACATGTCGCTATATGCCTTATTTTGTGAATAATAGTTCTATAGGTCCATGCTTTCTCTAATCAGACCAGTGTGTGTCCAGTGGAAACCTCGTATGAATCTGATCTCAGGTCAGAATGGGCTAAAGTTCTCTCTGAAAAAGAGAATTTTATAAATGAAATGGATTCAATAGTCTAGTATTGACAAACAGTATATGGGATATGTGTATTTTATTTGTTTTCCTCCTAAAATTAGACATTTAGGGCTTTCATTCAGTGTGTAGTATGTATATGATAATTTATTTATGTTTATATCTGCCTGTCATGATAACGTCATGATGATGATGATTCTATGCACATATGTGATCATTGTCTCAGTAAACAAAATCAACAGATCGTTTGATAGCATAACAGTGACTTGAGAGGTTGACATGTCTGGACATGAACCACAGGAGCGACTCAACTCGCAGTGGGGGGGGGGGGTTCCACGACATGTCTGGACATGAACCACAGGAGCGATAAGCGTAGCCCGGCTGGCTGTGATTTCGACAAAATGACAGACAACACGATGGCTTCCGCAGCTTAGGATTGTATTAGTTATCCATTACAAACGGGTCGATTACGTCCCAGACGCCTTATCACTGCAATTGGCTGGCGAAGGCGCTATGGCGATTATGGTGATCAACTGCCGAGAATCTTTTTTCCGAGAATGAGAGTAGCATTGCAAACTGCAAAACGATCGATCGCAACTCGCAGTGTGGGGGGGGTTCCACGGTGTGATATCTGCTAGCCTAGTATACTGCTTCTTTGTCCAAACATGGCTGACGCGACGGCGAAAAAAAGACAGTTGGTCAGATGTATACTGCTTCTCCTATGGCGGTCCTTCGAGAATACGTCATTCGTTTCGCGTATACCTGTGCGTGAAATGGCGATCGACCGTTGGAGATTATTCTTGGTTTATATACGGGTTTATATTTCCGAGAATGAGGCGGCAGACCGGTGAGTTGTCGTTGGAAAGAATTAGAGAGGGCTGTGTCGAGTGGATCTGTGTGAATGAGTGGGGGGGGGGGGAAGAAACTGTAATGCGATGGAGAGATGCCTCGGGAGAAACCATGTAGAAACAGGAGGGGAAGGGTAATCGAGTGTATTCACAAATTTCACACACACTAGAAAATGGGTAGCTCCATTTTAGATCCCCTGATCTGCGTTGGTCTATGCCGTGTGCAGGACGGCGATGCCGCCTCCCCAGTACGTCGTAATGGATACGGCATGCCTGGAATGTGGTTAGACCAGGCCTCTTTTCAGGAGGTGGGGGGCTTTAAACTCCCGGATCTCACAGCGGATCTTTCTGGAGATGATCAGTGTTACATTATGTGTTGTCCGGGCGTCAGAGAAGTTGATGTACAGTATACAGTAAAAACACCAATAAAACGCTTTAGAGCGTGATGCGCAGACGGCGCTCGAGATTAATAAAACGCTTTAGAGCGTTTTGCGCAATCGATGAGTTAATGGTATATCTTGACCAGAAAGGCCTGCATGCATAATTGCATTTATTTTTTCCTTATTTTAATAATGCTACATTCTTAAGCCATTTTGGGAACCCCTTTTGGTGTTCTAAGCATTATGTTATACTTTAGCTATTGAAAAATAGCAGATCTATAAGTTCATAGCGCGGCACCGAGTGCCGCGCTATGAACTTGTAGGTCTGCTATTTTTTATAAATCATGAAAATGTGCCTCAGATCTTGGATATTCTTTCAGAGCAAACGTTTTTAACTCAAATCTTTGCTTCTGCTCGTCCCTAGAACAACATATTTTCAGATGGGGGTCGGCGGATAATCTTTGGGGTCCTTGACATGAAATATTGAGAACCACTGATATAGAAACATGCAGGTTTTTCAGAAATAAAGACATTTTTAAAGGTATATTCAGTGATTTCACTTAATTCAAATATCACTTATTTTTTTTGTTTTGTTGTGATAATCCTCTCTACTATAGAGTGTGCTG
This sequence comes from Protomyctophum parallelum, assembly GCF_964188405.1. Lineage (NCBI taxonomy): Eukaryota > Metazoa > Chordata > Actinopteri > Myctophiformes > Myctophidae > Protomyctophum > Protomyctophum parallelum. The sequence goes on from NC_139709.1 coordinate 5,363,495, forward strand.
ACCATATAAGGAGTTCCTCCCTGTCCCCAGTTAACCCATGGGGGTCAAAAAACCTTAGGTTTCGTTTTTGACTCTCTATCCTGATTGGACGAAAGGCTGGGTCCCACAGCCAAAAACGAAACCTAAGGTTTTTTGAGTGAAATCACTGAATATACCTTTAAAATGTCGACGTCAGGCCAAAGTGGGTTAATGGAGCGCAGTATGTGGGCATTGTGTGCACGTGAAGCCTTGCACGTGTCTGTGTACAATGCAGTGTGTATGTGAAGCCATGCACGTGTCTGTGTACAATGCAGTGTGTATGTGAAGCCATGCACGTGTCTGTGTACAATGCAGTGTGTATGTGAAGCCATGCACGTGTCTGTGCACAAAGCAGTGCACGAGGGCCTCTTCGGTGGACAGGACAATGTGCACATGTAAATTACAACATGCCGGGGGTTGTTGTGAGGAGATTGCACAGTGATGCCGAGATAGCTTCAATTCAATCCCATCACGTTGCTGTGCTTGTGAGAGAGAGGCTGCAACCATATCTGTGGCGCTCGTATACAAGTACAATATGTTGACAGTTGACATTTTTATAAGGGGGGGAGGCAGTTTTGAGACCAGGAACAGTTCATGTTTTTTGGGTGAGGGCACCTTTTTTGCCGGGGACCCCAGAAACGCTTTAATTTGCTTCGCGCCCCCCCCCCCCCCCCCCCCCCCCCCCATCCCCACCCACAATATAAACTAACTGCAAAAATAACCTTAATAATGGAGAAAATAATATATCATAAATTAATACGGAAACCAGATATAATAATAAATGTTATGCATGGAATGCAATGGAAATGAAGAGTTTACATAGTATTTACTGTATGTAAACTCTTCATTTCCATTTTCCTGCCATTCAGTTGCAAACTATGAAATATTGAGCACCACTGATACAGAAACATGAGGTATTTCAGAAAACTGTCAGGATTTAGAAGACTATTTTTTTTTAAATGTCGACGTCAGGCCTAAATGTGTTAACAAGGCCAACTATTTTAGGACGCTCATCTTGGCGTGGAGCAACTGTCTCCATGTGAGATACTGTAAATAAATACAAGCACTACACTGCACCAGTGTTGTTTTACTGTAAATACAAACACTACACACTGCACCAGTGTTGTTTTACTGTAAATACAAGCACTATACACTGCACCAGTGTTGTTTTACTGTAAATACAAGCACTATACACTGCACCAGTGTTGTTTTACTGTAAATACAAGCACTACACTGTACCAGTGTTGTTTTACTGTAAATACAAGCACTACACTGTACCAGTGTTGTTTTACTGTAAATACAAGCACTACACACTGCACCAGTGTTGTTTTACTGTAAATACAAGCACTATACACTGCACCAGTGTTGTTTTACTGTAAATACAAGCACTACACTGTACCAGTGTTGTTTTACTGTAAATACAAGCACTACACTGTACCAGTGTTGTTTTACTGTAAATACAAGCACTATACACTGCACCAGTGTTGTTTTAGTCGACTAAAACTAATACTTTTTCCATGGAAACTAAATGAAGACTAAGCTACGATGACTAAAACTAAGACTAAATATACTGACAATTTCGTCAACAAATAAAAACTAGACCAAATGTTAGATAGGGACTAGTGGACAAGAGATCCAGTATAAGTAATTTTACAATTAGTTGCATGCTGAAAATAGCAGATCTATACATGCTCAGCTTGTGGATCAGCTATGTTGTGGAAAAAGTGAAAAGAAAAAACTGTCATTAGGACGTTATTAAGGCCCAACAAAATACATTTTGTTCGACTAAATCAACTGTAGATTTAGTCGACTAAAATCATATGTTTAGTCGACTAAAACTAGACTAACACTAAGACATTCTGGAGGGTCATTGAAGAGTCTATATGACTAAAACTCAAAAATTCATGTGCTGCCAAAAACCACTGTTTCCCAAGGTGACAACAGCGGCGGTGAGCTAACACAGCTAGCGATGATACCAGTCATGTGAAGCTACACCGCATAGCCATAAGACAACGAAAACCAGCCGTGAAGTGCAATTAAAAATAATTAACACCTCGCGGGTGAAAAATAGGTTTTAGCCAAGGTGTTAGGTGACCTCGCGAAGGCTTATTGAAACGGCAATTAAAAACGTGATGAGGCGATTAGCATAGTCGAAGCTAAATGAAACACTTCCATCTGCTGTTATATCTCACACTGGTGCAGCCACGTTAGCTTTAACACCTTAAGACATGAGGCAGATTCTACAAAAGGCCTTCTAACTCCACAGATCTCACACTTTCATTATTGTAAGTGCTGTTATTAAAATGCTTACTTTAAAAATACAAAAATTGCTAAAATACTAAAATGGTCATTTATTTTTTATTTATTCATTTATTTGACAGCTGGGACAACGCTCATTAATCAACATGTCAGTTTTCACATCAATGTAAATGGGCCAGAGTTAGCCAAAGCTAAATCTCATCTGTAGTCCCTGGGCAGGCTCTTAAAAAGTAAATGATAAAAGAAAGACAAAGTGTAGGGCGCCTGCACACAACACCATGCGTTGATGCCATGTGTGCATATGTGCAGGCACCCACCACCATGACCATACACAATACAATACAATACAATACAATACAATACAATACAATACAATACAATACAATACAATACAATATAATAAGTCATAAGTCAATAAAGCATAATTGATAATAATTTAATGATGTACAATAAACATGTGGTTCATAATTGATTTCATATGAGGTTAAAAATGTAAACGTGATGTGATGATAACTTTCTGAGGCAGAAGCAAGTTCCCTGTCTGTCGGTATAGCAACACTGGACCATGACTGATTGATGCATGCTTGCCTGTCATTGCACTCAGGTGCTACACACTTTGTCTCACTCATTCAGACTCTGGTCTGCATGAAGGAAGCAGCACATAGTTTATAGTCAGTTTATATAACTTAACAAAGTAAGAAACACGTCTTATGTATGATGAATTCCTGTTCTGTTCTTTAGCTACATAGAAGTGTCTATTTGTATGTCTCTAAATGTTTTGATGAATTGAACAATGTGGACCCTGTTGTAAACAAGTGTAATGCTTAATTGGGTCGTCCACTCACAGTTAACAGTCTTTGTATTGAGTTTGTGCTTAAAATGTACTGTAAATTCTACAAACTGTTAATAAATATTTCAATCAATCAATCAATCAGTCAAAGACAGACGGTCAAAAGGACATTCCAAGGACTGTATGAAACTCAAGAACTAAGAACCTCTTTTCACAACAAGCGGCCAACGAGGTATTCTATATTTTAGATTATAGTCTTTGACGTTGTGTTGTTTTGTTTGATGTACACGATGGACACGTTCACCTGCGCATCGCGCATTTTTGTATTTAATTTGTTTGGTCAATATTATGTACTGCACTTTGTTTGTTGTTTATTATTTTTGTGTGATGCATACAGTTCTGGCATAAACGGAGGGATGAGAAGAATGCCTGAAATAAACGCCCGTTTATAAAGAACCGACCTGTGTCGTCAATGTTGGGAGAAGAGCAACATGATCTTTCAAAAGTAGCAGATGTACAAGCTCGCAGCGCGGCACAAAGTCACTCTCTGTGAGCTTGTACATCTGCTATTTTTTGAACAGCCAACGTTAAAAAAAATATCTTAAATGACAGAGCTATGCTTTCCTGGTTTTAAGCCGGACACAATTTGTCCTGTCTTTCAAAAAGTAAAGTTCTTCTTCTTCTTTTTTTTTTTTTTGGGTGTACAAGTTGTCTTATAACAAGGTAGCAATTATATCAAGCCCTATTATATCAGGCTCCGTTTGGGCCCCAAAGCCTCATTTAGTGGAAGTTGCCTTGAATTTTGTTGGAAGAAAAAGAAAAAGTCATTTTTTTGTTGAGTGGTTTTTGTTTGAGACACTTTTCTGACAAAGCATAATTAGCCTTTGGGAATGTTTCCAGGGCCAGTGCATGGTTGGTTGGTTGCCAGGTTGGTGTGGGAGTATGGTGAATGTTGCCAGGTTGGTGTGGAGAGTATATAGTGATGCTGCCAGACAGAGGCAGCGGTGGCCGAACGTTTGCGGAGCGGTCTTGATATCGGAAAGGTCGCTATAGTTCGTATCCCCGGACCGGCACGTTAAAATTACCACCGCTGAAGTGCCCCTTGAGCAAGGCATTGAAACCCAACCATGAAATGTTCTATGAGCAGGGCCTGGCTTGTAAACAAGTTATTGAGCTTAGTCCAGTTACCCTGCATGGGTAAACATGGTAACTTTGCTTTGCTTTGCTTTGCTTTGCCAGGGCCAATGCATGGTGGTCGGTTGGTGTGGGAGTATAGTGAATGTTGCCAGGTTGGTGTGGGAGTAGAGTGAATGCTGCCAGGGCCAGTGCTGGTTGTTGTGGTCGGTGGTGTGGAGGTATAGACCGATTCCGTAGCGGGTCTCATGGTCGCAGCTTACGTATTTCCTGTAGGCGGACTCGACGTAGCTGCGGGGTTTAAACCCTCACCAGGCGACACCTCTTGTATTATACCTCATACATAAAGTACAGCAGCCTTGTGTTCATGAAACAGAAAGATTGGGTATTGGGTAAGACTGACGTTATGTATCTTTCAGGACCTTTCACTGCTTCGTCTCAATGGCTCTGGTCTCAGCCACCGCAGTGGATATTTTGACATTCCATTTTCCTTTTCATTTTTATGTTGCCACTACTGTTGGAGCAGCCATAAACTACACAGGTTCATCCCGATGTTCTGGGCATCTTTGGTAATGTTAGTGTTAGTAAAAAGGAGGTAAAAGAACGTTGACTTGAGGCAGACTAAACATCAGTCACTCTACCGTTCACTGTAGTAGAAGAGGTGCGGGGAAACCACAGATGTGTCGCCCCACCTACAGGAAATACGTAGGCTGCGACCATGAGACCTGCTACAGAATCGGTCTATAGTGAATGCTGCCAGGGTAATGACACACAGGGCTGTACTGCGTAGGCTGAACCAACGTTTTAACCCATTTAGGACGACTGTTTTCGGGAATACCTACTGTATGTTCTATATGAGTGGTGCTCAGTATTTCATGTCAAGGACCCCCAAATATATATATGTAGGCCACCGCCCCCATCTGAAAATATGTTGTTCCAGGGACCCTCCAGAAGCAAAGATTTGAGTTGTGCTATGAGCTTGTAGATCTGCTATTTTTCAATAGCTAAAGTGGTATCACATACTTCTTTAAACAGCAAAAGGGGTTCCCGCCCTGAATGTGTTAATAATTACTGTTATTCAGATCATCATTCCCCGGAAACGATCATCCTTCAACTCATCCCCTCCGTGCATCTCTGTACTGTACTGTAACTGTACGAGCATTCATTCGCACACTGGAAAGATTTCTGCAGTGCCATTTCAACCTCTTCCTTCACCTCGTCTGACAGAGGGAGAATGAATCGGAACACGCTATTGGGAAGAAAAGAAGAAGAAAAAAAAAAGGCTTGTCAAATTTCAAAGCTGAAATTCATCTGCGTTCCCATTTGCCGTGCTGCACTTATATAATCGTTGCATCCTCCATTTGTAACTTTCGACTTTCTGGGCTTTGAAGATGTTCTGTGGGAGCTGAGGAAGAGCTTGTATTATTTGGCTGACAGCGTAGTTGAACTCTGGGAGACTGGGAACGGGGTATATTGTAAAGGCTGTGCAAAGTGTGCATATTTCTAGTTACTGTACAAAGAACTTTGGGCCTTTTTTGTTCTTCTGTAGAGCAGTGGTTCTCAACCAGGGGTCCGGGGACCACCAGTGGTCCTTGAATTGGATTCCAGGTTGTCCCCGCCCCCAGATGGAGTTGGCATTTGGTAACCAAATACATGCACCCTTTTACTCTCTTGAGTGTAAAATGAAAAGCAAATGGATCTGTTCGTTACACGCTCTCAAGAGTTAAATCATTGTTAAACATCTGCATTACTTAACCCATTCTGACCTGAGATCAGATTCATACGAGGTTTCCACTGGACACACACTGGTCTGATTAACCCATTCTGACCTGAGATCAGATTCTAAAAATGTCAGTCGTTCTTCGATTAAAAAAAATAAATAGCAGACCTACAAGCTCATAGCGCGCCACTCGGTGGCGCGCTATGAGCTTGTAGATCTGCTAATTTTCAATAGCTAAAGCATAACATGACGCTAACACCAAAATGGGTTCCCGTTCAGAATGGGTTGCATTACTTAATTTACAATAAGCAATACAGCACGGAATTGTGGACAAATATTATCCAACAACAAGAAGATATTCTTGATAAGTCTTGGTCTCTTCAAATGGTGGTCCCCAAGCCTCAATATGTTCCCACTGTGATCTGGGGTTCACAATCGCAATCATCCCGGCCACCGGCTAAACATGTTCTAATTCCCATTTGTATAAGCCTGTCGACAAACGAGGTTATCTTGATGCCACGATGTTTGAGACAGTGGAGAGATGCATGATAACATAGTAGGGCAGCCCTGTATGTTATTGTTGATAACATACGGGGCTGCCCTGTATGTTATCATTGGTAACATACCCTGCTCCCTCCAGCGGAGGGCAATTGGGACAATAATTGAACTGCAGTGACATGAATGAATCGTCTGAACGCAACAAGATTAGATCAGTGGTTTTCAACCCTTTTCGTATGAAGGCCCATTATTTATTGGGCATTTGAGCCACGGAACCACCATTTAGCCTCTCAGACCCCAAAATGAAAGAATATTTTGTTAGTATATGTTGTTGGATATGATTTTGTCCACAATTACATGTATTGATGTTGGTACGATAGGAGAGATAACAGGCAAAATAACAATTATACTACATTCTCTAATTGTATTAAACTTCTTGTAAATTGAGCAATGCAGATGTTTAACAATAATTTAACTCTTGAGAGCGCAAATTGAAACCAAAATGGTTTCACTTTGCGCTCTCAAGAGTTAAATATCTAGAAGGCTCCATTTGGTTACATTTTGCTGGGGACCACGTGTAACCTCAAGGACCACTGGTTGAAAACCCCTGTGTTAAATAGCTATGCCTGAGAGCCGGTCATATGGGCAGGATGTCTGATAGAGCCGGTCATATCGCAGGATCTGGCCTCTCTGTGTTTCCTTGTGAAGTTCAATTATTTTGTTGCCGCGGTGCTTTTGGGAAATCTGGGGCTCAAAGGCAGGAAGGAGAACGCGTCTCACACTGCCAATCTCTCTGAGCTTAATTAGTCTCCTGATCACCAGAGTGGTGTGTGGGTGGGGGTGTGTGTGTGTGTGTGTGTGTGTGTGTGTGTGTGTTTGTGTGTGTGCGTGTGCGCGTGCATGCTGGAAGTTTGGCCTGTCTTTTATTTTATTTTTTATATTCAATTATTTTAGGGATGTCGTTCTACAGTCAGTCATGGTGGTGAATATCGTCAGGGCTGTTATTTTTGGTGTTTTTCTTCTTGTTTTTTCGACTCCGCCTGGCTGAATTGGGGCAGGCCTCATTCTGTCTCCTGAAATGTCTGTCAGGATCCAGGGCTGATTTACCGTGGCAGGTGACCCATGGATTTCTCCCCACAGGCGCCGTGGACTCAAGCAACACGCAGGCTTTATGCTAATGAGGTTTAGAGAGGTATTCAGACAATTAAACGGGAAGGAAAGGCAACATGTATACCGACACTCCCTCCCTCTCTGTGATTCCTCCCCTGTCAATGAACCGCATGGTGCATGCATACAAATCCACTTGATCTGGGAGAATCAGAGATACTAGAAATGGGAGATTCGCTGAGCCACACCCAGGGACGCCATGACTCTCCGGGGGCCAACCACCTCGGGCCTCCACCCCTCCTCCACCCTCTCTCTCTCTAGGTCGTCCACAGACGAGCCCTCCATCGGCGCCTCCAGTCATCCTAGGTTCTCCATACATCTGACCAACTCGTTGGTGCTTTGCGCTCCTGCGTCGTTCTTGAATACATCCACATAATGCTAGTATGGGACGTCCTCGTGAGCGGTGCCCATGTGTGTTGGTTCCCCCACAGACAGCACCAGTTTGCTGGCTGGCAGCTCTTGGTGTCTTTGGCAGTGTCCTCCTGCCGAGTCTCATTCTCCTGGCTGCTATGTTGTCGCTCACCCTGAATATCCCCGGCATGCAGATTATCGTTGGTAACATGTGTACTCTTGTTGATGTTAAGTATACATTCTGGTGTAGCACCCGACCCGTATAGAGACTTCTGCAGAGTTGGCTCCAGGGTCCAGCATTCACTGCCATATATATATAGGAGAACAGATTTTACCGTCGCGTAGAAGAAGCTGAGTTTGATTGTCGGAGGGGGTGGCGTTCCATAACTGGCCAAATAGCCATGCCATTCAGGGCCCTCCGTGCAAGTGCCTGAACCCCGGTCTACCCCGTCTTGGGGTTCAAGACAAATTTCTCCCTTGGGAGATACAGACAATTCTGTATTTGGTTGAGCACCACTGACATAGAAACAGCTTTTTCAGAAAACTGTTTTAGATCTAGAATCAATTTATTTTTTAAATGGTCTCAGTCTAAATGGGTTAAAGGTCAAGTTGTATTTATTTAACAATCAACATTTTTTTCCCCACCTGGTAGCAGTGCTGTTAATTATCTGGTTTTTCCACCTGATAGCAGCGCTGCTCCTGGTAGCAGCGCTGCTCCTGGTAGCAGCGCTGCTCCTGGTAGCAGCGCTGCTCCTGGTAGCAGCGCTGCTCCTGGTAGCAGCGCTGCTCCTGGTAGCAGCGCTGCTCCTGGTAGCAGCGCTGCTCCTGGTAGCAGCACTGCTCCTGGTAGCAGCGCTGCTCCTGGTAGCAGCGCTGCTCCTGGTAGCAGCACTGCTCCTGGTAGCAGGCTGCTCATCCTGGTAGCAGTGCTGCTCCTGGT
>NC_139709.1:5382371-5402371 GCF_964188405.1 Protomyctophum parallelum
GTGTGTGTGTGTGTGTGTGTGTGTGTGTGTGTGTGTGTGTGTGTGTGTGTGTGTGTGTGTGTGTGTGTGTGTGTGTGTGTGTGTGTGTGTGTGTGAGCCTTTTATTTAGGTGCTGAGACTAACGTTTCGACCTTGCGGTCTTTATTAGAGACAAGTGGCAATGGCTTAACTTATAGTTACAAAGTTTGTATAGTTACCAGTATAGTTACACACTTTGTAACAAGCTTAACCTATAGTTAAATACATGCAGTGACATGACTCTGATGCAATGTTAGTCTTTTGCATACTTTAGCACTGTTCGGATTTCGGGAGATTAACCGAGTATCCGACGGACTCAGCAACCGGCAGGACTTTAACTAAGATTCAACACGCATAGACTGAACTAAAGCGTTCCAATAATCGCTTCTCTTTACAAACGCATGCTTTTTATATGGTTTTATTCACTCGTTATTACACATGAACACACACACATACACACTGGTTGTTTCCCCCCCCCCCCCCCCCCGACACAGGATGGATACAGTACTCTGGATCTTTGCCTAATAGTCTGTCCCTAACCTATCTGTCTGCCCCTAACCTATCTGTCTGCCCCTAACCTATCTGTCTGCCCCTAACCTATCTGTCTGCCCCTAACCTATCTGTCTGCCCCTAACCTATCTGTCTGCCCCTAACCTATCTGTCTGCCCCTAACCTATCTGTCTGCCCCTAACCTATCTGTCTGCCCCTAACCTATCTGTCTGCCCCTAACCTATCTGTCTGCCCCTAACCTATCTGTCTGCCCCTAACCTATCTGTCTGCCCCTAACCTATCTGTCTGCCCCTAACCTATCTGTCTGCCCCTAACCTATCTGTCTGCCCCTAACCTATCTGTCTGCCCCTAACCTATCTGTCTGCCCCTATCCTATCTGTCTGCCCCTAACCTATCTGTCTGCCCCTAACCTATCTGTCTGCCCCTAACCTATCTGTCTGCCCCTAACCTATCTGTCTGCCCCTAACCTATCTGTCTGCCCCTAACCTATCTGTCTGCCCCTAACCTATCTGCCGCTGGGAGTTCAGCTCTCATTGAAACATTCTAAGCTGGCCCAGACCGGCCACTTGAGAGCCATTCTTCGCTCTCTCGATCTGATACAACTTAGCTGCACCTTATTACAGATTAGTTCAACACTACCTGGTTGGTACCTATGGTATTTACCTATGGTTTTAAATCTGATTTGGGAGACAAAACAAGAGGCACAATACATACTCTGTTACAATCTAAACACATTACAACACAACGTGTTATTAATAATGCACATTAATATGTATATTCACCATTGGCCTCTCGCCTGCTGCTCTCATGACCTTCTCCTTGAATCTACCCCACTGTTGGTTTACACACATGAATACAGCAGGCCCTTCTGAGGACCCAGCTCCCTGGCACAGTTGTCAGCCAATCGAAAAGCCCAGACTGCTCCTTCTTTGCCTGAGATGAGGTGGTTCTAAGCCCATGCCGGTCCCAACTTCCACCACAATTCCTATGGTGTAAGGCTAGCTGCAACTTCAGACTAGCTTAAACTGGTCGACCCTTAGATATTATTATAAAGGTGTTCGGTAACCCAATATCTAAGTATGGACTTTAGAACACACATTGACCCACATTACAGGAATTTAAATGGTACTTCATCCATTGCTCCCCTGCTATCAACATGTGTGTACCCAGTGAGTCAGCCCCCCTCCCTCTGTAGGTATCGTAAAACACCCCACACTCTACAGGGAGGTAGCCTACCACCCAACCCCACTGGAGTTGCAGGCAGCCTATTTATTGTAGCCTGGTTAATAAACCAGACTAATATCGCACGGATCTGCGAGATATTAGTCTGGGGAGGCTCAGCTTGGATTTCATTTCCAGGGAAACATTTTCTCTTTGACGCAATTGGTCAGAGCTACTGTCAGTCAAAGGTCTCAAGCATTGAACGTCACTGTACCAAAGCCCGCCCATATTGCATACCGTGTCCCTATTGGGCGCCCACATTCTCTGGTGTAGGAAATGGGCGTAAAATTGAGCCTCTCCAGACCGAAATCCGCCGGTAGGCAATTTTTTTTGCCAACGGCTGATTCGGTCTGGTTTATTAACCAGGCTATATTTATTGCCCCACGGAATGTGGACAGTTCTTCTCTCTCCCTGATGAGAGCACATGTCCAGATCACCTAATACATCCCCGATCTTGATCATGATCTCGTCCATCCATAATTGGACAATACAAGCACCTAAATAAAAGGCTCTAAATGTCCGTGCTGCTCCAGTCTCTTCTCCTTATGCCACAAAAAATATTGTGTTATTGTGTTAATATGTGCTGTCCCGTCCACATAAACGTAGAAACAAGCTCGTAGCCTGGCTCGAAGGGATTTGGAGGGCCGTGGGCCAATGCATATCACATGAAAAAAGGTTTTAGAACCTTTCAGAAAACTGTTAGATGATTTAGAAGCCATTTTGTAGAATCAGACTCGCACATAAAGGTCTTAATTTAAATGGGTTAAATGCCTTCTGTAGGGAACCTGGTGCCCACGTTGTGTCTAGCCACGCCATTAACCCATTCTGACCTGAGATCAGATTTAAAAAATGTCTTCTAAATCCTAACATTTTTCAGAAAAAACCATGTTTCTATGTCAGTGGTGTGGTGCTCAACCTTTTCCATGTCAAGGACCCCCAGAATTATCTCTATTGGGCCACACGGACCCCCATCTCAAAATATGTAGTTCCAGGGACCCCCCCCAGAAGCCAATATTTTAGTTAAAAATGTTCGCTCTGAAATATATATTCAAAGATTTGCACCACATTTTCACGACTTTTCAAAAATAGCAGACCTACAAGCTCGTAGCGCGCCACTCGGTGGCGCGCTATGAGCTTGTAGATCTGCTATTTTTCATTAGCTAAAGCATGACATAATGCTAACACCAAAAGGGGTTCCCGCGCAAAATGGGTTAAAGTAGCTTTTGGTCCTGGAGGGGCTCCCCGTACAGACATCCATCCTAATTTAAAGGTTTCAGGCGTTCGCTTTGAACTTTGCCAAAGAGCTACGTCGGCGTTGAGTGCTGGCACGCGACTCGAATACCAATGAGCCGTTTCGCGCGGCCACGGCCATTAGCTTATTTGCTCAAGCAAATATTACCATTAAACATAAAGGCGAGTGAGGCAATTAAAATGGCACTCATGCGGAGAGAAGTCGACTTTACAAAAAAAGAAAAGCTAAACAAACAAGAAAGGAAGCCAAGCAGGGGAATGAAACTTGCAAGTTGCGCTGTTTCGAAGAGGAAGCTACTGTTTTTTTTGCGATATCTTCTCATGGTTGTCAATTTGCATATTAGCACAGTATACTTAGCCCAGTACTTTCAACTTATTTTCCATTTTTCATACATGCAGTAGTGTAAAGTAACGAAGTACATTTACTCAAGCACTTATAGTTGAGTACAATTTTGAGGTATTTTCTTTTTTTAATTAAGTATTTCCAAATTGCAATACTTTTGATTCTACTCCACTACACTCAAAGCCAAATAGCCAAATATTATACTTTTACTTCCCTACAATTATTTGAATTAATAAGTATTAGTTTATTTGTAGATTGAGATTATTGTTACAAACATTTAAATTAGGAAAAAAAGGGGGAAAAAAGCCTCTGCTCCCAGAAGAACCAGCACTGACTTGTGAGGCGAGTGGCAATGGCTCTCATAATATGGGATTATTAAAGTTTTTAATGGACTTACACTGAGGCCATTATCGCTCGGATGAATCCAATGCATTGTATTAAATGAAAGGACAGTGTGGGAGTTTGATTCATAGAACAGTCAAAGATTGGAAACAAGGGAGGTAATTGGATGGACGTAATTAAGCTTATTTTTTTCTCCTCCGCAGCAATATAATCATTCTGATGTTAAGTGACTGGTAATGCCTCTCCAACATGATCCAGTGTCCTTTTCCTTATGCTAAGTTAGCGTTTTATTAATAAATGCAAATTGTACGATGCGGACGCCGGAAATGTCTGCAGAGAATGGCCCTTAACCATTTAATCAACATGCACCATCGTTTGTGCTGCAAGCAAAGCGAGCGAGCATGCATAATTCATTAGTGCTAATAATGCGTTTGATGTTAATGTGACTATACCGTCTAATTGTAAGACTGTTTAACGTTTGACATATCCTTGGCAGTGTCTTTAAAGATCGATGTTCGTCTAATCACAAAGGCCCTTTTTTAAAGTATTTTGTACCAGATATGTAGTTGTTTGAAGATCCGTCGACCCTCTTTTCCCTTAGAGTGGACCACCCACTGATGGTGGTAAATGGTGCATTTATATAGCGCCTTTATCCAAGGCACTTTACATAGATTGTGCATTACATTCACCCATTCACACACACAATCATACACTGATGGCTGCGGAAACCATGCAAGGCACCAACCAGCACATCTGGAGCAATTAGGGGTTAATTAAGTGTCTTGCTCAAGGACACTTCGACACTAACTCTGGGGGAGCCCGGGTTCGAACTGGCAACCTTGCGGTTACCATCCGGCTACTCTACCCCTGAGCCACCACTGCCCCGGAATACCATTCATCACCAGCTCAGACACACAGTCCTCCAGTGTAACAGTTTGCGATACCGTAGTAATGTTAAGTAACTATAGTGTTCTGTATTTTATTCTGCTTTTCGTCAAGCAGCAGCAGACAGAAAAGAAAAGTCATGACATGTCGTCATCATCGGTCACACACGTAGCCTACTGCCCGACCGGCGCCGATCAGGCTGTCAATGCAGTGCTGCATGGCATACACGCTTTTATTTCGCTAACTCTCATTCCAATTATAAAATATATAAAACATATATATATATATATAGGCTATAGTCTACCTGTCCTGACAACTATTAAACGGATGTAGTGTCACTGTTGGTCCACTCAGACAGAACACAAACATAAAGAGGTGGATGGATAGGGTAAACGAAAAAAACAAACCAAACAAGGACACTGAGTCATCCCACTTTTACACCCAGAGAACACCACTGATACTCGATGAAGTTATTTATTTACTTTATTATAAAGAGGGTAAAATAGTGAAATCCCCACAGCCTTTAACAACGGGCTCCTATGGGATGACATAGTTTAAAGTCTCACCATGACACGCTGTTTTGGATCGTCCCTCTCCGACGCGGTGGGAGAGTACACTGACCAACTGACCACTAGCCAACAACTCCTTCACAACGCACTGGAAAGGCTGTATAGAGCTGTATACAGTAGATGGCTAATATTTCCACAACTTTGTCACAATTAAACTGAGACAAAGGACAGATGCCAGCGTGATACTCTGCCTTTAATGTAAGTGCCTCTGGATTAAGAGAGTCTGCTAAATGCCTAAATTGCAAATTGTAACTATATATTCTGCCAAGCCCTAGCCTCGGTCCCAGGCTTACTTATCTGCGAAAAGAAAAGCCTGGTCACAACGTAAGGCAGAGAAGCATAAAGTAAAGCCTGGTCACAACGTAAGGCAGAGAAGCATAAAGTAAAGCCTGGTCACAACGTAAGGCAGAGAAGCATAAAGTAAAGCCTGGTCACAACGTAAGGCAGAGAAGCATAAAGTAAAGCCTGGTCACAACGTAAGGCAGAGAAGCATAAAGTAAAGCCTGGTCACAACGTAAGACAGAGAAGCATAAAGTAAAGCCTGGTCACAACGTAAGGCAGAGAAGGATAAAGTAAAGCCTGGTCACAACGTAAGACAGAGAAGCATAAAGTAAAGCCTGGTCACAACGTAAGGCAGAGAAGCATAAAGTAAAGCCTGGTCACAACGTAAGGCAGAGAAGCATAAAGTAAAGCCTGGTCACAACGTAAGGCAGAGAAGCATAAAGTAAAGCCTGGTCACAACGTAAGTCAGAGAAGCATAAAGTAAAGCCTGGTCACAACGTAAGACAGAGAAGGATAAAGTAAAGCCTGGTCTGGTCAACAAACAAATGATAGTCTTTTCAGCGTAGGTCTTGCTCAGGGTGGCCAAGCCCCCGCCCTGCCTGCGTTGCGATTGGCTGAATGAAAAACAAAACAAAACAAGGACACCACCTTATGAAGGGGTTTAATATTATAATAGCATAATAATATGCTTTATTTATAAAGCACAGTGTTGTAAAGTGCTTTACATACAAAACCAGCACGACGCCATGCATAAAACAACGTGCACTGAGAGATAACACATTAAGGAACCAAACAAAGTTTAAAAAAAGTATTAAACTAAAAGTTTTAAGAAGGGATATAACAAAAGAAAGTGATTCATGAATTAAAGGCCGAGGCTCCTCCAGGTCGTTGAATCCAGAGTGGAGGAGACGTCTGACAGCGAACGCTGCTCGTTCGCCCTTTGTCTTCAGCCTCAGATAAACTCCAGTGTGCGTCGTCTCCTCCTTCCTGGCTGTGCTGTTCTGTGGGTTTCCATCAAGCCCGCTGTTTTGCATCCGCGTTTGACACGGTGGGGTGGGAGGGGAGGGGATGGGGGGGGAAGCTGTGCCACTTCAGCAGTGCTGGCAATTTAGCTGCATGAGTTTGATAACCTGTTAGAGCCGCCGCCTCCTCCTCCTCCTCCTCCCCCTCCTCCTCCCCCTCCTCCTCCTCCTCTTCCTCCTCCTCCGAAAACACACATATTCAGCTTGCATTCATTGTATTAATCCTCCTCATCCATAGAAAAATATAAACGCACGCCCTCCCATATATATTTGGTGCTGAGCCAAAACTCTAACAAAAAACTCCCCCTGAAATTCTAGAACAAAGCGGGGGGGCTTTGAGTGCACTTTTGAATGCTACAAAAATATATTATATTAGCGACACGACAGCAAAACAAATGTTTTGACCGCCAGGTCTTTATGTTACTTTATGCTTGATAAAGCTCATGGTCGAAACATCTTGTTGCTAAATACATGTCGTCGTTAATAGATATTTTTGGAGCGTTCAAAAGTGAGTTTCGATCCCCCTTTTAATCCTCATCGCCATGACCAAAATAATAACGTCTGAGTTTGTGTTACACAAATATAACGCTATACTGTATATAGGGTGCATTCACATGCAAATGCATTGATTAATTAAGGTATGCATGAGAAACAGAAGTTCACCATACTGTATTATACAATGACAGGATAATCAGTAAATATTGTTTAGTCCACACGATGTGACTGTATATCGTTCATAATATATTGTACATCCATACAGGGGAGTTGCAGTGCTTTTGAGTTGCAGGTATTTTGTGTTCAGCCTCTTTGCCAGCTGTATTCTCCATCGTGTGCAGAGAGGGCGAGAGAGAGAGGGGGCAAGAGAGAGAGAGAGAGAGAGAGAGAGAGAGGGTTGATAACGACACTGAAATAACAAAGCCAAGGATAACTGCCTGAATGTTCATGTAACGGTTGAGTACCTCCCCTGACGTTCAAGGTGTCTTTGTGTGGGTTTGTGTCACAGACAGACTGGCAGGGCAGGGCACTGCCTCCAGGGCACTGCCTCCAGGCACCCGGAACTAGTAGAGGCACGAACACTGCCCCTGTGGGAGCCACCCCACCCCGTATAGGGCAAAGCCAGGAGGGATGAGAAGCGTAACCACCTATACGTTACTACGGAGATGCACTGCAGCGCGACAGCTTAGCTTAGCAACACTGTAGAGATAGGAGAGAGTGGTATAGGGCGACGATTCAGGAGTCCCCAGTTGGTGTTGGCTAGACCGCACTCTAGCATCACGTCTCGCATCACATTGTGTCTGGACACATGGGCCCCGATTCATCAAGTAATTTATAATTTGTACCAAGATTTCCGACCATTTCTACGTTACGTCTTACGTGTGGAATTCATCTTTGTTTTGGGGCCGTGACAAGTGACAGGCTGGCTTTCAGGGTCGTGATCAAAGCGTAAATGCATTTAGCATGCTTTAGTCTCATTCATGCTGAATCAATTAATAGTCACAAATCTCAAATAAAATATGTACTGTGTAGGCTATCTGGCTATGTGCCCAATATAACACAACTAAATATATACTGTAGCCTATGCCGTATATATTTCAAAATTGTTGTATTGCGCAGCTTGCGCTTGTTTGCATATTCTATGGTTCACATGACGGTCTGACAGAGTTACAGTCACTAGGGCCTGGGCGAGGGCATGTGGCTGCTGTATTATAACATGTATTATAACATGTATTATAACATGTATTATAACATGTATTATAACTGTATTATAACATGTATTATAACATGTATTATAACATGTATTATTATAATGTCTCCAGGTTCACCTACACCCTGGGCGAGGGCATGTGGCTGCCGCTGAGCAAGAGCTTCGTGATCCCGCCGGCCGAGCTGGCCATCAACCCGTCGGCCAAGTGCAAGACGGACATGACCGTCATGGAGGACGCGGTGGACGTGCGGTGAGTCGCTTTTTCACCGCAGGAGAAAAAACTTAATTTATTTATTGTTTTATTCCAAAATGAGTTATTAAATAGCACAGGCAGAGCATGTCTGACATAAATGTCAGAGAGCTGAAATCGACATTTAAATAAATGTTAAGAGTCCACAGAATTGAACCTTTTCAAGACTGCTTTATCAACTCTCTGCTTTCTACAAGGCGTTGCTCTATAAGCCAATATCTCCAAAACTGGTGGGTCAAACTGAACAACCAATATGTCAATTTGAAGCTATGATTCTAGCTATGATTAATAATCCAATGACTGTCTCCCGTTCACAGCGGGTCACACGTCGTTGACACCACTATAACTATTGTCCATGTGGCTGTTTGACACTTGGAACCCCACCATATTGTTTATTTCCATTCCTCTGGCTTCATAACCACCGCCGGGGGAACACAGTCTTAACTGCCTCGGCGAGGTTGATGTCAGACACCGACCGGGAGGTCTCATTGGTCATGATTCACAGACCAATGAAACTCTGGAGGACCAACACAAAATCAATAAGGTGATGGCAGAGAGATGGAGAGAGAGGGAGGGGGGGGATATGGGGAGAGGGAGAGGGGGGAGAGAGAGAGAGGGAGAGAGAGAAAGAGCGGAGGGGTTTTGGGCAGAAGCAGTGGGGAAGGAGAAAATAAAGTTAGTAATGCAATGCCATTAAAGTGTTTGAATTGCATTGTTAAATGGTTCATAAATCCTCCTGCTCCGTGTGTAATGATTACCTTTTGAGAGAGAGAGGGAGAGGGAGAGGGAGAGAGGGAGATATGGAGAGAGAGAGAGGGGGAGAGGGAGAGAGGGAGATATGGAGAGAGAGAGAGGGGGAGAGGGAGAGGGAGACGGAGAGAGAGTTATCAATTGGATAACAGCAGTTCCACAATCTAGTACGTAGTACGGAGTTGTATCGCATCCTCCAGCAGGACTTTGTACCGTCTGATTGGACATTGTTGGGGGGGGGGGGGGGGGGATGATGTCATGTGTTTATTACTGCCAGCACAGTTTATATGCAACTTCTAAACGGCTAGAGAGGAGTTACAGTATTTTTGGACAAGGTTATTCCCTCCCTACTCGGGAACGATGCAAATGGAGCGTTGCGGTCCCGCCCCCGACGAGCGGCCCAGAAGACAGTTTATCCCATCTAGACGTTTCATAAAGTATTTATTTGGAGACCTTAAAGCCTCGGACAGAGCCAACTCGGATCGTGACAACTCATGACAACAAACGCAAATTTTTTGGGGCCGGACAAATAATTAGAAAGAATAATTAACAACCCTTTTTCTTTTTTCGGGCCCAAAATAATCTTATATTTAGTCGACTAAAACTAGACTAACGCTAAAACATTCCAGGTGACTAAAATGTGACTTAAACTAAAATCAACAACACTGCTATTGATAGAGAATGCAATATGTGCATATGCATATATCCCTGACATCAGAAACATGGACTCTATCACCATATTCCAAACCCACCTGTTTAGGCAGGCATATAATAATAATAATAATGAACTTTATTTGTATAGCACCTTTCATACATAAATGCAGCTCAAAGTGCTTCACAGGGCAGGACACAAAAATATAATACAATAAAACACAAGTAGTTAAAATGATAGAACAAAATTGAATATAAGAGCATAAAATAAATAAAAACAAATAAAAACACCACATGCAGCAATCAGTCAGGGCAGGGTAGGAACGTGCATAGTAAAACTCAACTAAAAGCAAGAGTGAAGAGGTGAGTCTTGAGTTGAGATTTAAAAATGTCTACAGAGGGTGCGTGTCTGAGCTTGAATGGAAGTTTATTCCAGGCTGTTGGGCCGTAGAAGCAAAAAGCTGCCTCACCATATTTTTTTGTGCACATTCTTTTAGGCACTTCAAGTAGGCCAGCATTGGAGGACCTGATATGGCTGAGCTCTGTGTCTTCTGCTGCAAGTCGTGCTCTAGTTTTGTTTTGCTTTTAACTGTGTTTTTGTATCGACTGTTTTTAAACTGTACGGCGACCTTGAGTGCCCTGAAAGGCACCATATAAATAAAATGTATTATTATTATAACCGTTATCGGCTCCCAACGAAGCATAAATCCAGCTTAAGGCCCATAACGATGTGGAGTGTCCTTGATAGAAATTATTTAATTCCCCCGCCGGGCATTGCACACCACAGAACTATAGAACTACTCCTCAGTTAACCAGCATGCAATATTAATTCTCTGAGGCACAGATTTATTTGAAACTAAGGAGTTGGCGGTGTGTCATGTTTATTTATGTAAGTACGCTGGTGGTGTGTTGAGGAACATGTTGTGTAGCCCGCTGCAGCATTATTTAAGTGTTTTATTTATTTTGTATTTTTTTTATGAATGATGCTGACTTGACAGCGCAACAGAGGCATGTAAAAGTAGATCAATATTCGACCTGTAACCGTATCCAAGGGTCGATACCGAGTGTAAGCGTTAAAGCACTTTAGTTTTAGCAGCCTGAGGCATACGACTGATCCACTTACAACAACAACAACAACTGATGTGGAGGTTTCCATTGTATGAATTCCCACTTTTCTAGATATTTCTCTTAGATATAGCGTTGATTTCGATTTTTTGACAGCACATTTTTGAGCGGCGCCTCCGCTCCATTACGCAGCTATGTGTGTCCCTATACATACGTACATATACAGTACGTACAGTAGCCTAGGTGTGTGTGTGTGTCTGTCTCCGTGTCCGTGCATGGAAAGCTGCAACGCAGTAACTCTGTAATTTCCCGACCGTTCCAAACGTGATTTGGTCAAGTGGATATGGCCTAATTTAGCCCAAGGAGTGTTTTTTGTGCAAAACTAATGCTTGGAATTGATTCAGAATCATGAAAACCCCCTAGTTTCATATGTCACATGCTACTTAAAGAATTTGGCCTTATATAGGATGTTATGGGTATGGTCACATATTATGCTAATAACTCAATTTCCCACAGGAGTTGAATTTCAAACTTTTAGTACATGTTATTAGACACATTTAGAAACACATTGGTGAAGAAATTTCTTGGTAACGATTTAGTTCCCAGATTTTCATAGATTTATCTTACTATTAGTTTAGACAGTACTTGGTTTAGACTAGTCATTGGTTAGACCAGTCATTAGTCCTACAACTACAACCTATCTCAAACCCTCACTCTAAACCTAACCTCCCACGGGGCAGCACACCTAAACCTAACCTTAACCGGCCATGTCTAACCAATGACTAGTCTAAACTAAGTATGCATCCCAAAAGACAAATCTTTGAATATATTCTTTCAGAGCGAACGTTTTCAACTCAAATCTTTGCTTCTGGGGGGAGGGTCCCTGGAATGACATATTTTCAGATGGGGGTCGGTGGCCAAATACATACACTTTTTGGGGTTCTTGACATGAAATATTGAGCACCACTGAACATGAAAACATTTTAAAATACAAAAATAAAAATGTCAGGCCTAAATGGGTTAAAGGAGCATTTAATTAACATTATCTTCATCTAATTGTTTCTTGTCACTAATGCTCTTGATTGGTCCCATTACTTCCTACTCACCACACGTCTCAGAGGCAGCAGGCTGTGCCACAGTGGTGGTAATTTCATACAAGATTTCAAACTAAAAAAAGAAAATAATTTTAATTTTATTGATGCAAGAACAATATCTTCTATTTCAGCAAGCTACTGTACACTTCCAGGAAGACAAAGGATGTATTTCCAATTAGTTTGGAATCCCCACCGACGATATCATTGGTAGGTTTTCTGAAACGGTCCACAGCCCACGTCAGGGAACCAGATAGGCCTAGCGACTTGACACCAGTGGTAAAAACATTAAAATAAAATAAGAAAAAGATACTCACATTTTACAATTACAGGTATATTCAGTGATTTCACTTACTTCAAATATCACTTATTTTTTTGTTTTGTTGTGATAATCCTCCCTACTATAGAGTGTGCTGGCCATATAAGGAGTTCCTCCCTGTCCCCAGTTAACCCCTGGGGGTCAAAAAACCTTAGGTTTCGTTTTTGACTCTCTATCCTGATTGGACGAAAGGCTTAGGTCCCAGCCAAAAATGAAACCTAAGGTTTTTTGAGTGAAATCACTGAATATACCTTTAAGTAAAAGTATCAATACTACAATGTAGAAATATTCTGTTACGAAGTAAAAGTCCAGAATTAAAAATGTACTTGAGTAAAAGTACAAAGGTATTGGCATCAACATGTACTTAAAGTACCAGAAGTAAAAGTACTCATTGTGCAGAATGTGCCTTTTCACATCGCATTGCAATGCATTGTGAGCTTGCAGATCGCCAAATGTATGTTTTGTAAAGAAATAAATAAACTCTTATTTTTTTAGCAACTATTGTTTTCAGAGTTGTAGTAGTAGTAATAATAATAAAGCTTTATTTATATAGCACCTTTCAAGAACAAGGTCACAAAGTGCTTAACAAGAAAGTGAACACAAGAAAGAACACAATGATAATAGCAAAACATTGGATACCAGGAGGAAAATAACAGGGCAATATGTAACATTCACAACTATAAAGGCTTTATAAAAATGGGTCTTCAGGAGTGATTTAAAACGAGGAACCGAGTCGGCAATCCTGATCTCCAGGGGCAGCTAGGGCATTCCACAGTAAGGGTTATTTCTAGGGGCAGCTAGGGCATTCCACAGTAAGGGTTATTTCTAGGGGCAGCTAGGGCATTCCACAGTAAGGGTTATTTCTAGGGGCAGCTAGGGCATTCCACAGTAAGGGTGCACGGACTGGAAAGGCCCGGTCGCCTATATATTCTTTTCACACCAGTTTGTATGGTAAGTAGAGCCTTGCCTGAGGATCTCAGCTCATAGGGGTCGAGTAGGTCTGAGATGTAGGATGTAAGAATGTAGAATGTAAAGAGCAGAATCTTAAAGTCGATTCTAAATGAGATTGGTAACCAGGATAGGGGTGACATGGTCAAACCTTCTTGCCCCTGTTAAGGCTGCTGCGTTAAGGCTGCTGCGTTCTGGACCAATTGCAGCCGGTGAATGGATTTGTTTTGAAAGACATGAGTAAAATGGTAAATGGTGCATTTATATAGCGCCTTTATCCAAGGCGCTTTACAGAGATTGTGCATTACATTCACACATTCACACACACATTCATACACCGATGGCAGCGGAAACCATGCAAGGTACCAACTAGCACATCGGGAGCAATTAGGGGTTTATTGTCTTGCTCAAGGACACTTCGGCAGTAACTCTGGGGGAGACCGGGTTCGAACTGGCAACCTTACGGTTACCATCCAGGCACTCTACCCCTGAGCCACCGCCGCCCCTAAAGGGAGTTGCAGTAGTCGAGGCGTGAGTAGATGAAAGCGTGGATAACTTTAGTTAAGTCGGGGCGTGAGAGGAAGGGTTTGATTTTGGAAATGTTGCGAAGGTGGTAGAATGAGGACTGGACTAGTAGTAGTAGTAGTAGTTAGTAGTAGTAGTAGAGTAAAAGCACAATATTTACCTCTGAGATGTAGTCGTAGTACAAGCAAAGTATAGCAAATTGTAAAAAAGGAAAAGTAGAAAAAAGGCCTACTGAGTGCGGAAAAAAAGCTGTCTCCTTTCCAGGCGAAGAAGCAGCGACTCTACTACGAGTCTCTCTCGCGTGGCTGAACTTCTCACCCTATATCTCAGTCCAGGCCAGACACAAGATAACAGGACCCCCAAGTATCGGCGCTCTTTACTGTATATGTCATCGCAGCCATTTTTGTTCACGATAAAAGGGGATAAGTGCCGCAGCGGCACTGCTCCGTAATTAAAATTAATAGTGATTCAAATCGAGCGCACACAGTCCATCATCATCATCATCATCATCATCATCATGGGCTCATTTCGAGGCAAAATGTCACGTGAGTTTCACAGTTCCCTCGTGAGCCAACAAGTGGTTCACATGTAAGGTGGAAAGGTTAATTGGGCGCAGGTTAGCGCTGTCCTCCCCACCACCACCATCTCATCTCAAAACGAGTACATTTTTTTCCACCTCGTTTCCCTCCCATCCCATCCCCCGTGAGTCCTCACCTCGGATGCACCGCCTGCCATCCGCTTGCTACCTTTTAATAATAGAATGTATTAATTATGACTGAGGACATTTATCACACGCTTTTGAATATTCATTCGCAGCAATATGTGGTTCCTACAGTAGCTCTAGCTGTACCTGCGCTGACCATGATGGATTTTCAATTTATAATGTTAGCGGGAACCGTTAATATGATGAACACAAACATCCACCTCATTGCACTTCCTTTTAATTAAATATAAGGCCTATGTTATTGCAATACATTAAATGAAAATAAATAAATAAATAAAACATTCTTATAAAACCTGGATACTATTATATATTATATATATATAGGCCTACTATACTAGGGCCCCTCATTTTCCCCACCTCTACACCAAATCTCTTCGCCCGAGTATAAAGGATTATTTTAAAGGTATATTCAGTGATTTCACTCAAAAAACCTTAGGTTTCGTTTTTGGCTGTGGGACATAAGCCTTTCGTCCAATCAGGATAGAGTCAAAAACAAAACCTAAGGTTTTTTGACCCCCAGGGGTTAACTGGGGACAGGGAGGAACTCCTTATATGGCCAGCACACTCTATAGTAGGGAGGATTATCACAACAAAACAAAAAAATAAGTGATATTTGAATTAAGTGAAATCACTGAATATACCTTTAATGTAAATTTCCATTCTTAACTTGTGAGATTCTTGCGTGTCTAACAGTGGTGTCGATTGGATTTATATTGCAATTGTTAAATATATTGCGATTCAATTCGACATTGTGATGTATTGAACATTTAAAAACAATTATAAACTATATAAACCATGAAAAGTTGAATCATACACGTCAGTCATTCTTACTGTCATAAATAATAATAAAAAAAAAACATTACTTAATGTAAAATAAAATCACGATTCGAACTTCACGATTCGATTTTAAAATTGTGGCATTGAAAGTCACGATATTTGAGTGAATCAACCTCTCATCTGCTGAATGATGTAGGTGAGGTGCTGAAGTCACAAAATATGTTGTTCTGGGGACACTTAGAACATGTGAGTTAAAGAGAAGGTTTGCTTTAAAAAAATATATGTATATTCAAAGATTTGACACAAGATTTTCAAAAGCTGCGCTTGTAAGATCTTGCTATTTCCATCCATCCATCCACCTTCAACCGCTTATCCGTAGTCGGGTCGCAGGGGCAACAGCTCCACCAGAGTGCTCCAGACTTCCCTCTCCAGAGCAACATTAGTGACTTCCTCCTGGGTGATTCCGAGACGTTCCAAGGCCAGTGAGTCGATGTAATCCCTCCAACTGCGCCTTGGTCTGCCCCGGGGTCCCACCTCAGCTGGCTCCTTTCCAGGCGAAGGAGCAGCGGCTCTACTCCGAGTCTCTCTCGTGTGACTGAACTTCTCACCCTATCTCTAAGGGAGATGCCAGCCACCCGTCGAAGAAAACTCATTTTGTCCGCTTGTATTCGCGACCTTATTCTTTCGGTCATGACCTATACTTCATGACCATAGGTGAGAGTAGGAACGGAGATTGCTCGGTAGACAGAGAGCTTTGCCTTCTGGCTCAACTCTCTTTTCGTCGTTACAAC
The DNA here is from genome assembly GCF_964188405.1 of Protomyctophum parallelum. NCBI lineage: Eukaryota > Metazoa > Chordata > Actinopteri > Myctophiformes > Myctophidae > Protomyctophum > Protomyctophum parallelum. Next base: position 5,398,411 of record NC_139709.1, read on the forward strand.
AGTGCGATACAGCGACTGCAATACCGCCCCTGCCGCTCCGATTCTCCTGCTGATCTCCTTCTTCGTTCTCCCCTCACTCGTGAACAAGACCCCGAGATACTTGAACTCCTTCACCTGTAGGGGTAATGCCTCATTCCCTACCCGGACTGCACAATCCTGATGAGAACCATGGCCTCAGATTTGGAGACGCTGATCCTGCTATTTCTCACACCTAATTTGATTCTGTCTTGGACCGAGGGACAATACCCACCGAGTCCACTCGAGCCACTGCGATGCCAAGAAATAAATGTATTATACCCATATTATGAGGAGCCCCATTCACATTAACATTAACATTAGCTATAAGAGAGCTGTCTGGTGCTTATAGACAGCTATCGTGTTAAGTACCAGCGCAACAGACCGCAGCTAACGTGCCTGCCTGCTCTCACAGGGTTTTCTGTACAGAGAGAGAGAGGGAGAGAGAGAGGGAGGGAGAGAGGGAGAGAGGGAGAGAACAACTTGTCTCGGTCTCAACTTAAGGCCTATTCATAGTCTGTATTTTCAGTGGAGAGAAGGGCTGGGGCGGTGGCGGTGGTTTGCTCTTCACCGCGGCTCGTGACGTCATGTCGTAGTTCGGTGGTCACCTAACCACCGCTAATCCAGACTATGTATGAGCCTTCAGTCTCGCCTCCCGTCGGTCCCGTCACAGACTCGACCCCCTCCCACACTTGACTTGGACTCGCCTGCCCTCGGTCTAATTGGTCTTGACTTGGACTTGCTTTACTGTAGGTGGACTCGACTTTCTACACTACAGTTCAGTTGACCACAGGGACCGGGATAGATAACATGGAATAAGTGTGGTTCTGGTTTGCCATGAGCCCGGGGGGAAGATAAGTTGTAATAAGTGTGGTTCTGGTTTGCCATGAGCCCGGGGGGAAGATAACATGGAATAAGTGTGGTTTTGTGTTTGTCAAAGGGTATATAAAGCCCAACACACACCGGGTGCGCAGCGACGCGGCACAGGCGTTGCCGCCGCGTGGCAACGACTGGAAAATAGAACAGTGGCGTATCGGAGCGTCAGGCGAGGCGTGAACACACATCGGACGCCACCAGTGTGCGATATGTTTATTGAAAATAACGGAGGCGGCTGTTTTGACGCGTGGCGTTCGCAGACGGTGTGTGTAGGGCTTAACACAGAATAAGTGTGGTTTTGTTTGCTGCAGGGTAGATAACATAGAATAAGTGTGGTTTTCCGCAGGGTAGATAACAAACTAAGTGTGGTTTGTCACAGGGTCGGGGTCAGATAACATGCATTAAGTGCAGGTTCAGGTTTGCCACATGCAGGGCCAACGGGGTGAAGACGTGATGGATTGCTGGGATGTTAGAAGTTTCTCTCACAGTGCTTTATGTTAACAGGAGATGGAGAGATACTGATGGATGACTGGGTAAAGAAAGAGCAGAGGGAAAAGAAGAATAAAACATTACCATAAGCCTGATATTAGTTGAGGACGAACCATGTGCTGGAGGAAACTTGAATACCATTAACAAAAGGGCAAGAATTTCATTTGATTAATTTGTCTTTTACAGAAGTTGATTAACCCATTCTGCGCGGGAACCCCTTTTGGTGTTATGGCATCATGTTATGCTTTATCTATTGAAAAAATAGCAGATCTACCAGCTCATAGCGCGCCACCGAGTGGCGCGCTACGAGCTGGTAGGTCTGCTATTTTTTGAAAAATCGTGAAAATGTGGCACGAATCTTTGAATATATATTCTTTCAGAGCGAACGTTTTAAAATCTTTGCTTCTGAGAGGTTCCTGGAATAACATATTTTCAGATGGGGGGTCGGTGGCCGATTACATATAATTTGTGGGGTCCTTGACATGAAATATTGAGCACCATCGACACAGAAACATACTGTAGGTATTTCAGAAAACTCAGAATTTAGAAGATTTTTTTTATTTCGACGTCAGGCCTAAATGGATTAACCCATTCTGAACGGGCACCCATTTTGGTGTCAGCATCATGTTATGCTTTAGTTATTGAAAAATAGCAGATCTACAAGCTCTTATCGCGCCACCGAGTGGCGCGATACGAGCTTGTAGGTCTGCTATTTTTGAAAGAATCGAAGAACGACTGACATTTCTACAATCTGATCTCAGGTCAGAATGGGTTCATCAGACCAGTGTGTGTCCAGTGGAAACCGCGTATGAATCTGATCTCAGGTCAGAATGGATTAATCTTCAGACATTCAGACCCTCTTCTTCCCCTCGGGGAGAGACGGTGCACGGATAGTTATTCTCTTCCTCACTCCGGCGAACACCAGAGAATGAGAAATGACTCCATACAAATGGAACTCTCCACTCACACTCAGAACTCCAGAGACTAAACGGACTCCTGCGGTTTCGCCCATCCATCCAAAGCCCGCCGAAGTGCCGTGTCAATTGAATCGGCCCCTATACTGTACGCATACGGCATCCATGATGGTATGGAATGGATGGGCCATGTAAACTGTCACGCAACCTGCGTGAAATCTGAAAATTGCCGTCATGGATAAGAGGAGAGTGTTTTTAAAATTGATTCACGTGCGGATTAGCCACCCACACTCTGTTTGCACGTTCATAAACTCGGTTTATGGACTCCTCCACCAACCTCCAGACGGTTTTCGTTAAGTGCAATTCACATATCAAAAGCAAAAACTAAATAATAATAATAGACCAACAAAATAAATACTTAGGCAAACACCATGGAACAAGACCAAATAGCATGAGAACTCTCTTCAGGCTAAACCTTGGTCACACAAGGCCCTGTAGCTCCCCCTCAGGACTGTTACCCGTGTTAAAACACAATCAGTGCCGGAAGTGCATCAAAATAGAAGCTCCGGGGTGCCAGAGTTGTCTGATCGCTTTTACTCTGAAAGCCATGAACCGGAAACACTTTCCTAAAAAAGGTTAACTTTACAAAGTGACCTCACATCCCCGATCATCTTAATTTATTTTTTTTACGCTCCAAGAAGCGTTCATATTTTGCGGGAGAGACGGATGAGGAGCAGAAATGAAGCGCCAGCATATCGATCCATTCATCACCACGGAGAGCGCCCTGGATTAGGAGATACGAGTCATTCTTTCCGCCGCGCTAACATGGGAGTCAATGACAAGCTAATAGTTGCACAGAGCGTTAGCGTACGGAAAGCGAAAAGCGAAATGCCCAAAAAAAAAGGAAAAAGTCTGAATATTCTTATCTCGCCCCGTGTCACTAGGACGTCGCTAGGACGTCCACAGACGTCGTAGGCACTAATTCTTCGGGATCCTTATGACGGCCTCATGCGTCGTATGAACTGAAACGGTTAAAGCCCACAACCGAAAAGGTTGGCTAAAGGGCCTTTCTGTGTGGAGTTTGCATGTTCTCCCCGTGTCCCCTAGGGTAGGTACCCTCACAAAAACATGCAGTAATCCTGGTCTCTAAACTGCCTCCCCCTGGCCAGCCGGGGCGCCTGATGGAGGGGAAAGGAACTGGTTGGAATGACGTGTTCCTTCCACGCGCTACGTCCAACCAGGGAAACTCCCCCCTGTCAGGTGTAAAGGAGCAACTTGGACACTCAAACATGAAGGAAGCATGAGTTAAGTCCGTTGCTCTCCCTAGGTTGGCGGAGGGTGTGTAGAGCCCAGGATCACATCACAGGATGATTGACACAGGGGTGAAAAATGCGTTACAGAATCGTGGGACAAAAAATATAAATTTAGAAAGCCCACAACCAACTAACGCACCTGTCCCTGCAGCCTCCCTTAATGTAGGAGTGGATCCTACCACAGGACACAGAGCAATTAGCAACCTTTCTTCTCAATAAATACTTATAAATAAATACTGCCATAACTAATCCATTGTATAAAAGTAACCTAAACATACTAAAGATGTGTTACCATTAAACAAATATAAATAAAGCATGAAAACTCAATGACAATTACTCAAAGCATAAGAAGAA
>NC_139709.1:5407371-5596754 GCF_964188405.1 Protomyctophum parallelum
GTTTTCACCCTTTGGCAAAAGGTTCATTAGAAATGGTGTTATAGGAATGTGATGTTTATTATCACCCAGTGCCGTTCCTCTTCAAAAGCAGGCTATGTAGCAAGGTTATTCAAATTCAATTTATACAAACACATAAATAATTATATAAACTTCACATTCAGGACGGTGTCCCTGTTGGTGTTTTAAGCATTATGTTATACTTTAGCTATTTAAAAAAATATCAGATCTACAAGCTCATACGAGCTTGTAGATCCGCTATTTTTGAATAAAATAAATTTGATAACGTGGTGCAAATCTTTGAATATATATTCTTTCAGATTGAATGTTTTTAACTCAAATCTTTGCTTCTGGGGGGGTGGTCCCTGGAACAACATATTTTCAGATGGGGGTCCCCGTGGCCACATACATAGATGTCCGGGGGTCTTTGACATGAAACAGGTTGAGCACCACTCACAGAAACATAGGTTTTTCAGAAATCTTATAGGATTTAGAAGAAGCCTTTTTAGAAGAAGCCTTTTTTTTTCTTAATCGACCTCAGTCCTAAACGGCTCTATATATGTATTTTATTCTTCATGCATGGCAATCTTTAGTACATATATGTGACTACATTTGACTGAGAGTCTGCCATTGGATTTATTTTTATTTTTTCATCATATGAAAGCAGGGAATCATAGCTTCACATTGACATATTGGTTGTTCAGTTTGACCCACCAGTTTTGGAGATATGGAGTTGAGAAAACAGGCTTGAAAGGTTCACTTCTGTGGTCTCTAACATTATACACCTATAGCTACATGTTTAAGCATTCATTGCCCGATACCATGTGACCTTGCTCCGATACCATGTGACCTTGCTCGAGGGGGCCATACAAAGAGAGAGGCTGAAGCCAATAAACATGTACATCTCTCTACAGTAGCTCTGAAGCAAATATAAAGAGGGCTTTGATGTGCACGCACGCACGTGTACGCACGTGCACGCACACAACACATCAGTGTGACGTGAGATTGTGGATCTGATAATTTTGAAAGGTGCCACCCAGCCCACCCTATGCTGCTTGCCCTGTTCATAAAACATCCTCAAAAAACCACTTCTTCAGACTCACATTCCCCACCTAATTCTAATCCTTTTTCCTTTCCTTTTTTTTTTGTTAGTTTTGTATCATTTGCTTAGTTTTTTTTTTTGTTAGTTAGTTCTTAAAGGACAACTTTAGCTTTTTTTCAACCAAGGTTCATGTTTTAGGTTATTAGAGAAAGTACAAGATGAGTGTTCTTTTTTAATTTCCTTTTTTTTGCTGATATCTTTCGTTTTAGGGATTTTAGCTATTTTTTTACATGGGGGGGAGGGAGCTATTTATTTATTTTATTATTTACTACAGTCCTACTAGACCCCTGAATTTACATCTGGCCACAAAAGATCACGTGAACTATAGTGAATGTGAAGGAGGAGACAGCCATACGACCTACGACACACAGTATGGCATCCCATAGCTCTACCTTCACATCCCATAGCTCTACCTTCACATCCCATAGCTCTACCTTCACATCCCATAGCTCTACCTTCACATCCCATAGCTCTACCTTCACATCCCATAGCTCTACCTTCACATCCCATAGCTCTACCTTCACATCCCATAGCTCTACCTTCACATCCCATAGCTCTACCTTCACATCCCATAGCTCTACCTTCACATCCCATAGCTCTACCTTCACATCCCATAGCTCTACCTTCACATCCCATAGCTCTACATCCCATAGCTCTACCTTCACATCCCATAGCTCTACCTTCACATCCCATAGCTCTACATCCCATAGCTCTACCTTCACATCCCATAGCTCTACCTTCACATCCCATAGCTCTACATCCCATAGCTCTACCTTCACATCCCATAGCTCTACCTTCACATCCCATAGCTCTACCTTCACATCCCATAGCTCTGCCTTCACATCCCATAGCTCTACCTTCACATCCCATAGCTCTACATCCCATAGCTCTACCTTCACATCCCATAGCTCTACCTTCACATCCCATAGCTCTGCCTTCACATCCCATAGCTCTACCTTCACATCCCATAGCTCTACCTTCACATCCCATAGCTCTACCTTAACATCCCATAGCTCTACCTTCACATCCCATAGCTCTACCTTCACATCCCATAGCTCTACATCCCATAGCTCTACCTTCACATCCCATAGCTCTACCTTCACATCCCATAGCTCTACCTTCACATCCCATAGCTCTACCTTCACATCCCATAGCTCTACCTTCACATCCCATAGCTCTACCTTCACATCCCATAGCTCTACCTTCACATCCCATAGCTCTACCTTCACATCCCATAGCTCTACCTTCACATCCCATAGCTCTACCTTCACATCCCATAGCTCTACCTTCACATCCCATAGCTCTACATCCCATAGCTCTACCTTCACATCCCATAGCTCTACCTTCACATCCCATAGCTCTACATCCCATAGCTCTACCTTCACATCCCATAGCTCTACCTTCACATCCCATAGCTCTACCTTCACATCCCATAGCTCTACCTTCACATCCCATAGCTCTACATCCCATAGCTCTACCTTCACATCCCATAGCTCTACCTTCACATCCCATAGCTCTACCTTCACATCCCATAGCTCTGCCTTCACATCCCATAGCTCTACATCCCATAGCTCTACCTTCACATCCCATAGCTCTACATCCCATAGCTCTACCTTCACATCCCATAGCTCTACCTTCACATCCCATAGCTCTACCTTCACATCCCATAGCTCTACCTTCACATCCCATAGCTCTACCTTCACATCCCATAGCTATGCCTTCACATCCCATAGCTCTACCTTCACATCCCATAGCTCTACCTTCACATCCCATAGCTCTACCTTCACATCCCATAGCTCTACCTTCACATCCCATAGCTCTGCCTTCACATCCCATAGCTCTACCTTCACATCCCATAGCTCTACCTTCACATCCCATAGCTCTACCTTCACATCCCATAGCTCTACCTTCACATCCCATAGCTCTACCTTCACATCCCATAGCTCTACCTTCACATCCCATAGCTCTACCTTCACATCCCATAGCTCTACCTTCACATCCCATAGCTCTACATCCCATAGCTCTACCTTCACATCCCATAGCTCTACCTTCACATCCCATAGCTCTACATCCCATAGCTCTACCTTCACATCCCATAGCTCTACCTTCACATCCCATAGCTCTACCTTCACATCCCATAGCTCTACCTTCACATCCCATAGCTCTACATCCCATAGCTCTACCTTCACATCCCATAGCTCTACCTTCACATCCCATAGCTCTACCTTCACATCCCATAGCTCTACCTTCACATCCCATAGCTCTGCCTTCACATCCCATAGCTCTACATCCCATAGCTCTACCTTCACATCCCATAGCTCTACATCCCATAGCTCTACCTTCACATCCCATAGCTCTACATCCCATAGCTCTACCTTCACATCCCATAGCTCTACATCCCATAGCTCTACCTTCACATCCCATAGCTCTGCCTTCACATCCCATAGCTCTACCTTCACATCCCATAGCTCTACCTTCACATCCCATAGCTCTACATCCCATAGCTCTACCTTCACATCCCATAGCTCTACCTTCACATCCCATAGCTCTACCTTCACATCCCATAGCTCTACCTTCACATCCCATAGCTCTACATCCCATAGCTCTACCTTCACATCCCATAGCTCTACATCCCATAGCTCTACCTTCACATCCCATAGCTCTACATCCCATAGCTCTGCCTTCACATCCCATAGCTCTACCTTCACATCCCATAGCTCTACATCCCATAGCTCTACCTTCACATCCCATAGCTCTACCTTCACATCCCATAGCTCTACCTTCACATCCCATAGCTCTACCTTCACATCCCATAGCTCTACCTTCACATCCCATAGCTCTACCTTCACATCCCATAGCTCTACCTTCACATCCCATAGCTCTACCTTCACATCCCATAGCTCTACCTTCACATCCCATAGCTCTGCCTTCACATCCCATAGCTCTGCCTTCACATCCCATAGCTCTGCCTTCACATCCCATAGCTCTACATCCCATAGCTCTACATCCCATAGCTCTACATCCCATAGCTCTGCCTTCACATCCCATAGCTCTACCTTCACATCCCATAGCTCTACATCCCATAGCTCTACCTTCACATCCCATAGCTCTGCCTTCACATCCCATAGCTCTACATCCCATAGCTCTACCTTCACATCCCATAGCTCTACCTTCACATCCCATAGCTCTACCTTCACATCCCATAGCTCTACCTTCACATCCCATAGCTCTACCTTCACATCCCATAGCTCTACCTTCACATCCCATAGCTCTACCTTCACATCCCATAGCTCTACCTTCACATCCCATAGCTCTACCTTCACATCCCATAGCTCTACATCCCATAGCTCTACCTTCACATCCCATAGCTCTGCCTTCACATCCCATAGCTCTACCTTCACATCCCATAGCTCTACCTTCACATCCCATAGCTCTACCTTCACATCCCATAGCTCTACCTTCACATCCCATAGCTCTACCTTCACATCCCATAGCTCTACCTTCACATCCCATAGCTCTACCTTCACATCCCATAGCTCTACCTTCACATCCCATAGCTATGCCTTCACATCCCATAGCTCTACCTTCACATCCCATAGCTATGCCTTCACATCCCATAGCTCTACCTTCACATCCCATAGCTCTACCTTCACATCCCATAGCTCTACCTTCACATCCCATAGCTCTACCTTCACATCCCATAGCTCTACCTTCACATCCCATAGCTCTACCTTCACATCCCATAGCTCTGCCTTCACATCCCATAGCTCTGCCTTCACATCCCATAGCTCTACCTTCACATCCCATAGCTCTACCTTCACATCCCATAGCTCTACCTTCACATCCCATAGCTCTACCTTCACATCCCATAGCTCTACATCCCATAGCTCTACATCCCATAGCTCTACCTTCACATCCCATAGCTCTACCTTCACATCCCATAGCTCTACCTTCACATCCCATAGCTATGCCTTAACATCCCATAGCTCTACCTTCACATCCCATAGCTATGCCTTCACATCCCATAGCTCTACCTTCACATCCCATAGCTCTACCTTAACATCCCATAGCTCTGCCTTCACATCCCATAGCTATGCCTTCACATCCCATAGCTCTACCTTCACATCCCATAGCTCTACATCCCATAGCTCTACCTTCACATCCCATAGCTATGCCTTAACATCCCATAGCTCTACCTTCACATCCCATAGCTCTACCTTCACATCCCATAGCTCTACCTTCACATCCCATAGCTCTACCTTAACATCCCATAGCTCTGCCTTCACATCCCATAGCTCTGCCTTCACATCCCATAGCTCTGCCTTCACATCCCATAGCTATGCCTTCACATCCCATAGCTCTACCTTCACATCCCATAGCTCTGCCTTCACATCCCATAGCTCTGCCTTCACATCCCATAGCTCTACCTTCACATCCCATAGCTCTACCTTCACATCCCATAGCTCTGCCTTCACATCCCATAGCTCTGCCTTCACATCCCATAGCTCTACCTTCACATCCCATAGCTCTGCCTTCACATCCCATAGCTCTACCTTCACATCCCATAGCTCTACCTTCACATCCCATAGCTCTACCTTCACATCCCATAGCTCTACCTTCACATCCCATAGCTCTACATCCCATAGCTCTACCTTCACATCCCATAGCTCTACCTTCACATCCCATAGCTCTACCTTCACATCCCATAGCTCTACATCCCATAGCTCTACCTTCACATCCCATAGCTCTACCTTCACATCCCATAGCTCTACCTTCACATCCCATAGCTCTGCCTTCACATCCCATAGCTCTACCTTCACATCCCATAGCTCTACCTTCACATCCCATAGCTCTACATCCCATAGCTCTACCTTCACATCCCATAGCTCTACATCCCATAGCTCTACCTTCACATCCCATAGCTCTACCTTCACATCCCATAGCTCTACCTTCACATCCCATAGCTCTACCTTCACATCCCATAGCTCTACATCCCATAGCTCTACCTTCACATCCCATAGCTCTACCTTCACATCCCATAGCTCTACCTTCACATCCCATAGCTCTACCTTCACATCCCATAGCTCTGCCTTCACATCCCATAGCTCTACCTTCACATCCCATAGCTCTACCTTCACATCCCATAGCTCTACCTTCACATCCCATAGCTCTACCTTCACATCCCATAGCTCTACCTTCACATCCCATAGCTCTACCTTCACATCCCATAGCTATGCCTTAACATCCCATAGCTCTACCTTCACATCCCATAGCTCTGCCTTCACATCCCATAGCTCTACCTTCACATCCCATAGCTCTACCTTCACATCCCATAGCTCTACCTTCACATCCCATAGCTCTACCTTCACATCCCATAGCTCTACCTTCACATCCCATAGCTCTACCTTCACATCCCATAGCTCTACCTTCACATCCCATAGCTCTGCCTTCACATCCCATAGCTCTACCTTCACATCCCATAGCTCTACCTTCACATCCCATAGCTCTACCTTCACATCCCATAGCTCTACCTTCACATCCCATAGCTCTACCTTCACATCCCATAGCTCTACCTTCACATCCCATAGCTATGCCTTAACATCCCATAGCTCTACCTTCACATCCCATAGCTATGCCTTCACATCCCATAGCTCTACCTTCACATCCCATAGCTCTACCTTAACATCCCATAGCTCTGCCTTCACATCCCATAGCTATGCCTTCACATCCCATAGCTCTACCTTAACATCCCATAGCTCTGCCTTCACATCCCATAGCTATGCCTTCACATCCCATAGCTCTGCCTTCACATCCCATAGCTCTACCTTCACATCCCATAGCTCTACCTTCACATCCCATAGCTCTACATCCCATAGCCTGAGCTAACGTGTTAGGTTTCTGGTCTAGAGGGGCGGGTCGCGGCTGAGATTTGGATCTCATCGATCTGTCCGTCACCCCCGGCCCCTCCTCTCCCCCCTAGTGCAGCGCTACGTCACATAATTTGGAGCGACGCCCACCCGGAAGGGTTGACTCCCACTTTTAGACCAGAACGGCAAATGCGTTCCTCCAGGCTTTCAATTTTTGCACCAACAAAAATGAAAGCCTGGTACCGAGGCTAGGCCTCCCATAGCTCTGCCTTCACATTCAGTAGATATGCTGTGATCTTCTGTGGCCTGCAGGCCATATGTATGTATTTCCTGGTGCAGTATACTAATGTTTTATATATATTTTCTTCCCAGAGAGGAGCTGATGATCAGCTCGTCCTTCGACAGCCTGGAGGTTCTGCTGGACTCCTTCGGCCCGGTCCGGGACTGCACCAAGGACAACGGGGGCTGCAGCCGCAACTTCCGCTGCATCTCCGACCGCAAGCTGGACTCCACCGGCTGTGTGGTGAGTCATGTGATACATGTTGGACTCCACCGGCTGTGTGGTGAGTCATGTGACCGCACGCTGGACTCCACCGGCTGTGTGGTGAGTCATGTGACCCAAGCTGGACTCCACCGGCTGTGTGGTGAGTCATGTGATCTATGCTGGACTCCACCGGCTGTGTGGTGAGTCATGTGACCCAAGCTGGACTCCACCGGCTGTGTGGTGAGTCATGTGATCCTGTACAGCTGCTGTACTACCTAAATACCTAAACTCATTTTTAGGGGTTAGGGCATTGTAAAAACGCTAAAATAAAGGTCAAATATTATTTTTTGTGTTGTTGGCCAAGCAGTCGCACCCCCAAGCAGTCGCACCCCCAGGCGTCAAGTTCAAGCTCCGCCTATGGCTGTGTGGTGAGCAGCGTTGTTTTTGACAGCACATTTTGATTGGGTCTTTTGAATACGTTTCTGTGACAGTGTAGTCACTACCCAGGGCAGCTTCCTTGAGTTGACAGTTTTATTTCTCCATGTGCAGGGAATTATACAAACAATAATGTCACATTACACAGGAGAGCAGATGGCTCTCCAGTCTCCACTGTCCGGACAGAGGCTATCTTCTGAGTGTTTGTGGAGGTGACTGATTTAACCTGGTGTGACCTTGATCAAGTCCATGATGCACAACAGGTGCGCAGCCACGCCCAGCTCTGAGTCCAGTTCTAGTTTGACTCAGGCCAGGTGTGACTGCTTCAATCAGTCATCCTCCACCTCACAGTTTCATTTAGTTTTTAGTCACCTGAAATGCTCTAGTGTTTAGTCTAGTTTTAGTCGACTAAATGTCATACGATTTTAATCGACTAAATCTACAGTTGATTTAGTCGACTGAAATGTGTTTTGACAGGCCTTGATGTCGTCGTAATGGCAGATTTTACACTTTGGTTGGCATGCTGAAAATAGCAGATATACAAGCTTACAAAGCGTCGCAACTTAGCATAAAACTGGATCTCTCGTCCACTATAGTCCCTTCCTATAGTCTAGTTTTTATTTGTTGACTAAATTGTCAATATATCTAGTCACAGTTTTAGTCGACAAACTCAACACTGAGTGCTGCTGAGTCATGTGACGCATGCCCTCTCTCTCTCCAGACCAGACACCGGCGGTCCGCCGTCGTTAATGTCGGCCATATTTATTCTTTTACGAGCGGAACTGCCGAAGGTGACGACGTTGTTTCCACGGCGTCTAGCAGTGCTAAAAGGAGCGAGAGGCGCTCGAGTGGAAACGTCACCTTTGGGGGTTTAATAATAGCACGACTGCCCCTCCATGGGGAGTGTAGATCCAGGGTGTGTTGGCGTCTTGTTTCTTCCTGTCCAGCAGCACCCTGCATGGTGTTCCATGGCTCGGGCTGTGCGTGGCCTTTGGTGAAACGTTTTACTTTTGCTGTCACTCCCGTATATATTTAAGCACTTAAACCCTATTATACCTGTGTGACCTAGTGACCTATGGGTCCACCCCTCGGGGGCCAATCCTTTCTGGGCAGGCCCAGTTGCTTTTTTATTTATTCTTTCCCTCTACAACAAATCTCTTTGTCAAACATAGCTGAACTACAAGGCATTTATTTGTTGCCCGTTATGCCCACACCAGATACACTATAGTGTTCACGGCAGACCAGGTAATATTCTCACTAGGGATTTCCTTTCCATTGCTGTGGTAAAATATATCGGCACGTGGGCCGTGATTAAACACTTAATCCATTCTGACCTGAGATCAGATTCATACGAGGTTTCCACTGGACACACACTGGTCTGATTAACCCATTCTGACGCGAGATCAGATTCTAAAAAATGTCAGTCGTTCTTCGAAAATAGCAGACCTACAAGCTCGTAGCGCGCCACTCGGTGGCGCGCTACGAGCTTGTAGATCTGCTATTTTTCAATAGCTAAAGCATAACATGATGCCAACACCAAAATGGGTTCCCGTTCAGAATGCGTTAAAGTCAAGTCAATTTGATTCATGGTTTTTGATTTATATACAGTAGCACATTTAACAGCATCAGCAGTCGACCCAAAGTGCTGACAGTATGACAAAAACAAAACAAGTAACTGATAATAAAATAAGTCATGTTTAGTTTCCTTTTAGCCAGTCTATACAAGCTCAACATGTACTGTAGAGCTCGCCTGTTTTCAGACGAAAAAGAAGAAAAAAAAAGTTTTGAAAAGTGAATAGTATAATGGAAAGTTTGAAAGTGGTTTAAAAGATGACACAGACTTGATTCACAACGCAGTTCAGTTCACGGCGTGGGCGTGCACGAATGAATATGTATGACCGCGTCTGTGTCTGTCTGCCAGACCTTGAGACCATTCATAATGTCAAGGACAGGAAGGCAGTTGGGCAGGTAGTTCACGCACGCCTTTGTCTCTTAACGCCAGTCTGGTGTACTTGTTCTCAAACAGGCATTTCCATTACGTCTGGCCTCGCTACGTCCTGATGTCTGAGGGAGGGGGAGGGGGGGGGGCGAGGAAATGTACCAGACAGGTTGGTTTTTTTCTCCGTATGCTGAGGGGGGAGATGTCTCCATCTGTTGAATTTTGGTTAACTTTGGAAGATTCTCAGTCCTGTCCGGTCCTGTCCTGTCCTGTCAGGATCGAGACCCCCCCCCCCCCCCCCTCTTGGTGTTTTAAGCATTATATTATGCTTTAGCTATTGAAAGATAGCAGATCTACAAGCTCATAGTTCGGCCCCTGAGTGCCGTGTTATGAACTTGTAGGTCTGCTATTTTTGAAAAATATGACTGACGACTGACATAGAAACATAGCCTTTTCAGAATACTGTCAGGATGTAGAAGACATTTTTTGAAATCTGATCTCAGGTCAGAAACATGGTATGTTCTGTCTGAGTAGCATGCAGTGGGGTGAGGATAAGGATAAGGGTCAGCTTTCATCCAGAGCTGGAGAGATGTTGTAAATAAAGAAAACAAGTTCCAAGTGTACAGACATACGTTTGATGCATAGACCTTATACATATATTCTAACTCGCTGCTAGTTTGTTTGTCTTGTTGGTGCGTGTCTATCACTGTATTTTGTTGTTGCCTGTCTGTCTGTATGTCTTATTGTTGTCGCTGCGTTGTGATGCTTCAACTGTTGGCAGATGTTTCATCATCTGGCGCCTGAGAGAGAGGGAGGGAGGGAGGGAGGGAGAGAGGGAGATAGGGAGATAGGGAGAGAGGGAGAGGGAGAGAGGGAGAGGGAGAGGGAGAGGGAGAGGGAGAGGGAGAGGGAGAGGGAGAGGGAGAGGGAGAGGGAGAGGGAGAGGGAGAGGGAGGGGGAGGGGGAGGGGGAGAGGGAGAGGGAGGGGGAGGGAGGGAGGGAGGGAGGGAGGAGAGAGGGAGGGAGGAGAGAGGGAGGGAGGAGAGAGGGAGGGAGGAGAGAGGGAGGGAGGAGAGAGGGAGGGAGGAGAGAGGGAGGAGAGAGAGAGAGAGAGAGAGAGAGAGAGAGAGAGAGAGAGAGAGAGAGAGAGAGAGAGAGAGGGGAGGGGGGGGAGGGGGAGGGGGAGGGGGGGGAGAGAGAGAAAACTATTACTATTACTTTTGGTACTTTAAAGTATATTTTGATGTCAGTTATTAATCAGTATACTGCATGTCTATATTGCAGCTTGATGCTTTTACTTAACCCATTTAAGCCTAAGGCCAATTCTAAAAACACCTCTAAATCCTGACCTAAGGTTTCTGAAAAACTTCAAATATTTATATAGCAGCATCAAAATAATTACATTTTTGAATACTGTACATAGGCCTACTGTACAGAACCCAAATAGGGGGTAAGATACCAATAGGGGTTCCCGCCCAGAATGGGTTAAGTAAAACATCCGAGTACTTTTTCCACCAACCGCAGAAAATGTAATCTGCGAGTGTGAGATGGAAACTACGTGGATCAAGAGATTATTTTTTCTCTCTTTAGTTTTTTTTGTTATTAATTTTAGCCCTGGAGTACAGGAGGACATGGCTGAGGCTTTCTGCCTGTAACCCTCTGTAATATTCGTATATAATAATAATATTCGTTGAAGATTACATGGTTTAGTGTATTTTCCTGTGAACTTTGTCCAATCATGGCTCCCCAATAATTCTTCTCTTAGGGCTGGCTTAGAAAAGGCAAATCCGTGAGAATAAGCGTGTTTTAATACAAAGACATGTTTACTCACTTCTCTTCATTTTATAATATAGGCCATTAATGTGGTGATGTTCTCACCCCATCCCTGGGGAGTGTGTGTACACAGCTTTAGTCTTAGGTGGTGCTTCTCACCCTATCCCTGGGGAGTGCACACATAGCTTTAGTCTTAGGTGTTGCTTCTCACCCTATCCCTGGGGAGTGCACATAGCTTTAGTCTTAGGTGTTGCTTCTCACCCTATCCCTGGGGAGTGTGTGTAGCTTTAGTCTTAGGTGTTGCTTCTCACCCTATCCCTGGGGAGTGCACATAGCTTTAGTCTTAGGTGTTGCTTCTCACCCTATCCCTGGGGAGTGCACAGAGTGTTAGTCTTAGGTGTTGCTTCTCACCCTATCCCTGGGGAGTGCACATAGATTTAGTCTTAGGCGTTGCTTCTCACCCTATCCCTGGGGAGTGCACACATAGATTTAGTCTTAGGTGTTGCTTCTCACCCTATCCCTGGGGAGTGCACATAGCTTTAGTCTTAGGTGTTGCTTCTCACCCTATCCCTGGGGAGTGCACATAGCTTTAGTCTTAGGTGGTGCTTCTCACCCTATCCCTGGGGAGTGCACATAGCTTTAGTCTTAGGTGTTGCTTCTCACCCTATCCCTGGGGAGTGCACATAGATTTAGTCTTAGGTGTTGCTTCTCACCCCATCCCTGGGGAGTGCACACATAGCTTTAGTCTTAGGTGTTGCTTCTCACCCTATCCCTGGGGAGTGTGTGTAGCTTTAGTCTTAGGTGTTGCTTCTCACCCTATCCCTGGGGAGTGCACACATAGCTTTAGTCTTAGGTGTTGCTTCTCACCCTATCCCTGGGGAGTGTGTGTAGCTTTAGTCTTAGGTGTTGCTTCTCACCCTATCCCTGGGGAGTGCACACATAGCTTTAGTCTTAGGTGTTGCTTCTCACCCTATCCCTGGGGAGTGCACACAGCGTTAGTCTTAGGTGTTGCTTCTCACCCTATCCCTGGGGAGTGCACATAGCTTTAGTCTTAGGTGTTGCTTCTCACCCTATCCCTGGGGAGTGCACACATAGCTTTAGTCTTAGGTGTTGCTTCTCACCCTATCCCTGGGGAGTGTGTGTAGCTTTAGTCTTAGGTGTTGCTTCTCACCCTATCCCTGGGGAGTGCACACATAGCTTTAGTCTTAGGTGTTGCTTCTCACCCTATCCCTGGGGAGTGCACACAGCTTTAGTCTTAGGTGTTGATTCTCACCCTATCCCTGGGGAGTGCACAGAGCTTTAGTCTTAGGTGTTGCTTCTCACCCTATCCCTGGGGAGTGCACATAGCTTTAGTCTTAGGTGTTGCTTCTCACCCTATCCCTGGGGAGTGCACATAGCTTTAGTCTTAGGTGTTGCTTCTCACCCTATCCCTGGGGAGTGCACATAACTTTAGTCTTAGGTGTTGCTTCTCACCCTATCCCTGGGGAGTGTGCACATAGCTTTAGTCTTAGGTGTTGCTTCTCACCCTATCCCTGGGGAGTGCACAGAGTGTTAGTCTTAGGTGTTGCTTCTCACCCTATCCCTGGGGAGTGTGCACATAGCTTTAGTCTTAGGCGTTGCTTCTCACCCTATCCCTGGGGAGTGCACACATAGATTTAGTCTTAGGTGTTGCTTCTCACCCTATCCCTGGGGAGTGCACATAGCTTTAGTCTTAGGTGTTGCTTCTCACCCTATCCCTGGGGAGTGCACATAGCTTTAGTCTTAGGTGGTGCTTCTCACCCTATCCCTGGGGAGTGCACATAGATTTAGTCTTAGGTGTTGCTTCTCACCCTATCCCTGGGGAGTGCACACATAGCTTTAGTCTTAGGTGTTGCTTCTCACCCTATCCCTGGGGAGTGTGTGTAGCTTTAGTCTTAGGTGTTGCTTCTCACCCTATCCCTGGGGAGTGCACAGAGTGTTAGTCTTAGGTGTTGCTTCTCACCCTATCCCTGGGGAGTGTGCACATAGCTTTAGTCTTAGGTGTTGCTTCTCACCCTATCCCTGGGGAGTGCACACATAGCTTTAGTCTTAGGCGTTGCTTCTCACCCTATCCCTGGGGAGTGCACAGAGCTTTAGTCTTAGGTGTTGCTTCTCACCCTATCCCTGGGGAGTGCACATAGCTTTAGTCTTAGGTGGTGCTTCTCACCCTATCCCTGGGGAGTGCACATAGATTTAGTCTTAGGTGTTGCTTCTCACCCCATCCCTGGGGAGTGCACACATAGCTTTAGTCTTAGGTGTTGCTTCTCACCCTATCCCTGGGGAGTGTGTGTAGCTTTAGTCTTAGGTGTTGCTTCTCACCCTATCCCTGGGGAGTGCACATAGCTTTAGTCTTAGGTGTTGCTTCTCACCCTATCCCTGGGGAGTGCACATAGCTTTAGTCTTAGGTGGTGCTTCTCACCCTATCCCTGGGGAGTGCACATAGATTTAGTCTTAGGTGTTGCTTCTCACCCCATCCCTGGGGAGTGCACATAGCTTTAGTCTTAGGTGTTGCTTCTCACCCCATCCCTGGGGAGTGCACACATAGCTTTAGTCTTAGGTGTTGCTTCTCACCCTATCCCTGGGGAGTGTGTGTAGCTTTAGTCTTAGGTGTTGCTTCTCACCCTATCCCTGGGGAGTGCACATAGCTTTAGTCTTAGGTGTTGCTTCTCACCCTATCCCTGGGGAGTGCACATAGCTTTAGTCTTAGGTGGTGCTTCTCACCCTATCCCTGGGGAGTGCACATAGATTTAGTCTTAGGTGTTGCTTCTCACCCCATCCCTGGGGAGTGCACACATAGCTTTAGTCTTAGGTGTTGCTTCTCACCCTATCCCTGGGGAGTGTGTGTAGCTTTAGTCTTAGGTGTTGCTTCTCACCCTATCCCTGGGGAGTGCACAGAGTGTTAGTCTTAGGTGTTGCTTCTCACCCTATCCCTGGGGAGTGTGCACATAGCTTTAGTCTTAGGCGTTGCTTCTCACCCTATCCCTGGGGAGTGCACACATAGATTTAGTCTTAGGTGTTGCTTCTCACCCTATCCCTGGGGAGTGCACATAGCTTTAGTCTTAGGTGTTGCTTCTCACCCTATCCCTGGGGAGTGCACATAGCTTTAGTCTTAGGTGTTGCTTCTCACCCTATCCCTGGGGAGTGCACATAGCTTTAGTCTTAGGTGGTGCTTCTCACCCTATCCCTGGGGAGTGCACATAGATTTAGTCTTAGGTGTTGCTTCTCACCCCATCCCTGGGGAGTGCACACATAGCTTTAGTCTTAGGTGTTGCTTCTCACCCTATCCCTGGGGAGTGTGCCCACATAACTTTAGTCTTAGGTGTTGCTTCTCACCCTATCCCTGGGGAGTGCACACACATCTTTAGTCTTAGGTGTTGCTTCTCACCCTATCCCTGGGGAGTGCACATAGCTTTAGTCTTAGGTGATGTTCTCACCCTATCCCTGGGGAGTGTGTGTAGCTTTAGTCTTAGGTGTTGCTTCTCACCCTATCCCTGGGGAGTGTGTGTAGCTTTAGTCTTAGGTGTTGCTTCTCACCCTATCCCTGGGGAGTGCACAGAGTGTTAGTCTTAGGTGTTGCTTCTCACCCTATCCCTGGGGAGTGTGCACATAGCTTTAGTCTTAGGCGTTGCTTCTCACCCTATCCCTGGGGAGTGCACACATAGATTTAGTCTTAGGTGTTGCTTCTCACCCTATCCCTGGGGAGTGCACATAGCTTTAGTCTTAGGTGTTGCTTCTCACCCTATCCCTGGGGAGTGCACATAGCTTTAGTCTTAGGTGTTGCTTCTCACCCTATCCCTGGGGAGTGCACATAGCTTTAGTCTTAGGTGGTGCTTCTCACCCTATCCCTGGGGAGTGCACATAGATTTAGTCTTAGGTGTTGCTTCTCACCCCATCCCTGGGGAGTGCACACATAGCTTTAGTCTTAGGTGTTGCTTCTCACCCTATCCCTGGGGAGTGTGTGTAGCTTTAGTCTTAGGTGTTGCTTCTCACCCTATCCCTGGGGAGTGCACACATAGCTTTAGTCTTAGGTGTTGCTTCTCACCCTATCCCTGGGGAGTGCACATAGCTTTAGTCTTAGGTGTTGCTTCTCACCCTATCCCTGGGGAGTGCACATAGCTTTAGTCTTAGGTGTTGCTTCTCACCCTATCCCTGGGGAGTGCACATAGCTTTAGTCTTAGGTGTTGCTTTCTCACCCTATCCTTGGGGTGTGCACACAGCTTTAGTCTTAGGTGTTGCTTTCTCACCCTATCCTTGGGGTGTGCACACAGCTTTAGTCTTAGGTGTTGCTTCTCACCCTATCCCTGGGGAGTGCACAGAGCTTTAGTCTTAGGTGTTGCTTCTCACCCTATCCCTGGGGAGTGTGCACATAGCTTTAGTCTTAGGTGTTGCTTATCACCCTATCCCTGGGGAGCATGCACAGAGCTTTAGTCTTAGGTGTCGGCTATCATAAATAACGTTGCAGTGATACTGATCGGCACCGGCTATAGCGCACCACACTTAAGCTCATTAGCCGTTCGGCCAGAATCCGTCTGTAAAAAAACGTATTGCTTTGCCAAAGTGTACGCTGCATTTAATAGCTGAGTTTTTAATCTATTTTTGCAGAAAGACAGTATATTTCCATCAAAGCGGAATTTGTCACCGCGCCGGTCACAGTTGAGAATTGTAATTTAATCCATTCTGACCGGGCACCCATTTTGGTGTTGGCATCATGTTATGCTTTATCTATTGAAAAATAGCAGATCTACAAGCTCATATCGCGCCACCGAGTGGCGCGATATGAGCTTGTAGGTCTGCTATTTTTGAAAAATCGAAGAACGACTGACATTTTTTAGAATCTGATCCCAGGTCAGAATGGGTTAATCAGACCAGTGTGTGTCCGTCGGAAACCTCGCATGAATCTGATCTCAGGTCAGAATGGGTTAAAACACAAAGACGCAATATGGGATATCAATAGCGAAAAAAAGCATCTATCTCTCTCTCTCTCACTCTCACATATAGCTCTCTGCATTGGTCACGTCATCTGAAAAAACCCGTTTGCCTTTGCTAATGCAATTAACCCATTCTGACCTGAGATCAGATTCATACGAGGTTTCCACTGGGACACACACTGGTCTGATGAACCCATTCTGACCTGAGATCAGATTAAAAAAATGTCAGTCGCTCTTCGATTTTTCAAAAATAGCAGACCTACAAGCTCGTATCGCGCCACTCGGTGGCGCGATATGAGCTTGTAGATCTGCTATTTTTCAATAGCTAAAGCATAACATGATGCTGACACCAAAATGGGTGCCCGTTCAGAATGGGTTAAAGCTCCAGGTCTTCTGGAAGGCCCGGTTCTGCTGTTCATTCAAAAAAAAAGAAAAAAAAGAATGCGTATAAAATCACCTCGTTTATTTCCTGCGAGCTCGTAAATGCCACAAAACCTTCTGCTGGGAGGAAAATTACATCTCTAGCTCATGCAATTAGATTCCGTTCGGGCCCAATTTATTGCTGCTGTCGGAAAACGCCGGCCTTCTATTGGCTCGTTGTCTTGGCCGGTATAGCCGCTATAGCCAAGGCCTCTAAGAGGCGCAGTTATCCCATTCTGGGCGGGAACCCCTTTTGGTGTTTTAAGCGTTATGTTATACTTTAGCTATTGGAAAATAGCAGACCTGCAAGCTCATAGCTACAAGCTTGCAGGTCTGCTATTTTTGAAAAATCGTAAAAAATGCGGCACACATCTTTGAATATATATTCTTTCAGAAGACCTTTTGAGTGGTGCAACCACTCCAAGGAACAGCAATGTCTGTGTCAGCGTGTCCGCCTATGTGTTGGTTCACCTATGAGCACCAGTATAACTAATGGTACCAGTAGGGGCGCTGTTGTGTCAGAAACAGAGAGATAAATAGTGCTGCACTGTTGCCTGCTAATGAGAGAGAGAGAGAGGGAGAGAGAGGGTGGGGGGAGAGAGAGGGGAGTTGCACCACTCAGTTCACACAGGTGTGATTTTGTTTTTACGTCAGGTCAAAATGTGTTATATATAGCAGGAAAACATACACTGTCATCCGCCAGAGTAACCGTTAGTAGACTACACTAGCCCATTTTGGGCGTGATCCCCTTTTGGTGTTTTAAGCATCATGTTATACTATAGCTATTGAAAAATAGCAGATCTACAAGCTCGTAGCTTGTAGGTCTGCTATTTTTGAAAAATCGTGAAAATGTGGCACAAATCTTTGGGTTTTTCCAGAAAACTCGTGATTTAGAAGACATTTTGTAGAATCGTTCCCAGGTCAAAATGGGCTAGGAGAATGCCAATAACCGCTATCCTCTCTGAAAGTGCTTCATACACTCTCTGACAGGAGTCCTCAGAGTTGTTACAATATGTTGCAAATCCTTTGCCAAGAGCCAACTATCTGTCCAATTTCTGCTCAACCAAAAAAAAGATATAAATAAGATAACCAAAAATCACAGAAAAGGAGATTTCCATTTACTCCTGGCCAAGGCTTTGAAGTGTCACGAGGCATTTCATTTTGTATTAATCCTTTCTTACCTGAGATCAGATTCATACGAGGTTTCCACTGGACATACACTGGTCTGATTTACCCATTCTGACCTGAGATCAGATTCTAAAAATGTGTTCTACATCCTGACAGTTTTCCATTCTGACCTGAGATCAGATTCTAAAAATGTCTTCTACATCCTGACAGTTTTCTGAAAAAAGCTATGTTTCTATGTCAGTCGTTCTTCGATTTTTTCAAAAATAGCAGACCTACAAGCTCGTAGCGCGCCACTCGGTGGCGCGATATGAGCTTGTAGATCTGCTATTTTGCAATAGCTAAAGCATAACATGGTGCTAACACCAAAATGGCTTCCCGTTCAGAATGGGTTAATCCTTTCTTACACCTCCTCAGCGATTGCAGGAAGGGAAGAAAACAAGAGCAATGGCAAGATATTTTGTCGAAGACATTTATCCCCATCCTTGGATGAGCGTTTTGTATAACCATTGTTACAGCGTGTTGCAAGGTTTCTGCCCAGAGCGACAGGATATCAGAGAACAAAGAATATATCCAATGCTGTGAACGAGAGTCTTAATATGGATGAGAAGGAAAGGACAATGGAAATAATATATCGTCAAATCTGTGGTTTCTTTGAGACTCTTCAATCAGTGAATCAGTGAATGTGTGTGGTATGTCTTTCCTTATAGTCAGGAAGAATAGAATTAAAGGACCACTTCACCACTTTTCAACCTATCTTCATATAATAGGTCCTCACTAATAATCATGATAAAATGGCATGATTTTTGTCTGTATATCATAGCCGTCATAGACCGTCCACCAGTGGAAAAACAAGATTTTTTTTTTACAAAAATGATTAGATTTTCTTTTTCGTGAGAATAATGGCTTCCATTTTCGCATTGCAACTTTTCAGGACTAGAAAGCCTGCAGTTTTTATTAGCTTGTATTCTCCATGGATGATGTCACTGGAGAACGGTTTCTGAACTGCCCACAGAACTCCTATGAGACAAGAAAATAATTGCTTTTAGTTTTAAACATTGTTTTGGTTTTTTTTGTGACACACCCAGCATACCAAAAGGATGATATGTTTACATATGTCATATAAACACCATATCAAAATACTGTGCTAGCATGACAAGGACGATTAGTCCTACAGGGAAGTGCCACTGACAGTAATTATGCGTCGGAGACCACGTCTAGCAGGCTCAGATTCAGGTTTAAACTCACTCCATCTGGAACAGCTTTAGGAACTGTAAGTTATTTACCCGTGCGAGGAAGGGAGCCCATTCATGTGTCCTTAAACTTGGATACCACTGAGCCTCTCAGGGTACATCTAATTATTTCTAATTGAATAAAGTGGAGTAGGAGTACATGTTTAATCCAGTGAAGATTGGCTGGGGGAGCAGAGGACTTCCATTTCATCAGAGTTTGACGCCTGGCTAAGAGAGTGGTAAAGGCCACCAAGTCAGCTTTGTGTTTTGGCAGTGATACAGTACTGTAGGTGGAGACAAATGGTTTCCCGATACTCCTCCACATGGTATCAAAGATACCACTTTTTATAACTTTAGCTGTTGTTTAGCATTGTTTAAACTTTAGCTGTTGAAAAACAGCAGATCTACAAGCTCAAAGCGTGTATAGCTTGTGGATCTGCTTTTTTATATCATTAACATAATGTGCAAATCATAGACTATTATATATATATAATATATACATATATTTTAAAGCCAATTTTTGTAACTCAAATCTTTGCTCCTGCCTGGCCGGTCCCTGGAACAGCATTCTTTTTTGAGATGGGGGTATTTGGCGGCCAAATTCATATAACTTTGGGGGCGCTTGATATGACATGAAATAGTTGGCGAACCACTGATACAGAAACATACGGTTAGCATTTAGAAGACATGTGTATAGAATCGGCGTCAAGTATTATTACTTCATCAAGTCCAGATTGAAGCTTTTAATTAGCAGCACATCAAACATGTCTACAGCTCTATGACATCTATCAACACCTCTGATGAGACCCTCACCCACCCACCCACCCACCCTCAACCCCCCGTAGAGTCAGTGACAACGCTCCACCAGCTGCCACACATTACTGTGTATTTTAAGTAATTACCCCGAGACTTGTCAAGCTTTTTTTTTATAAATGAGCCTCTCATCCGTCTAATCAGGGCGGTAAACTGGGCCGGTCCCCCGCTAGTGTCTCCTGATTTTTCCACTGTAATCAATTAGCGCCTTGTCTTGAGTCCACTATAGCGCGGCAGCCATCATCGCTACGTCTGTCAAGAGCATGTTTAACCCATTCTGGGCCGGAACCCCTTTTGGTGTTAGCATTGTGTTATGCTTTAGCTATTGAAAAATAGCAGATCTACAAGCTCATAGCTTGTAGGTCTGCTATTTTTGAAAAATCGTGAAAATGTGCCTCAAATTTGGAATGTATTTTTTCAGAACGACCGTTTTTAACTCAAATCTTTGCTTCTGGAGGGTCCCTGGAACAACATATTGTCTAGATGCGGGGGTCTCGGAGGCCAATTACAGATCATTTTTGGGGTCCTTGACGTGATATACGTAGGCCTAGAAACATACGTACTTCAGAAAACTGTCAGGATTTAGAAGACTTTTTTTTCCCAGGCCTAAATGGTTTAATACGTCTACAGTCGAGAGGACTGACCAATCGGCGTCCGCCTTCATATACGACAGCCCTGGGGGGCCTCCTTCACACACCAGAGCCTAATAATCACCAGCTGATTGCAGGATTAATTAGCTTCCCGCGCACCACTTGTCGTTCATCATGGCGCGCGTGCGAGCATGTGAGCGACATCCTGCTGGGTTCGTGACGCTAGCATGATTTGTTTGACGCGCGCACGCACGCCTCATTTCCGTGTATCGGATCTCGTTGTCTGTTTTGATCGGTGCTAATTACACTGTGCGTGTTGATTTATTGTTTACACGTTGCCACACATGCATGCTATTTAGATAGCACGTTGTTTAGACAGATGCTACGCTTGCTGTTTTTCCTGTACTGGTGTACTAGCTACTTTTTACTACTTTAATATGTTCTTATCTAGAAAATAACGTCCCATTGCTGGGACTAAGAGTATTTAGTGTGGTAGTGTTTAGTGTGGTAGTGTTTAGTGTGGACTGCACTTTATCTCTGTACTAAGAGTGTTTAGTGTGGTAGTGTTTAGTGTGGACTGCACTTTCTCTCTGTACTAAGAGTGTTTAGTGTGGTAGTGTTTAGTGTGGACTGCACTTTCTCTCTGTACTAAGATAGCAACATTTTTACAAACACAGTTTAATATAATTGAGTTTCAGTCCAGGCCAGCGATGTGTATAGAAGTGTCCCTGAGCAAGACTAATTAACCCCTAAATGCACAGAAAAAAATGCACATATCAGGAGTGATACGGAAAATCGCCCTCTGTCCTTCTATCACTCCCGTAACAACCCAGGGAAAATAATCACTCTCTCTGTCCTCTCTGTCTGGGCATGTCATGAAGTTACAGATAGAAGTTGGGAGGTCAACGATGAGGTCGAGCCATGCTTCAACTACAGTCTGGCATGGCTCAACAGAAACAGGAGACAGACAGACGGACTGATATTCTGACATATATACTGCAGAAAATGCTTTGGGCTACTTCAGCCATGACCTTATCACAACTCCTATACTGTATATGTTGTACGTGGCTGGGAGGAATGACAACATGGATATTTGTTTCAAGAGCTTATAGTATGATCGTATTCTTCACCCTCCCAATGACTGATTGTGGGGGTTAGCAGAGATGGAGCACTTGTAGAGAGGCTGGGGAATTGGGAATTGGCTTTACTAAATTGGGGAGAAAATGTTTTTCGTTTTTCTTTTGTCTTGAAGGGCCATGTTTTGCACAATACCAGTCTTCTTAATATGTCTGCCCACGATCTCTGTGATTCATACAGTGCGTTTGTTTACCTCAGTCACTGATACTAAAATCGAATGTTTTATTTTTTATTTTTCTATGAATCTGTGACTTGACACCCATACTGTTATAAAACGAAAATGAAAAGATTTTGAAAAGAAAAGTATGATCGTATCGTAGGCATGCTCTGCGGACAAACTTTTGTGTTTCATTTAGTTTGCTTGAGATATTAAACATAATATATTGTGACATCCAGTCTTTTTTGGCGTTGAGATAAAGCAAGGGAATACAATTTCAAAAGTTGCAGTATGCCCACTCCAACGACCTTCACAAGATAGCAGCACCAATTAAATTCACATATTATTTTTTATATTCCTAATTACAGCTCACTCTGCGCTAATTAACTTTATACGCGTACTTCTGTCCACCACAATCAGAGCTTGTGCCACTCTCCATTCTGTGGTTTCCCTCTAATCCATTCTGACCTGAGATCAGATTCTAAAAGAAACGTCTTCTACATCCTGACAGTTTTCTGAAAAAGCTATGTTTCTACGTCAGTCGTTCTTCGATTTTTCAAAAAAATAGCAGACCTACAAGCTCGTAGCGCGCCACTCGGTGGCGCGCTACGAGCTTGTAGATCTGCTATTTTTCAATAGCTAAAGCATAGCACGATGCCAACACCAAAAGGGGTTCCCGCCCAGAATGGGCTAATCACCAGCGGACGCATCACAACAGAGAAACCAGCTGTGATGGATTTAATTTCATTCAGAGTCAACGATGCAACTCTCTCTATAATTACATAGCTGACGGAAAACTTTATTTAAGTTGATAGCATCCAATATTCTCTGTCACAAAGCATCTCCTATCCTGTGAATCGTAATACAGATGAATGTCCCAATTTAATTTCTATTCCAAGGTAATACTAAACGTTACATTTCATTAAAAAGAAGCTGGCTAAAAAGCATCCGCCACTATAGATCATTATAGGTGGTTTAATTAGTTTATTGTCGAGGGGGCGCCAGCGCCTCCTATAGGCAGCTTGATGCGTCTGTGTGTACCATGGAATTGAGGACAGTAATGTGAGGACGCCTTCTTGTGATTGGCCAGAATGAGATGATGTATGACGATAAGAGCACCCCTCACTTCACACAAGTGTGTGTGGTTTTTGAGTGGTGCAACCTTACCACTCCAAGGAACAGCAATGTCCGTGTTCACCTACCTATGTCTGTTTGTTCACCTACCTACCTATGTGGCCATGAGCACCAGTATATGACTATGAGCACCAGTATATGACTATGAGCACCAGTATATGACTATGAGCACCAGTATATGACTATGAGCACCAGTATATGACTATGAGCACCAGTATATGACTATGAGCACCAGTATATGACTATGAGCACCAGTCTATGACTATGAGCACCAGTCTATGACTATGAGCACCAGTATATGACTATGAGCACCAGTATATGACTATGAGCACCAGTATATGACTATGAGCACCAGTCTATGACTATGAGCACCAGTATATGACTATGAGCACCAGTATATGACTATGAGCACCAGTATATGACTATGAGCACCAGTATATGACTATGAGCACCAGTCTATGACTATGAGCACCAGTATATGACTATGAGCACCAGTATATGACTATGAGCACCAGTATATGACTATGAGCACCAGTATATGACTATGAGCACCAGTATATGACTATGAGCACCAGTATATATGACTATGAGCACCAGTATATGACTATGAGCACCAGTATATGACTATGAGCACCAGTATATATGACTATGAGCACCAGTATATATGACTATGAGCACCAGTATATGACTATGAGCACCAGTATATATGACTATGAGCACCAGTATATATGACTATGAGCACCAGTATATGACTATGAGCACCAGTATATGACTATGAGCACCAGTATATGACTATGAGCACCAGTATATGACTATGAGCACCAGTCTATGACTATGAGCACCAGTGTATGACTATGAGCACCAGTGTATGACTATGAGCACCAGTGTATGACTATGAGCACCAGTATATGACTATGAGCACCAGTATATGACTATGAGCACCAGTATATGACTATGAGCACCAGTATATGACTATGAGCACCAGTATATGACTATGAGCACCAGTATATGACTATGAGCACCAGTATATGACTATGAGCACCAGTATATGACTATGAGCACCAGTATATGACCATGAGCACCAGTATATGACTATGAGCACCAGTATATGACTATGAGCACCAGTATATGACTATGAGCACCAGTATATGACTATGAGCACCAGTATATGACTATGAGCACCAGTATATGACTATGAGCACCAGTATATGACTATGAGCACCAGTATATGACTATGAGCACCAGTATATGACTATGAGCACCAGTATATGACTATGAGCACCAGTATATGACTATGAGCACCAGTATATGACTATGAGCACCAGTATATGACTATGAGCACCAGTATATGACTATGAGCACCAGTATATGACTATGAGCACCATTATATGACCATGAGCACCAGTATATGACCATGAGCACCAGTATATGACTATGAGCACCAGTATATGACCATGAGCACCAGTATATGACCATGAGCACCAGTATATGACCATGAGCACCAGTATATGACTATGAGCACCAGTATATGACTATGAGCACCAGTATATGACTATGAGCACCAGTCTATGACTATGAGCACCAGTATATGACTATGAGCACCAGTATATGACTATGAGCACCAGTATATGACTATGAGCACCAGTATATGACTATGAGCACCAGTATATGACTATGAGCACCAGTGTATGACTATGAGCACCAGTCTATGACTATGAGCACCAGTGTATGACTATGAGCACCAGTGTATGACTATGAGCACCAGTGTATGACTATGAGCACCAGTATATGACTATGAGCACCAGTATATGACTATGAGCACCAGTATATGACTATGAGCACCAGTATATGACTATGAGCACCAGTATATGACCATGAGCACCAGTGTATGACCATGAGCACCAGTATATGACTATGAGCACCAGTATATGACCATGAGCACCAGTATATGACTATGAGCACCAGTGTATGACCATGAGCACCAGTATATGACTATGAGCACCAGTATATGACTATGAGCACCAGTATATGACTATGAGCACCAGTATATGACCATGAGCACCAGTATATGACCATGAGCACCAGTGTATGACTATGAGCACCAGTCTATGACTATGAGCACCAGTGTATGACTATGAGCACCAGTGTATGACTATGAGCACCAGTATATGACTATGAGCACCAGTATATGACTATGAGCACCAGTATATGACTATGAGCACCAGTATATGACTATGAGCACCAGTATATGACTATGAGCACCAGTGTATGACCATGAGCACCAGTATATGACTATGAGCACCAGTATATGACTATGAGCACCAGTATATGACTATGAGCACCAGTATATGACCATGAGCACCAGTATATGACTATGAGCACCAGTATATGACTATGAGCACCAGTATATGACCATGAGCACCAGTGTATGACCATGAGCACCAGTATATGACTATGAGCACCAGTATATGACTATGAGCACCAGTATATGACCATGAGCACCAGTATATGACCATGAGCACCAGTGTATGACTATGAGCACCAGTCTATGACTATGAGCACCAGTATATGACTATGAGCACCAGTATATGACTATGAGCACCAGTATATATGACTATGAGCACCAGTCTATGACTATGAGCACCAGTATATGACTATGAGCACCAGTATATGACTATGAGCACCAGTATATGACCATGAGCACCAGTGTATGACCATGAGCACCAGTGTATGACTATGAGCACCAGTGTATGACTATGAGCACCAGTGTATGACTATGAGCACCAGTATATGACTATGAGCACCAGTATATGACTATGAGCACCAGTATATGACTATGAGCACCAGTATATGACTATGAGCACCAGTATATGACTATGAGCACCAGTATATGACTATGAGCACCAGTATATGACTATGAGCACCAGTGTATGACTATGAGCACCAGTATATGACTATGAGCACCAGTATATGACTATGAGCACCAGTGTATGACTATGAGCACCAGTGTATGACTATGAGCACCAGTATATGACTATGAGCACCAGTATATGACTATGAGCACCAGTATATGACTATGAGCACCAGTATATGACTATGAGCACCAGTATATGACTATGAGCACCAGTCTATGACTATGAGCACCAGTATATGACTGAGCACCAGTATATGACTATGAGCACCAGTATATGACTATGAGCACCAGTGTATGACTATGAGCACCAGTGTATGACTATGAGCACCAGTATATGACTATGAGCACCAGTATATGACTATGAGCACCAGTATATGACTATGAGCACCAGTATATGACTATGAGCACCAGTGTATGACTATGAGCACCAGTATATGACTATGAGCACCAGTATATGACTATGAGCACCAGTATATGACCATGAGCACCAGTGTATGACTATGAGCACCAGTATATGACTATGAGCACCAGTATATGACTATGAGCACCAGTATATGACTATGAGCACCAGTATATGACTATGAGCACCAGTATATGACTATGAGCACCAGTATATGACTATGAGCACCAGTATATGACCATGAGCACCAGTATATGACTATGAGCACCAGTATATGACTATGAGCACCAGTATATGACCATGAGCACCAGTATATGACCATGAGCACCAGTATATGACTATGAGCACCAGTATATGACTATGAGCACCAGTATATGACTATGAGCACCAGTATATGACTATGGGCACCAGTATATGACTATGGGCACCAGTATATGACTATGAGCACCAGTATATGACCATGAGCACCAGTATATGACTATGAGCACCAGTATATGACTATGAGCACCAGTATATGACCATGAGCACCAGTATATGACTATGAGCACCAGTATATGACTATGAGCACCAGTATATGACCATGAGCACCAGTATATGACTATGAGCACCAGTATATGACTATGAGCACCAGTATATGACTGAGCACCAGTATATGACTATGAGCACCAGTATATGACTATGAGCACCAGTATATGACTATGAGCACCAGTATATGACTATGAGCACCAGTATATGACTATGAGCACCAGTATATGACTATGAGCACCAGTATATGACTATGAGCACCAGTATATGACTATGAGCACCAGTATATGACTATGAGCACCAGTATATGACTATGAGCACCAGTATATGACCATGAGCACCAGTATATGACTATGAGCACCAGTATATGACTATGAGCACCAGTATATGACTATGAGCACCAGTATATGACCATGAGCACCAGTATATGACCATGAGCACCAGTATATGACTATGAGCACCAGTATATGACTATGAGCACCAGTATATGACTATGAGCACCAGTATATGACTATGAGCACCAGTATATGACTATGAGCACCAGTATATGACTATGAGCACCAGTATATGACTATGAGCACCAGTATATGACTATGAGCACCAGTATATGACTATGAGCACCAGTATATGACTATGAGCACCAGTGTATGACTATGAGCACCAGTCTATGACTATGAGCACCAGTAGGGGCGCTGTTGTGCCATGGAAACAGAGAGATAGAGAGAGATATTATTAGTGCTGCACTGTTGCCTGCTAATGAGAGAGAGAGAGAGAGAGAGAGAGAGAGAGAGAGAGAGAGAGAGAGAGAGAGAGAGAGAGAGAGAGAGAGAGAGAGAGAGAGAGAGAGAGAGAGAGAGAGAGAGAGAGAGAGAGAGAGAGAGAGAGAGAGAGAGAGAGAGAGAGAGAGAGAGAGAGAGATGCAACACTCAGTTCACACAGGTGTGATTTTCTTTTTTTACTTGTAATTCATCCAGATGGATTCCAAGTTGTTATTTTGAGGGGTGCTATCCCCACTATGTACAGCTTTGAGTGTGCATGTAAAAATCATCACCTCCTAACACAAACATTAAATGCCATTGACAGTGTAAACACAAACATTGTCCTCCTAACACAAACATTAAATGCCATTGACAGTGTAAACACAAACATTGTCCTAACACAAGACAAAGGCCATTGTGCTTGGATCT
Organism: Protomyctophum parallelum; assembly: GCF_964188405.1. NCBI lineage: Eukaryota > Metazoa > Chordata > Actinopteri > Myctophiformes > Myctophidae > Protomyctophum > Protomyctophum parallelum. Next base: position 5,435,549 of record NC_139709.1, read on the forward strand.
AGATATATGTTGGGCAAGAATCCTCAGTTAAAATTGTCAATTGGCAACACACAAATTGAACAGGTGAACACAATAAAACTTCTGGGAGTAACTATAGATAGCTCTTTATCTTGGTCAAAACATATAAATAATATTGTAATCAAAATGGGAAGGGGAATTGGTATGGCTAGAAAATGTTCTGCTTTCATTTCTCCTTCCATAATGAAATCGGTTATCCATTCTTTGGTTTTGTCACACGTAGAATACTGCACTGTTATCTGGTCAGCAGCTACTAAATCTGATTTGAAAAAGTTACAAGTTGCTCAGAACAAAGCGGCTCGTCTGGCATTAGGCTCCTCATACAGGACTAGTATTGATTATATGCATGAACATCTTGCATGGCTTATGGTGGAAAAGAAATTAGAGGTGAGTCTCCTAATGCTACTGCGAAATATCATCACCACCGGTAAGCCATACAGCCTGGCTCACCAGTTAAAAATGACTGCTGAACATGGTCACAACACCAGAGGAGCAGCCTCTGGAAACATAAGAATAAGAATAACACCAAAATCAAACTGTCTCAAAAACACTGGTATATATAGGGCAATAATTCTCTGGAATGCTCTGCCGAAAAACATCTTATCGACAATAAATAACAAAACTACTTTCAAAAGAAATGTCAAACAATACCTTGCCAATTTGTCTATATAACTGATTTGAGTATTTGAGTTTATTAATAGTTTTTATCATGTGAATTTGTTTTTGTATTTTTAATTTAGTTTTTCCTGTTTTAATGTGAATTTTTACTTGTACATCTGTATTGTATTTGTGTTATTCAGGACCCCAGGAAGACTAGAGGCTCTTTCATGTGTCTCTAATGGGGATCCTTTAATAAACATAAACATAAACAAACATTAAATGCCATTGACAGTGTAAACACAAACATTGTCCTCCGTGACACAAACATTAAATGCCATTGACAGTGTAAACACAAACATTGTCCTCCTTAACACAGACATTAAATGCCATTGACAGTGTAAACACAAACATTGTCCTCCGTAACACAAACATTAAATGCCATTGACAGTGTAAACACAAACATTGTCCTCCTTAACACAAACATTAAATGCCATTGACAGTGTAAACACAAACATTGTCCTCCGTAACACAAACATTAAATGCCATTGACAGTGTGAACACAAACATTGATGACAAAAGAGAACGACACAAATTCGGATTGGCCATGAAATGAGAAACTTCACACACAGGTGTGATTTGTATCTATTTATTGGGATATCCCCCGAAGAGTGATAGCTATAGCTTCTTCTCCTCACAGATACAGCATATATATAGGCCTATCAGTGTGCTATTTATCTCTATGCCTCCATATCTGCTTATTAGACTCGTTGGTTCACGTTAGGAGAGTTCCGTAAAGCTTATCCAACTCTCTCTCGTAGGGGATTTGTTGCTGTTTGGCGGTATAGCGCCGCGCTGATTCGTTTAAGCCATTCTGACCGGGCACCCATTTTGGTGTTAGCATCATGTTATGCTTTAGCTATTGAAAAATAGCAGATTATGGTTGACTGTACGCCATTTTTCTTTTCAGATGTTTTCCATGAGCTTTCTATCATCTTATTATATAGTGTGCGGTGTCACTGAGCAGTGTGGGTGGGAGGCTTAAGGGATTTATTTCTCTCTTTTTTTGTCTTGTTTATTTTTTCTTTCATTTTGTTTCATAAAAAAAAAAAAAAAATCATATCATAATGTTTGTAATAATTTTAAATCTGTTAAATAAAAACATATTTGACAAAATAGCAGATCTACAAGCTCATAGCGCGACACCGAGTAGGTCTGCTATTTTTTTATTTATTGTGGAAATGTGGTTCAAATCTTTGAATATATATTCATCCAGAGCGAACGTTTTTTAACTCAAATCTTTGCTTCTGGGAGGAGGTCCCTGGCTGGAACAAGATATTTTCAGATGGGGGTCGTCGGCGGCCTATTTACATATATTTTTGGGGGTCCTTGACATGAAAATGTCATGAAGAACGATATAGAAACATGGATTTAGAAGGCATTTGTAGAATGGTCGCCAGGTCTAAAGGGGTTAAGCCTCGGCAGCACTGTAAGTAATTTATCTCCATTAGGAAACAGGATTAAAAGGCACGGTTGGTTCAAGGGTTTTTTCCCTTGAATATATGCTAAGCACACCGTCTTCCTTCCACACAGCGAGGTCACATTCTCTACTTTCCTTTAACGCATTTTGGACGGGAGGAACCCCTTTTGATGTTTTAATCATTATGATATAATAGCCTACTTTAGCTATTGAAAAATAGCAGATCTACAAGCTCATAGCGCGCCGCCGAGTGGCGCGCTATGAGCTTGTAGGTCTGCTATTTTTGAAAAGTCGTGAAAATGTGGATGCAAATCTTTGAATATATTTCAGAGTGAACGTTTTTAACTCAAAGTCCCTGGAACGACATATTTTCAGATGGGGGGGTCGGCAGGCCAATTTCATATATTGACATGAAAATGTTTGACAACCACTGACATATAGAAACATGAGGTTTTTCAGAAAACTGTCAGGATTTAGAAGACATTTGTAGAATCATCCTCAGGTCTAGATGGGTTAAAATGCCATAAGATAAATGGTGATTATTTCCCCTTTCAAAAACACTTTTCGTTATGGCGTCGGTGGATCGTAATTATTATCTTGCGACGCTACCGTTTCATCATTCTTTGTCAAATTGTTCCCTTTTCTAGTTAGCGTTAACCCATTCTGAACGGGAACCCATTTTGGTGTTAGCATCATGTTAAGCTTTAGCTATTGAAAAATAGCAGATCTACAAGCTCATAGCGCGCCACCGAGTGGCGCGCTACGAGCTTGTAGGTCTGCTATTTTTGAAAAATCGAAGAACGACTGACATTTTTAGAATCTGATCTCAGGTCAGAATGGGTTCATCAGACCAGTGTGTGTCCAGTGGAAACCTCGTATGAATCTGATCTCAGGTCAGAATGCGTTAAATATGTACTACATACAGCACAGCGCAGCGCAGAGCATGACAAATGGTATTGTTTAAAGGGCGCTGCTAACACGGTGTCCACTTCAGACTAATGGAGGTTAAATAGGTCATTAATCATGTCCATGATGCTAAATGCTCATAATATAATCTGTACATGTCTTGTCTAGAGGTAATGTGTGAGTCATGGGAAGTTGATGCTGAACACAATGGAAATAATAATAATAATAATAATAATAATAATAATAATAATAATAATAATAATAATAATAATAATAATAATAATAATAATAATAATAATAATAATAATAATAATAATAATAATAATTGTGTGACAAGGACTGAGAGAGGGAATGGAGAGTGGTAGTGGCTGATGTGGAGACATGGTCTGTAGAGCGACAGACCATGACCATGCCACTTGGTCCCGGACGTAACGTAGGACTACAAAATGACGTCGGACTTACAGTATAAATCGCTGGGCGCTATGATTTAATGGATTAAATAACCCCGGGCGTTCGGGGTGTTCAAACAAATTGCAATCTGGCATCCTCCCCCTGTACATGCTATTGTTCAATACAGACAGCTAGAGGGTGATGGGTGAGGGTGCTAACAGAACAAATTGCAATCTAGCATCCTCCTCTGTATGCGACTAAGGGCCGATTCATACTCCTATTTTACCGCTGTTTCGGCGCTGTAGTGCCGAAATGATTTCGGCTCGTCAGAAATTTTCAGTAGCACCGAAGAGCCGACTTTAGGACGGTACCGGCCCCCCCGAACCTCAAATGACGTCAAATTGTAGGCTCTACAGCGCCGAACCGACTTTTATTCGACTCTAAAATAGGAGTATGAATCGGCCCTTACACACACAGTTCAATAAAGTTTAACAATATCGTGTACACTCAAATGGTCAGTAAACTAAAAAAATATATGCACACAGACATATGCCTACAATAATAATAATAATAATAATAATAATAATATTATTATATGCCTACAATGACTATTGCTGTGTGCAGTGGGTGTAGTGCATTTTAGATTAGGAATGCTTAAAGGTGATATAGACAAGTTTCCAGTGTTTGTACACAGAAGTGAGTGAGTGTTTCCAAACAAATGCATATCTAGCTCCACCCCCCTCCCCCCCTCATTCTATTGGCTGAGCCAGGTCACTTCAGGCTATGGGATTGTTGTTGCTGCTGGGACGGACGCTATGGATATTGCGCTCGTATGGCTAAATATGACATTACAAAATTATGAATTTCTATCGATATCTTAGTTACAACAATGACATTGAGTTGACATGTTTTTTTAAGGGTAACTGTAGCATAATCGCAATATCACACAGAGTCCCGCAAATGAGGAAGTAGGAAGTAGAGGAGACTCACTGGCTCTCAATTCAATTCTCTTTTATTTGTAATCGTGCATATAAAACATATTGCCCCTCAAATGCCCCATGCCACTATACAGCATCGTTCATTCATGTGAACTACTCTGTCCACGGTTATTCATTGCAATGAAGAAAAATCGCTATGATGATCCGCGACGGCCTGTCACCGTTGGCGAGCACGGGTTGAATGCTTGCTTTAAGCCGGCCGGCCGGCAGGCAGTCGCCGTGGCGGTGCAGGGTGAAATACTATTACTCACTTCCACTTCCACCATTTCAACAAAAGCACATACAACCCACTCCACATGAACGAGAACGTAGGCCTAAACAGGAGATTTTATTGGGGTCTGAGTTGTTCTGTGACTAAGGATCCTGAGTTCTGTGGGGTGCTTATTGCTGCTGGTGTTGTTCAGTTTCACACCACCCAACCATGCACTATACATAGCGATTCTCATCATTTCAATAGGCTTACATATTAAATCCTAAACATACTATTTCACATGAACAATGTTAGTGAAACTAAGATATGGGGATAATATTATACATTGCAATTGAAATTGCATCGCGTTGTCATTATAATACTGCAGTGCTGGGTTGAACACACCGTCACAGCCTCGTGCTGCAATTGGCTAAAAGTTTAAATCCCCTCCGACGTCCCGAGTAGTAAACTGTAGTGGATATAAACAGCACATTCAGCCACAGGGGGGGAAAGGGGGAGTGTGCTGTTGCAGGAGAACACCTCAGCATCATAATATAGGGAAAGATACAGGGGGAAAGGCCAAAAGAATACATTTATATATATTTTTAATTATGGCTGAAAACTTGTCTATATCACCTTTAACCTTGTAAAGTAAAAATGTATAGGGGTGACAAATAGCTCAACTTGCTTGTGTCACCTTTCAGATGTTGTCACAGGGATGCTAAGTATTTTCCAGTCTAAATAATTTAAATGCAAATTATTCCCAATCCTATATAGGCCTACATGTTCCAGGCACTCCATTCACACTATACTGTAGGAGTAGGCTATATCCTCTCTACTTATCATACTAAAAGGATCACATGCAAATCTGTTGGTCGGTCCATTCAGCAATAGGGTTACACACCCTAACCCATTATCACCTGTCCATTAACAATGGGACAGACATGCTCCTAAACATTCCACAACATTCACAACCCATGTCTTCTAACAAGGTAGATAAAGGTGGAATTCCCGTATCATACGACTAGAAATAATAATGCACTGGTATTGTAGGCTACAGTGAAAAATAAAATATATAAAAAAAATGTTTCGTTCATACCAATTGTCAGATAACATATCAACTCACGTTCACAACTATTATTTTGTCATAGTTTTAACCATCATCACAGTATGACTAAGGGATGTATCATGCTCCTTGTAGTAATAGTTTGACATGCAGGATGTAAAAGGAAGCAGTTATTGTCACTGTATTGTCCACAGTACAAGTTGAAGGTGAAGCACATGTGTTGTGATGAGCTTTCTGTAATGAACACACAAAGGATGTGTAGCGGTCAACCCTTTATTTGAAAGATAAGTAATTACGGACAGTGTTGTTTACTTACAATTCTATGAAGACAACATAATACAGAGAATCTAAACATATAATCAAAGTCATTGAAATACACTATGATGATATGTTAGTCCAAACAACACATGTCAACACAGAGACAAGTTACAATTGCACCACTAGTCTTTGAATATTAATTAATGTGACATTATAATTGCTGAATAATGTGGGCAAACACTGCTTCTCATATTGTTATATAAATATCAGCAGGTCATTATGCAAGTTGAAAATTGATGAAAATAAGTGATGTATAGTCCATCATGTGTAATGTATATAGCTGGACTAAACTGAATACTTGACATAAGTGTCAACATAATGCCTTATTTGAAGAAGAAAAAAAACACTCATCATTTAACAGCCTTTTCCTCTTTATGGCATGTCTTCATGTGTGTTTTTAGATTACACTTTAGACTACAGCCCTTGCCACAAACTGTACATGTAAAGGGTTTTTCCCCTGTATGAGTCCTCATGTGTACTTTTAATTCCCCATTATGAATACAGCCCTTGCCACAAACTGTACACGTAAAGGGTCTTTCCCCTGTATGAGTCCTCATGTGTACTTTTAATTCCCCATTATGAGTACAGCCCTTTCCACAAACTGTACACGTAAAGGGTCTTTCCCCTGTATGACTCATCATGTGTCTTATTAGATCAGTCTTTTGACCACAGACCTTTCCACAAACTGTACATGTAAAAGGCCTTTCCCCTGTATGAGTCATCATGTGCATTTTTAAATGGTCATTACGAGTACATCCTTTGCCACAAACTGTACATGTAAAGGGCTTTTCCCCTGTATGAGTCATCATGTGCATTTTTAAATGGCCATTACGAGTACAGCCTTTGCCACAAACTGTACATGTAAAGGGCTTTTCCCCTGAATGAATCATTGTGTGCCTCTTCAGAGTTCCCTTGCGATTAAACATTTTACCACAATCTGCACAACTAAAACATTTCTTACCTAGTTGACTACTCGTGGAGTGCCTTTGTTTTGGTGAATTGAGGTCATGGAGCAGCTTGTTACTCAAAGACAAACTATTTCCTCCCATGTGTTGTTTATTGTGTGATTTCAGTGTGTTTAAACCTGACTGGTCATCCATGGTGTCATCCCACTCATCACTGTCTTCAGTGATGTCAGATTCAGAACATTGTGAAGAGATGAGCTGATCATCACTAGTTGGTTGTGATTCCCCACAATCATGTACATCAGCTTGTGTTTCCATGTGTTGAGATGAGGTGCTGGCTACAGGTTCTGTTTGTATGTTTTCGTCATGTTCATGTTTCACTGATAGTAATGTCTCTGTTGATCCACCATCCTCCTCTGATCTTTGAAGTAGCTCATCAAGTTCCTCTTTAATCTGTAGAGACTCTGGCTCCTCTTTTATCAGACTGGAGGTTATCTCCTCCTGTTCCTCTTTAATCTGTGGAGACTCGGGTTCCTCTTTTATCAGACTGGAGGTTATCTCCTCCTTTTCATCTTTAATCTGTGGAGACTCTGGCTCCTCTTTTATCAGACTGGAGGTTATCTCCTCCTGTTCATCTTTAATCTGTAGAGACTCTGGCTCCTCTTTTATCAGACTGGAGGTTATCTCCTCCTGTTCATCTTTAATCTGTGGAGACTCTGGTTCCTCTTTGACCAGACTGGATGCTCCCTCCTGCTCCTCAGTAAATACCTCCTCTTTACACACAAGGAGGTGTAGGGAGTCTAGACAGAAGATTCACATGATAAACCCATTATTATATTGAACATTGGTGTCTTTGTGTTGGTCAAGATTAGATGTGTTCAACCAGTTATGTAGTTGTGGTTGGAGGAAACTTCCACTGTTAGTTCCATATCTGTCCTAATGCTGTTTTGATTTCAGTGTGAAGTGTCACACAAATGATTGTTTCTTACCTCCACAATGCTTATTTTTTTAAACAAGCCTCTCCTTGTTTCGCAAATATAATTTATCATTAGCTACAACCTATTGTTATCTGATATATCCACAGATAATGTTTTTGAATGAGAGTTTAACCTTAACATGAATGTATTGGTGCAGTTGTGTTCAAACATGTTCAAGTCTGTAACAGTTAACATAGTAAAGGTTTTACCAACCTGTTCTGTGTAGCTTGAGTATTGGTTGTAAAACCATATCCAGTAGTCTGCGTTGGTGGTCAGTTTCTTGCTTGATGTGGAAAGCTTCATCCTCATACTCTGTTAGAATTCTTCCAACGACCCCAAATATCTCTTCAGCAGCAGCAGATAGTCTCTGGTTGACCAAAGACTTCAATGTTTGTCGTAAAGCCATAACTCAAAACTTGCCCAAGTAGATTTTTAAATAGAGCGGAAATATTAAAAACGTATGGAGTAAAGTAGAACCAAAATAGAAAACTAAATGCTTCAGCTAGTGCAGAGAGAAGTTCAGCTCTTAACAACTAGCAGAGATTAAAGTGACACAAAGCAGACCAAACTCTTGTTAAATACTAACAGTAGGCCAATCAGAGTGAGGGGGGGGGGGGGGGGGGGCGGGACACACCAAGAACAAAACTGGCTAATCACTGCTCACAACAACAAGGCAATGCAATGTGTTTTATATAAAACATTAAGAAGATTAAACATTATAAAAGTGCAATCAGATTCAGTAAAATATAAAGTTACAGCTGTGTTGTGTAACTTTCCTATATGTATAGTAGTAGGCCTATATTATAAAATTGCATTATTTCACACAGCGACCCAGTGTTAAGATTTAAGAACTGATGTTAAACTTTCTTTATATTTCTGAAGACATTCAGCATTCTGAATGAACTTCAGTCATCAGCCTCTGGTACATAACACATCTGTTGGAAATAAGACATTTAAACTGATTTAGATTGTGATATTGTGGGCCTTACTGATGTACTTTGTATGGGATAAATTCACGATTGATCCTCTCAAGCCCTATTTTAATGTATTGTAGATGATGAGAAAATAGACAATCTAGAAGCTGAGAACATATTGTAAATGTTCCACCTGTCATCAACATAGGAAGAAAGTAGCTGTAGTAGTTTTGACATGTTCTGCACATGTAGCTTGTTCTGCACATGTAGATGTCATGGACACTGGTCTCACTTCCTTCCTGAACTGTTGTCTCAGAAAGATAATCCTCTCCCTCTCCACAAGTGTAGCAAAGCATTATGGTCATTGTAGTAATCCAGCAGTGAGACCAGTGTCCATCACATCACAGACACGTTGTCTTTGTCTAAGTATTTTCCAGTCTAAATAATTGAAATGCAAATGATTCCCATTCCTATATAGGCCTACAAGTTCCAGGCACTCCATTCACACTATACTGTAGGAGTAGGCTATATCCACTCTACTTATCATACTAAAAGGATCACATGCAAACCTGTTTGTCTGTCCATTCAGCAAAAGGGTTACACACCCTAACCCATTATCACCTGTCCATTAACAATGGGACAGACATGCTCCTAAACATTCCACAACATTCACAACCCATGTCTTCTAACAAGGTAGATAAAGGTGGAATTCCCGTATCCTACGACTAGAAATAATAATGCACTGGTATTGTAGGCTACAGTAAAAAATAAAATATAAAAAAATGTTTCATTCATACCAATAGTCAGATAACATATCAACTCACGTTCACAACTACTATTATTTGGTCATAGTTTTAACCATCATCACAGTATGACTAAGGGATGTGTCACCATCATTGCACATTATTGTTAGAAAATGAAGCATTTCTTATTATACGCTAGTTCTACATGTAGTCACAGTTAAGTACAATGGACAGTATGCACTCTGTAACATTAATATTTACTCCTGTCATGTTCAATGTAGAAAGTTCAAGTAAAGTATACGTGTAGTGTTTTTAATGTAATTAATACTCCTATCATGTTCCTTCTAGTAATAGTTTGGCATGCATGATGTAAAAGGAAGCAGTTCTTGTCACTGTATTGTTCACAGTACAAGTTGAAGGTGAAGCACATGTGTTGTGATGAGCTTTCTGTAATGAACACACAAAGGATGTGTAGCGGTCAACCCTTTATTTGAAAAAGAAGTAATTACGGACAGTGTTTTTTACAGAGTAAATATTTTCTATTACAATTCTATGAAGACAACATAATACAGAGAATCTAAACATATATTCAAAGTCATTGAAATACACTATGATGATATGTTAGTCCAAACAACACATGTCAACACAGAGACAAGTTACAATTTCACCACTAGTATGTGAATATGAATTAATGTGACATTTTAATTGCTGAATAATGTGGGCAAACACTGCTTCTCATATTGTTATATCAATATCAGCAGGTCATTATGCAAGTTGAAAATTGATTTAAAATGAGTGATGTATAGCCCATCATGTGTAATGTATATAGCTGGAATAAACTGAATACTTGACATAAGTGTCAACATAATTCCTTATTTGAAGAAGAAAAAAAAACACTCATCATTTAACAGCCTTTTCCTCTTTATGACACGTCTTCATGTGTGTTTTTAGATTACACTTTTGACTACAGCCCTTGCCACAAACTGTACACGTAAAGGGTCTTTGGCCTGTATGACTCACCATGTGTCTTTTTAGATCAGTCTTTAGACTACAGCCCTTGCCACAAACTGTACACGTAAAGGGTCTTTCCCCTGTATGAGTCCTCATGTGCACTTTTAAATCCCCATTATGAATACAGCCCTTGCCACAAACTGTACATGTAAAGGGCTTTTCCCCTGTATGACTCATCATGTGTCTTTTTAGATCAGTCTTTAGACGACAGCCTTTGCCACAAACTGTACATGTAAAGGGCTTTTCCCCTGTATGAATCAGTGTGTGCCTCTTCAGAGTTCCCTTGCGAGTAAACATTTTACCACAATCTGCACAACTAAAACATGTCTTACCTATTTGACTACTCGTGGAGTGCCTTTGTTTTGGTGATCACCAAATCACTGCTCACAACAAGGCAATGCAATGTGTTTTATATCAAACATTAAGAAAATTAAACATTATAAAAGTGCAATCAGATTCAGTAAAATATAAAGTTACAGCTGTGTTGTGTAACTTTCCTATATGTATAGTAGTAGGCCTATATTATAAAATTGCATTATTTCACACAGCGACCCAGTGTTAAGATTTAAGAACTGATGTTAAACTTTCTTTATATTTCTGAAGACATTCAGCATTCTGAATGAACTTCAGTCATCAGACTCTACAATTTACAATTACAATTTACAATTTAGGCATTTAGCAGACGCTCTTAATCCAGAGCGATTTACATTAAGCAAGAAATGTACATACATGGTTCATACGACATCTGTTGGAAATAAGACATTTAAACTGATTTAGATCCTCTCAAGCCCTATTTTAATGTATTGTAGATGATGAGAAAATAGACAATCTAGAAGCTGAGAACATATTATTGTAAATGTTCCACCTGTCATCAACATAGGAAGAAAGTAGCTGTAGTAGTTAGGGGTATAGGGGTGACAAATAGCTCAACTTGCTTGTGTCACCTTTCAGATGCATGTCACAGGGATATTTTCCAGTCTAAATCATTTAAATGCAAATGATTCCCAATCCTATATGCATGTTCCAATCCATTCACACTATAGCCTACTGTAGGAGTAGGCTATATCCTCTCTACTTATCATACTAAAAGGATCACATGCAAATCTGTTGGTCGGTCCATCCAGCAATAGGGTTACACACCCTAACCCATTATCACCTGCCCATTAACAATGGGACAGACATGCTCCTAAACATTCCACAACATTCACAACCCATGTCTTCTAACAAGGTAGATAAAGGTGGAATTCCCGTATCCTACGACTAGAAATAATAATACACTGGTATTGTACAGTAAAATATAAAAAAATGTTTCATTCATACCAATTGTCAGATAACATATCAACTCACGTTCACAACTACTATTATTTTGTCATAGGTTTAACCGTCATCACAGTATGACTAAGGGATGTGTCACCGTCATTGCACACAATTGCTAGAAAATGAAGCATTTCTTATTATACGCTAGTTCTACATGTAGTCACAGTTAAGTACAATGGACAGTATGCACTCTGTAACATTAAGATTTACTCCTGTCATGTTCAATGTAGAAAGTTCAAGTAAAGTATACGTGTAGACTTTTTAATTTAATTAATACTCCTATCATGTTCCTTCTAGTAATAGTTTGGCATGCAGTATGTAAAAGGACGCAGTTCTTGTCACTGTATTGTTCACAGTACAAGTTGAAGGTGAAGCACAGTCATGTGTTGTGATGAGCTTTCTGTAATGAACACACACAGGATGTGTAGCAGTCAACCCTTTATTTGAAAGATAAGTAATTACGGACAGTGTTTTTTACAGAGTAAATATTTTATCTTGCAATAATATGAAGACAACATAATACAGAGAATCTAAACATATAATCAAAGTCATTGAAATACACTATGATTATATATTAGTCCAAACAACACATGTCAACACAGAGACAAGTTACAATTGCACCACTAGTCTGTGTATATTAATTAATGTGACATTATAATTGCTGAATAATGTGGGCAAACACTGCTTCTCATATTGTTATATCAATATCAGCAGATCATTATGCAAGTTGAAAATTTATTTAAAAAGTGATGTATAGTCCATCATGTGTAATGTATATAGCTGGACTAAACTGAATACTTGACATAAGTGTCAACATAATGCCTTATTTGAAGAAGAAAAAAAACACTCATCATTTAACAGCCTTTTCCTCTTTATGACACGTCTTCATGTGTGTTTTTAGATTACACTTTTTACTACAGCCCTTGCCACAAACTGTACACGTAAAGGGTCTTTCCCCTGTATGAGTCCTCATGTGAACTTTTAAATTCCCATTATGAATACAGCCCATGCCACAAACTGTACACGTAAAGGGTCTTTCCCCTGTATGACTCATCATGTGTCTTATTAGATCAGACTTTTGACCACAGACCTTTCCACAAACTGTACATGTAAAGGGCTTTTCCCCTGTATGAGTCATCATGTGTCTTTTTAGATCAGTCTTTAGACTACAGCCCTTGCCACAAACTGTACATGTAAAAGGCCTTTCCCATGTATGAGTAATCATGTGAACTTTTAAATTCCCATTATGACTAAAGCCTTTGCCACAAACTGTACATGTAAAGGGCTTTCCCCCTGAATGAATCATTGTGTGCCTCTTCAGAGTTCCCTTGTGATTAAACATTTTACCACAATCTGCACAACTAAAACATTTCTTACCTATTTGACTACTCGTGGAGTGCCTTTGTTTTGGTGAATTGAGGTCATGGAGCAGCTTGTTACTCAAAGACAAACTATTTCCTCCCATGTGTTGTTTATTGTGTGATTTCAGTGTGTTTAAACCTGACCGGTCATCCATGGTCTCATCCCACTCATCACTGTCTTCAGTGATGTCAGATTCAGAACATTGTGAAGAGATGAGCTGATCATCACTAGTTGGTTGTGATTCCACACAATCATGTACATCAGCTTGTGTTTCCATGTGTTGAGATGAGGTGCTGGCTACAGGTTCTGTTTGTATGTTTTCATCATGTCCATGTTTCACTGATAGTAATGTCTCTGTTGATCCACCATCCTCCTCTGATCTTTGAAGTAGCTCATCAAGTTCCGCTTTAATCTGTAGAGACTCTGGCTCCTCTTTTATCAGACTGGAGGTTATCTCCTCCTTTTCATCTTTAATCTGTGGAGACTCTGGTTCCTCTTTGATCAGACTGGAGGTTATCTCCTCCTTTTCATCTTTAATCTGTAGAGACTCTGGCTCCTCTTTTATCAGACTGGAGGTTCTCTCCTCCTGTTGATCTTTAATCTGTAGAGACTCTGGCTCCGCTTTTATCAGACTGGAGGTTATCTCCTCCTTTTCATCTTTAATCTGTGGAGACTCTGGTTCCTCTTTGACTAGACTGGAGGTTATCTCCTCCTTTTCATCTTTACTCTGTGGAGACTCTGGTTCCTCTTTGACCAGACTGGATGTTATCTCCTCCTGTTCATCTTTAATCTGTAGAGACTCTGGTTCCTCTTTGACCAGACTGGATGTTCTCTCCTGCTGCTCAGTAAATACCTCATCTTTACACACAAATAGGTGTAGGGAGTCTAGACAGAAGATACACATGATAAACCCATTATTATATTGGACATTGGTGTCTTTGTGTTGGTCAAGATTAGATGTGTTCAACCGGTTATGTAGTTGTTGTTGGAGGAAACTTCCACTGTTAGTTCCATATCTGTCCTAATGCTGTTTTGATTTCAGTGTGAAGTGTCACACAAATTGTTTCTTACCTTCACAATGCTTAATTTTTTTAAACAAGCCTCTCCTTGTTTCGCAAATATAATCTATCATTAGCTACAACCTATTGTTATCTGATACATCCACAGAGAATGTTTTTGAATGCGAGTTTAACCTTAACATGAATGGAGTGATGCAGTTGTGTTCAAACATGTTCAAGCCTGTAACAGTTAACATAGTAAAGATTTTACCAACCTGTTCTGTGTAGCTTGACTAATGGTTGTAAAACCATATCCAGTAGTCTGCGTTGGCGGTCAGTTTCTTGCTTGATGTGGAAAGCTTCATCCTCGTACTCTGTTAGAATTCTTCCAACTACCCCAAATATCTCTTCAGCAGCAGCAGATAGTCTCTGGTTGACCAAAGACTTCAATGTTTGTCGTAAAGCCATAACTCAAAACTTGCCCAAGTAGATTTTTAAATAGAGCGAAAATATTAAAAAATGTATGGAGTAAAGTAGAACCAAAATAGAAAACTAAATGCTTCAGCTAGTGCAGAGAGAAGAAGTTCAGCTATTAACAACTAGCAGAGATTAAAGTGACACAAAGCAGACCAAGCTCTTGTTAAATACTAACAGTGGGCCAATCAGAGTGAGGGGGGGGACACACACCAAGAACAAAACTGGCCAATCACTGCTCACAACAACAAGGCAATGCAATGTGTTTTATATAAAACATTAAGAAAATTAAACATTATAAAAGTGCAATCAGATTCAGTAAAATATAAAGTAACAGCTGTGTTGTGTAACTTTCCTATATGTATAGTAGTAGGCCTATATTACAAAATTGCATTATTTCACACAGCGACCCAGTGTTAAGATTTAAGAACTGATGTTAAACTTTCTTTATATTTCTGAAGACATTCAGCATTCTGAATGAACTTCAGTCATCAGACTCTGGTACATAACACATCTGTTGGAAATAAGACATTTAAACTGATTTAGATTGTGATATTGTGGGCCTTACTGATGTACTTTGTATAGGATGAATTCACGATTGATCCTCTCAAGCCCTCTTTTAATGTATTGTAGATGATGAGAAAATAGACAATCTAGAAGCTGAGAACATATTGTAAATGTTCCACCTGTCATCAACATAGGAAGAAAGTAGCTGTAGTAGTTTTGACATGTTCTGCACATGTAGCTTGTTCTGCACATGTAGATGTCATGGACACTGGTCTCACTTCCTTCCTGAACTACATGTTGTCTTAGAAAGAGAATCCTCTCCCTCTCCACAAGTGCAGCAAAGCATTATGGTCATTGTAGTAATCCAGCAGTGAGACCAGTGTCTGTGACATCACAGACACTTTGAAATACTGAAATGTCTAAAAACACAAATTTCCCACATAAACCCACCAGGAAATATATGGTTGCAAAAGGGCTGGTGGTTACCTTGGCTTTTTCTGTTTTTGGGACGTCTGTATACCCTGTTGGGAGAACAAAGTTCTAGCACCGCTGCACCGCTATACCGACTGAGCGACAACACTCTTTCAAGACAGCACTGCTGCTTCTCTGCTGGTCAAACATATTTTGTTAGTCTTAAAAAAGATTTATCTGCAGTACACCAGCCTTCAGATATTTTATTTCTCTTTATTTTGTATTTATTTATTTGTAAAGTAAAAATGTATAGGGGTGACAAATAGCTCAACTTGCTTGTGTCACCTTTCAGATGCATGTCACAGGGATGCTAAGTATTTTCCAGTCTAAATAATTTAAATGCAAATGATTCCCAATCCTATATACATGTTCCAATCCATTCACACTATAGCCTACTGTAGGAGTAGGCTATATCCTCTCTACTTATCATACTAAAAGGATCACATGCAAATCTGTTGGTCGGTCCATTCAGCAATAGGGTTACACACCCTAACCCATTATCACCTGTCCATTAACAATGAGACAGACATGCTCCTAAACATTCCACAACATTCACAACCCATGTCTTCTAACAAGGTAGATAAAGGTGGAATTCCCGTATTCTACGACTATAAATAATAATGCACTGGTATTGTAGGCTACAGTAAAAAATAAAATATAAAAAAATGTTTCGTTCATACCAATAGTCAGATAACATATCAACTCACGTCCACAACTACTATTATTTTGTCATAGTTTTAACCATCACAGTATGACTAAGGGATGTGTCTCCATCATTGCACACAATTGTTAGAAAATGTAGCATTTCTTATTATACGCTAGTTCTACATGTAGTCACAGTTAAGTACCATGGACAGTATGCACTCTGTAACATTACGATTTACTCCTGTCATGTTCAATGTAGAAAGTTCAAGTAAAGTATACGTGTAGACTTTTTAATGTAATTAATACTCCTATCATGTTCCTTCTAGTAATAGTTTGGCATGCAGGATGTAAAAGGAAGCAGTTCTTGTCACTGTATTGTTCACAGTACAAGTTGAAGGTGAAGCACATGTGTTGTGATGAGCTTTCTGTAATGAACACACAAAGGATGTGTAGCGGTCAACCCTTTATTTGAAAGATAAGTAATTACGGACAGTGTTTTTTACAGAGTAAATATTTTCTCTTACAATGCTATGAAGACAACATAATACAGATAATCTAAACATAATCAAAGTAATTGAAATACACTATGATGATATGTTAGTCCAAACAACACATGTCAACACAGAGACAAGTTACAATTGCACCACTAGTCTTTGAATATTAATTAATGTGACATTATAATTGCTGAATAATGTGGGCAAACACTGCTTCTCATATTGTTATATCAATATCAGCAGGTCATTATGCAAGTTGAAAATTGATTAAAATAAGTGATGTATAGTCCATCATGTGTAATGTATATAGCTGGACTAAACTGAATACTTGACATAAGTGTCAACATAATGCCTTAATTGAAGAAGAAAAAAACACTCATCATTTAACAGCCTTTTCCTCTTTATGACACGTCTTCATGTGTGTTTTTAGATTACTCTTTTGACTAAAGCCCTTGCCACAAACTGTACACGTAAAGGGTCTTTCTCCTGTATGAGTCCTCATGTGTACTTTTAATTCCCCATTATGAATACAGCCCTTGCCACAAACTGTACACGTAAAGGGCTTTTCCCCTGTATGAGTCATCATGTGTCTTTTTAGATCAGTCTTTAGACGAAAGCCCTTGCCACAAACTGTACACGTAAAGGGTCTTTCCCCTGTATGAGTCCGCATGTGTACTTTTAATGCCCCATTATGAATACAGCCCTTGCCACAAACTGTACACGTAAAGGGCCTTTCCCCTGTATGAATCATTGTGTGCATCTTCAGAGTTCCATTGTGATTAAACATTTTACCACAATTTGAACAACTAAAACATTTCTTACCTATTTGACTACTCGTGGAGTGCCTTTGTTTTGGTGATTTGAGGTCATGGAGCAGCTTGTTACTCAAAGACAAACTATTTCCTCCCATGTGTTGTGTATTGTGTGATTTCAGTGTGTTTAAACTTGACTGGTCATCCATGGTCTCATCCCAGTCATCACTGTCTTCAGTGATGTCAGGTTCAGAACATTGTGAAGAGATGAGCTGATCATCACTAGTTGGTTGTGATTCCACACAATCATGTACATCAGCTTGTGTTTCCATGTGTTGAGATGAGGTGCTGGCTACAGGTTCTGTTTGTATGTTTTCATCATGTTCATGTTTCACTGATAGTAATGTCTCTGTTGATCCACCATCCTCCTCTGATCTTTGAAGTAGCTCATCAAGTTCCTCTTTAATCTGTATAGACTCTGGCTCCTCTTTTATCAGACTGGAGGTTCTCTCCTCCTGTTCATCTTTAATCTGTGGAGACTCTGGTTCCTCTTTGACCAGACTGGATGTTCTCCCCTGCTGCTCAGTAAATACCTCCTCTTTACACACAAGGAGGTGTAGGGAGTCTAGACAGAAGATACACATGGGAAACTCATTATTATATTGGACATTGGTTAGATGTGTTCAACCGGTTATGTAGTTGTGGTTGGAGGAAACTTCCACTGTTAGTTCCATATCTGTCCTAATGCTGTTTTGATTTCAGTGTGAAGTGTCACACAAATGATTGTTTCTTACCTCCACAATGCTTAATTTCTAAAACAAGCCTCTCCTTGTTTCTCAAATATAATTTATCATTAGCTACAACCTATTGCTATCTGATATATCCACAGAGAATGTTTTTGAATGAGATGAATGGATTGATGCAGTTGTGTTCAAACATGTTCAAGCCTGTAACAGTTAACATAGTAAATGTTTTACCAACCTGTTCTGTGTAGCTTGACTATTGGTTGTAAAACCATATCCAGTAGTCTGCGTTGGTGGTCAGTTTCTTGCTTGATGTGGATAGCTTCATCCTCGTACTCTGTTAGAATTCTTCCAACTACCCCAAATATCTCTTCAGCAGCAGCAGATAGTCTCTGGTTGACCAAAGACTTCAATGTTTGTCTTAAAGCCATAACTCAAAACTTGCCCAAGTAGATTTTTAAATAGAGATAAACTATTAAAAACGTATGGAGTAAAGTAGAACCAAAATAGAAAACGAAATGCTTCAGCTAGTGCAGAGAGAAGAAGTTCAGCTCTTAACAACTAGCAGAGATTAAAGTGACACAAAGCAGACCAAGCTCTTGTTATATACTAACAGTGGGCCAATCAGAGTGAGGGGGGGGGGGGGACACACACACCGAGAACAAAACTGGCTAATCACTGCTCACAACAACAAGGCAATGCAATGTGTTTTATATAAAACATTAAGAAAATTAAACATTATAAAAGTGCAATCATATTCAGTAAAATATAAAGTCACAGCTGTGTTGTGTAACTTTCCTATATGTATAGTAGTAGGCCTATATTATAAAATTGCATTATTTCACACAGCGACCCAGTGTTAAGATTTAAGAACTGATGTTAAACTTTCTTTATATTTCTGAAGACATTCAGCATTCTGAATGAACTTCAGTCATCAGACTCTGGTACATAAAACATCTGTTGGAAATAAGACATTTAAACTGATTTAGATTGTGATATTGTGGGCCTTATTGATGTATTTTTTAGGATAAATTCACGATTGATCCTCTCAAGCCCTATTTTAATGTATTGTAGATGATGAGAAAATAGACAATCTAGAAGCTGAGAACATATTGTAAATGTTCCACCTGTCATCAACATAGGAAGAAAGTAGCTGTAGTAGTTTTGACATGTTCTGCACATGTAGCTTGTTCTGCACATGTAGATGTCATGGACACTGGTCTCACTTCCTTCCTGAACTACATGTTGTCTCAGAAAGAGAATCCTCTCCCTCTCCACAAGTGCAGCAAAGCATTATGGTCATTGTAGTAATCCAGCAGTGAGACCAGTGTTCATGACATCACAGACACTTTGAAATACTGAAATGTCTAAAAACACAAATTTCCCACATAAACCCACCAGGAAATATATGGTTGCAAAAGGGCTGGTGGTTACCTTGGCTTTTTCTGTTTTTGGGACGTCTGTATACCCTGTTTGGGAGAACAAAGTTCTAGCACCGCTGCACCGCTATACTGACTGAGCGACAACACAACACTCTTTCAAGACAGCACTGCTGCTGGTCAAACATCTTTTGTTAGTCTTAAAAAACATTTATCTGCAGTACACCAGCCTTCAGATATTTTATTTATCTTTATTTTGTATTTATTTATTTGTAAAGTAAAAATGTATAGGGGTGACAAATAGCTCAACTTGCTTGTGTCACCTTTCAGATGCATGTCACAGGGATGCTAAGTATTTTCCAGTCTAAATAATTTAAATGCAAATGATTCCCAATCCTATATACATGTTCCAATCCATTCACACTATAGCCTACTGTAGGAGTAGGCTATATCCTCTCTACTTATCATACTAAAAGGATCACATGCAAATCTGTTGGTCGGTCCATTCAGCAATAGGGTTACACACCCTAACCCATCATCACCTGTCCATTAACAATGAGACAGACATGCTCCTAAACATTCCACAACATTCACAACCCATGTCTTCTAACAAGGTAGATAAAGGTGGAATTCCCGTATTCTACGACTATAAATAATAATGCACTGGTATTGTAGGCTACAGTAAAAAATAAAATATAAAAAAATGTTTCGTTCATACCAATAGTCAGATAACATATCAACTCACGTCCACAACTACTATTATTTTGTCATAGTTTTAACCATCACAGTATGACTAAGGGATGTGTCTCCATCATTGCACACAATTGTTAGAAAATGTAGCATTTCTTATTATACGCTAGTTCTACATGTAGTCACAGTTAAGTACCATGGACAGTATGCACTCTGTAACATTACGATTTACTCCTGTCATGTTCAATGTAGAAAGTTCAAGTAAAGTATACGTGTAGACTTTTTAATGTAATTAATACTCCTATCATGTTCCTTCTAGTAATAGTTTGGCATGCAGGATGTAAAAGGAAGCAGTTCTTGTCACTGTATTGTTCACAGTACAAGTTGAAGGTGAAGCACATGTGTTGTGATGAGCTTTCTGTAATGAACACACAAAGGATGTGTAGCGGTCAACCCTTTATTTGAAAGATAAGTAATTACGGACAGTGTTTTTTACAGAGTAAATATTTTCTCTTACAATGCTATGAAGACAACATAATACAGATAATCTAAACATAATCAAAGTAATTGAAATACACTATGATGATATGTTAGTCCAAACAACACATGTCAACACAGAGACAAGTTACAATTGCACCACTAGTCTTTGAATATTAATTAATGTGACATTATAATTGCTGAATAATGTGGGCAAACACTGCTTCTCATATTGTTATATCAATATCAGCAGGTCATTATGCAAGTTGAAAATTGATTAAAATAAGTGATGTATAGTCCATCATGTGTAATGTATATAGCTGGACTAAACTGAATACTTGACATAAGTGTCAACATAATGCCTTAATTGAAGAAGAAAAAAACACTCATCATTTAACAGCCTTTTCCTCTTTATGACACGTCTTCATGTGTGTTTTTAGATTACTCTTTTGACTAAAGCCCTTGCCACAAACTGTACACGTAAAGGGTCTTTCTCCTGTATGAGTCCTCATGTGTACTTTTAATTCCCCATTATGAATACAGCCCTTGCCACAAACTGTACACGTAAAGGGCTTTTCCCCTGTATGAGTCATCATGTGTCTTTTTAGATCAGTCTTTAGACGAAAGCCCTTGCCACAAACTGTACACGTAAAGGGTCTTTCCCCTGTATGAGTCCGCATGTGTACTTTTAATGCCCCATTATGAATACAGCCCTTGCCACAAACTGTACACGTAAAGGGCCTTTCCCCTGTATGAATCATTGTGTGCATCTTCAGAGTTCCATTGTGATTAAACATTTTACCACAATTTGAACAACTAAAACATTTCTTACCTATTTGACTACTCGTGGAGTGCCTTTGTTTTGGTGATTTGAGGTCATGGAGCAGCTTGTTACTCAAAGACAAACTATTTCCTCCCATGTGTTGTGTATTGTGTGATTTCAGTGTGTTTAAACTTGACTGGTCATCCATGGTCTCATCCCAGTCATCACTGTCTTCAGTGATGTCAGGTTCAGAACATTGTGAAGAGATGAGCTGATCATCACTAGTTGGTTGTGATTCCACACAATCATGTACATCAGCTTGTGTTTCCATGTGTTGAGATGAGGTGCTGGCTACAGGTTCTGTTTGTATGTTTTCATCATGTTCATGTTTCACTGATAGTAATGTCTCTGTTGATCCACCATCCTCCTCTGATCTTTGAAGTAGCTCATCAAGTTCCTCTTTAATCTGTATAGACTCTGGCTCCTCTTTTATCAGACTGGAGGTTCTCTCCTCCTGTTCATCTTTAATCTGTGGAGACTCTGGTTCCTCTTTGACCAGACTGGATGTTCTCCCCTGCTGCTCAGTAAATACCTCCTCTTTACACACAAGGAGGTGTAGGGAGTCTAGACAGAAGATACACATGGGAAACTCATTATTATATTGGACATTGGTTAGATGTGTTCAACCGGTTATGTAGTTGTGGTTGGAGGAAACTTCCACTGTTAGTTCCATATCTGTCCTAATGCTGTTTTGATTTCAGTGTGAAGTGTCACACAAATGATTGTTTCTTACCTCCACAATGCTTAATTTCTAAAACAAGCCTCTCCTTGTTTCTCAAATATAATTTATCATTAGCTACAACCTATTGCTATCTGATATATCCACAGAGAATGTTTTTGAATGAGATGAATGGATTGATGCAGTTGTGTTCAAACATGTTCAAGCCTGTAACAGTTAACATAGTAAATGTTTTACCAACCTGTTCTGTGTAGCTTGACTATTGGTTGTAAAACCATATCCAGTAGTCTGCGTTGGTGGTCAGTTTCTTGCTTGATGTGGATAGCTTCATCCTCGTACTCTGTTAGAATTCTTCCAACTACCCCAAATATCTCTTCAGCAGCAGCAGATAGTCTCTGGTTGACCAAAGACTTCAATGTTTGTCTTAAAGCCATAACTCAAAACTTGCCCAAGTAGATTTTTAAATAGAGATAAACTATTAAAAACGTATGGAGTAAAGTAGAACCAAAATAGAAAACGAAATGCTTCAGCTAGTGCAGAGAGAAGAAGTTCAGCTCTTAACAACTAGCAGAGATTAAAGTGACACAAAGCAGACCAAGCTCTTGTTATATACTAACAGTGGGCCAATCAGAGTGAGGGGGGGGGGGGGACACACACACCGAGAACAAAACTGGCTAATCACTGCTCACAACAACAAGGCAATGCAATGTGTTTTATATAAAACATTAAGAAAATTAAACATTATAAAAGTGCAATCATATTCAGTAAAATATAAAGTCACAGCTGTGTTGTGTAACTTTCCTATATGTATAGTAGTAGGCCTATATTATAAAATTGCATTATTTCACACAGCGACCCAGTGTTAAGATTTAAGAACTGATGTTAAACTTTCTTTATATTTCTGAAGACATTCAGCATTCTGAATGAACTTCAGTCATCAGACTCTGGTACATAAAACATCTGTTGGAAATAAGACATTTAAACTGATTTAGATTGTGATATTGTGGGCCTTATTGATGTATTTTTTAGGATAAATTCACGATTGATCCTCTCAAGCCCTATTTTAATGTATTGTAGATGATGAGAAAATAGACAATCTAGAAGCTGAGAACATATTGTAAATGTTCCACCTGTCATCAACATAGGAAGAAAGTAGCTGTAGTAGTTTTGACATGTTCTGCACATGTAGCTTGTTCTGCACATGTAGATGTCATGGACACTGGTCTCACTTCCTTCCTGAACTACATGTTGTCTCAGAAAGAGAATCCTCTCCCTCTCCACAAGTGCAGCAAAGCATTATGGTCATTGTAGTAATCCAGCAGTGAGACCAGTGTTCATGACATCACAGACACTTTGAAATACTGAAATGTCTAAAAACACAAATTTCCCACATAAACCCACCAGGAAATATATGGTTGCAAAAGGGCTGGTGGTTACCTTGGCTTTTTCTGTTTTTGGGACGTCTGTATACCCTGTTTGGGAGAACAAAGTTCTAGCACCGCTGCACCGCTATACTGACTGAGCGACAACACAACACTCTTTCAAGACAGCACTGCTGCTGGTCAAACATCTTTTGTTAGTCTTAAAAAACATTTATCTGCAGTACACCAGCCTTCAGATATTTTATTTATCTTTATTTTGTATTTATTTATTTGTAAAGTAAAAATGTATAGGGGTGACAAATAGCTCAACTTGCTTGTGTCACCTTTCAGATGCATGTCACAGGGATGCTAAGTATTTTCCAGTCTAAATAATTTAAATGCAAATGATTCCCAATCCTATATACATGTTCCAATCCATTCACACTATAGCCTACTGTAGGAGTAGGCTATATCCTCTCTACTTATCATACTAAAAGGATCACATGCAAATCTGTTGGTCGGTCCATTCAGCAATAGGGTTACACACCCTAACCCATCATCACCTGTCCATTAACAATGAGACAGACATGCTCCTAAACATTCCACAACATTCACAACCCATGTCTTCTAACAAGGTAGATAAAGGTGGAATTCCCGTATCCTACGACTAGAAATAATAATGCACTGGTATTGTAGGCTACAGTAAAAAATAAAATATTCATACCAATTGTCAGATAACATATCAACTCACGTTTACAACTACTATTATTTTGTCATAGTTTTAACCATCATCACAGTATGACTAAGGGATGTGTCACCGTCATTGCACACAATTGTTAGAAAATGAAGCATTTCATATTATACGCTAGATCTACATGTAGTCACAGTTAAGTACAATGGACAGTATGCACTCTGTAACATTAAGATTTACTCTTGTCATGTTCAATGTAGAAAGTTCAAGTAAAGTATACGTGTAGACTTTTTAATGTAATTAATACTCCTATCATGTTCCTTCTAGTAATAGTTTGGCATGCAGGATGTAAAAGGAAGCAGTTATTGTCACTGTATTGTTCACAGTACAAGTTGAAGGTGAAGCACATGTGTTGTGATGAGCTTTCTGTAATGAACACACAAAGGATGTGTAGCGGCCAACCCTTTATTTGAAAGATAAGTAATTACGGACAGTGTTTTTTACAATTCTATGAAGACAACATAATACAGAGAATCTAAACATAATCAAAGTAATTGAAATACACTATGATGATATGTTAGTCCAAACAACACATGTCAACACAGAGACAAGTTACAATTGCACCACTAGTCTTTGAATATTAATTAATGTGACATTATAATTGCTGAATAATGTGGGCAAACGCTGCTTCTCATATTGTTATATCAATATCAGCAGGTCATTATGCAAGTTGAAAATTGATTTCAAATAAGTGATGTATGTATGTATAGCCCATCATGTGTAATGTATATAGCTGGACTAAACTGGATACTTGACATAAGTGTCAACATAATGCCTTCATTGAAGAAGAAAAAAACACTCATCATTTAACAGCCTTTTCCTCTTTATGACACGTCTTCATGTGTGTTTTTAGATTACACTTTTGACTAAAGCCCTTGCCACAAACTGTACACGTAAAGGGTCTTTCTCCTGTATGAGTCCTCATGTGTACTTTTAATTCCGCATTATGAATACAGCCCTTGCCACAAACTGTACACATAAAGGGCTTTTCCCCTGTATGAGTCATCATGTGTATTTTTAAATGGCCATTACAAGTACAGCCTTTGCCACAAACTGTACACGTAAAGGGTCTTTCCCCTGTATGAGTCATCATGTGTCTTTTTAGATCAGTTTTTAGACTACAGCCCTTGCCACAAACTGTACATGTAAAAGGCCTTTCCCCTGTATGACTCATCATGTGTCTTATTAGATCAGACTTGTGAACACAACCCTTTCCACAAACTGTACATGTAAAGGGCTTTTCCCCTGCATGAATCATTGTGTGCCTCTTCAGAGTTCCCTTGCGATTAAACATTTTACCACAATCTGCACAACTAAAACATTTCTTACCTATTTGACTACTCGTGGAGTGCCTTTGTTTTGGTGATTTGAGGTCATGGAGCAGCTTGTTACTCAAAGACAAACTATTTCCTCCCATGTGTTGTTTATTGTGTGATTTCAGTGTGTTTAAACTTGACTGGTCATCCATGGTCTCATCCCACTCATCACTGTCTTCAGTGATGTCAGATTCAGAACATTCTGAAGAGGTGAGATGATCATCACTAGTTGGTTGTGATTCCCCACAATCATGTACATCAGCTTGTGTTTCCATGTGTTGAGATGAAGTGCTGGCTACAGGTTCTGTTTGTATGTTTTCATCATGTCCATGTTTCACTGATATTAATGTCTCTGTTGATCCACCAACCTCCTCTGATCTTTGAAGTAGCTCATCAAGTTCCTCTTTAATCTGTAGAGACTCTGGCTCCTCTTTTATCAGACTGGAGGTTATCTCCTTTTCATCTTTAATCTGTGGAGACTCTGGTTCCTCTTTGATCAGACTGGAGGTTCTCTCCTCCTGTTCATCTTTAATCTGTGGAGACTCTGGTTCCTCTTTGACCAGACTGGATGTTCTCTCCTGCTGCTCAGTAAATACCTCCTCTTTACACACAAGGAGGTGTAGGGAGTCTAGACAGAAGATACACATGATAAACCCATTATTATATTGAACATTGGTGTCTTTGTATTGGTCAAGATTAGATGTGTTCAACCGGTTATGTAGTTGTGGTTGGAGGAAACTTCCACTGTTAGTTCCATATCTGTCCTAATGCTATTTTGATTTCAGTGTGAAGTGTCACACAAATGATTGTTTCTAACCTCCACAATGCTTCATTTCTTAAACAAGCCTCCCCTTATTTCTCAAATAGGCCTATAATGTATCATTAGCTACAACCTATTGTTATCTGATATATCCACAGAGAATGTTTTTGAATGAGATGAATGGATTGATGCAGTTGTGTTCAAACAAAGCCTGTAACAGTTAACATAGTAAAGGTTTTACCAACCTGTTCTGTGTAGCTTGAGTATTGGTTGTAAAACCATATCCAGTAGTCTGCGTTGGTGGTCAGTTTCTTGCTTGATGTGGAAAGCTTCATCCTCGTACTCTGTTAGAATTCTTCCAACTACCCCAAATATCTCTTCAGCAGCAGCAGATAGTCTCTGGTTGACCAAGGACTTCAATGTTTGTCGTAAAGCCATAACTCAAAACTTGCCCAAGTAGATTTTTAAATAGAGCGAAAATATTCAAAACGTATGGAGTAAAGTAGAACCAAAATAGAAAACTAAATGCTTCAGCTAGTGCAAAGAGAAGAAGTTCAGCTCTTAACAACTAGCAGAGATTAAAGTGACACAAAGCAGACCAAGCTCTTGTTAAATACTAACAGTGGGCCAATCAGAGTGAGGGGGGGGGGGGGGGGGGCGGGACACACCAAGAACAATACTGGCTAATCACTGCTCACAACAACAAGGCAATGCAATGTGTTTTATAGAAAACATTAAGAAAATTAAACATTATAAAATTCAGATTGAGTAAAATATAAAGTTACAGCTGTGTTGTGTAACTTTCCTATATGTATAGTAGTAGGCCTATATTATAAAATTGCATTATTTCACACAGCGAACTTTCTTTATATTTCTGAAGACATTCAGCATTCTGAATGAACTTCAGTCATCAGACTCTGGTACATAAAACATCTGTTGGAAATAAGACATTTAAACTGATTTAGATTGTGATATTGTGGGCCTTACTGATGTACTTTGTATAGGATGAATTCACGATTGATCCTCTCAAGCCCTCTTTTAATGTATTGTAGATGATGAGAAAATAGACAATCTAGAAGCTGAGAACATATTGTAAATGTTCCACCTGTCATCAACATAGGAAGAAAGTAGCTGTAGTAGTTTTGACATGTTCTGCACATGTAGCTTGTTCTGCACATGTAGATGTCATGGACACTGGTCTCACTTCCTTCCTGAACTACATGTTGTCTCAGAAAGAGAATCCTCTCCACAAGTGCAGCAAAGCATTATGGTCATTGTAGTAATCGAGCAGTGAGACCAGTGTCCATGACATCACAGACACTTTGAAATACTGAAATGTCTAAAAACACAAATTTCCCACATAAACCCACCAGGAAATATATGGTTGCAAAAGGGCTGGTTACCTTGGCTTTTTCTGTTTTTGGGACGTCTGTATACCCTGTTTGGGAGAACAAAGTTCTAGCACCGCTGCACCGCTATACCGACTGAGCGACAACACAACACTCTTTCAAGACAGCACTGCTGCTGCTCTGCTGGTCAAACATATTTTGTTAGTCTTAAAAAACATTTATCTGCAGTACACCAGCCTTCAGATATTTTATTTATCTTTATTTTGTATTTATTTATTTGTAAAGTAAAAATGTATAGGGGTGACAAATAGCTCAACTTGCTTGTGTCACCTTTCAGATGCATGTCACAGGGATGCTAAGTATTTTCCAGTCTAAATAATTTAAATGCAAATTATTCCCAATCCTATATACATGTTCCAATCCATTCACACTATAGCCTACTGTATGAGTAGGATCCTCTCTACTTATCATACTAAAAGGATCACATGCAAATCTGTTGGTCGGTCCATTCAGCAATAGGGTTACACACCCTAACCCATTATCACCTGTCCATTAACAATGGGACAGACATGCTCCTAAACATTCCACAACATTCACAACCCATGTCTTCTAACAAGGTAGATAAAGGTGGAATTCCCGTATTCTACGACTATAAATAATAATGCACTGGTATTGTAGGCTACAGTAAAAAATAAAATATAAAAAAATGTTTCGTTCATACCAATAGTCAGATAACATATCAACTCACGTCCACAACTACTATTATTTTGTCATAGTTTTAACCATCACAGTATGACTAAGGGATGTGTCACCATCATTGCACACAATTGTTAGAAAATGAAGCATTTCTTATTATACGCTAGTTCTACATGTAGTCACAGTTAAGTACCATGGACAGTATGCACTCTGTAACATTACGATTTACTCCTGTCATGTTCAATGTAGAAAGTTCAAGTAAAGTATACGTGTAGACTTTTTAATGTAATTAATACTCCTATCATGTTCCTTCTAGTAATAGTTTGGCATGCAGGATGTAAAAGGAAGCAGTTCTTGTCACTGTATTGTTCACAGTACAAGTTGAAGGTGAAGCACATGTGTTGTGATGAGCTTTCTGTAATGAACACACAAAGGATGTGTAGCGGTCAACCCTTTATTTGAAAGATAAGTAATTACGGACAGTGTTTTTTACAGAGTAAATATTTTCTCTTACAATGCTATGAAGACAACATAATACAGATAATCTAAACATAATCAAAGTAATTGAAATACACTATGATGATATGTTAGTCCAAACAACACATGTCAACACAGAGACAAGTTACAATTGCACCACTAGTCTTTGAATATTAATTAATGTGACATTATAATTGCTGAATAATGTGGGCAAACACTGCTTCTCATATTGTTATATCAATATCAGCAGGTCATTATGCAAGTTGAAAATTGATTAAAATAAGTGATGTATAGCCCATCATGTGTAATGTATATAGCTGGACTAAACTGAATACTTGACATAAGTGTCAACATAATGCCTTAATTGAAGAAGAAAAAAACACTCATCATTTAACAGCCTTTTCCTCTTTATGACAGGTCTTCATGTGTGTTTTTAGATTACTCTTTTGACTAAAGCCCTTGCCACAAACTGTACACGTAAAGGGTCTTTCTCCTGTATGAGTCCTCATGTGTACTTTTAATTCCACATTATGAATACAGCCCCTGCCACAAACTGTACACTTAAAGGGTCTTTCCCCTGTATGAGTCCTCATGTGTACTTTTAATGCCCCATTATGAATACAGCCCTTGCCACAAACTGTACACGTAAAGGGTCTTTCCCCTGTATGACTCAGCATGTGTCTTATTAGATAAGACTTGTGACCACAGCCCTTTCCACAAACTGTACATGTAAAAGGCCATTCCCCTGTATGAGTAATCATGTGCATTTTTAGATCAGTCTTTAGACTACAGCCCTTGCCACAAACTGTACATGTAAAGGGCTTTTCCCCTGTATGAATCATTGTGTGCCTCTTCAGAGTTCCCTTGCGATTAAACATTTTACCACAATCTGCACAACTAAAACATTTCTTACCTATTTGACTACTCGTGGAGTGCCCTTGTTTTGGTGATTTGAGGTCATGGAGCAGCTTGTTACTCAAAGACAAACTATTTCCTCCCATGTGTTGTTTATTGTGTGATTTCAGTGTGTTTAAACTTGACTGGTCATCCATGGTCTCATCCCACTCATCACTGTCTTCAGTGATGTCAGATTCAGAACATTGTGAAAAGATGAGCTGATCATCACTAGTTGCTTGTGATTCCCCAGAATCATGTACATCAGCTTGTGTTTCCATGTGTTGAGATGAGGTGCTGGCTACAGGTTCTGTTTGTATGTTTTCATCATGTCCATGTTTCACTGATGGTAATGTCTCTGTTGATCCACCAACCTCCTCTGATCTTTGAAGTAGCTCATCAAGTTCCTCTTTAATCTGTAGAGACTCTGTCTCCTCTTTTATCAGACTGGAGGTTCTCTCCTCCTGTTCATCTTTAATCTGTGGAGACTCTGGTTCCTCTTTGATCAGACTGGAGGTTCTCTCCTCCTGTTCATCTTTAATCTGTAGAGACTCTGGCTCCTCTTTTATCAGACTGGAGGTTATCTCCTCCTGTTCATCTTTAATCTGTGGAGACTCTTGTTCCTCTTTGACCAGACTGGATGTTCTCTCCTGCTGCTCAGTAAATACCTCCTCTTTACACACAAGGAGGTGTAGGGAGTCTAGACAGAAGATACACATGATAAACCCATTATTATATTGAACATTGGTGTCTTTGTATTGGTCAAGATTAGATCTGTTCAACCGGTTATGTAGTTGTGGTTGGAGGAAACTTCCACTGTTAGTTCCATATCTGTCCTAATGCTGTTTTGATTTCAGTTTGAAGTGTCACACAAATTATTGTTTCTTACCTCCACAATGCTTGATTTCTAAAACAAGCCTCTCCTTGTTTCTCAAATATAATTTATCATTATCTACAACCTATTGCTATCTGATATATCCACAGAGACTTTTTTTGAATGAGAGTGTAACCTTAACATGAATGGATTGATGCAGTTGTGTTCAAACATGTTCAAGCCTGTAACAGTTAACATAGTAAAGGTTTTACCAACCTGTTCTGTGTAGCTTGAGTATTGGTTGTAAAACCATATCCAGTAGTCTGCGTTGGCGGTCAGTTTCTTGCTTGATGTGGAAAGCTTCATCCTCGTACTCTGTTAGAATTCTTCCAACTACCCCAAATATCTCTTCAGCAGCAGCAGATAGTCTCTGGTTGACCAAAGACTTCAATGTTTGTCGTAAAGCCATAACTCAAAACTTGTAGTAGAACTTAAAACTTAAAGTAGATTTGAAATAGAGCGAAAATATTCAAAACGTATGGAGTAAAGTAGAACCAAAATAGAAAACTAAATGCTTCAGCTAGTGCAGAGAGAAGAAATCCAGCTCTTAACAACTAGCAGAGATTAAAGTGACACAAAGCAGACCAAGCTCTTGTTAAATACTAACAGTGGGCCAATCAGAGTGAGGGGGGGGGGCAGGACACACCAAGAACAAAACTGTCCAATCACTGCTCACAACAACAAGGCAATGCAATGTGTTTTATATAAAACATTAAGAAACTAAACATTATAAAAGTCAGATTCAGTAACATATAAAGTCACAGCTGTGTTGTATAACTTTCTTATATGTATAGTAGTAGGCCTATATTATAAAATTGCATTATTACAGTGTTAAGATTTAAGAACTGAAAGAAACTTTCTTTATATTTCTGAAGACATTCAGCATTCTGAATGAACTTCAGTCATCAGACTCTGGTACATAAAACATCTGTTGGAAATAAGACATTTAAACGCATTCAGATTGTGATATTGTGGGCCTTATTGATGTATTTTGTATAGGATAAATTTACGATTGATCCTCTCAAGCCCTATTTTAATGTATTGTAGATGATGAGAAAATAGACAATCTAGAAGCTGAGAACATATTGTAAATGTTCCACCTGTCATCAACATAGGAAGAAAGTAGCTGCAGTAGTTTTGACATGTTCTGCACATGTAGCTTGTTCTTCACATGTAGATGTCATGGACACTGGTTCTCACTTCCTTCCTGAACTACATGTTGTCTCAGAAAGAGAATCCTCTCCCTCTCCACAAGTGCAGCAAAGCATTATGGTCATTGTAGTAATCCAGCAGTGAGACCAGTGTCCATGACATCACAGACACTTTGAAATACTAAAATGTCTAAAAACACAAATTTCCCACATAAACCCACCAGGAAATATATGGTTGCAAAAGGGCTGGTGGTTACCTTGGCTTTTTCTGTTTTAGGGACGTCTGTATACCCTGTTTGGGAGAACAAAGTTCTAGCACCGCTGCACCGCTATACCGACTGAGCGACAACGCAACACTCTTTCAAGACAGCACTGCTGCTGCTCTGCTGGTCAAACATATTTTGTTAGTCTTAAAAAACATTTATCTGCGTACACCAGCCTTCAGATATTTTATTTATCTTTATTTTGTATTTATTCATTTGTAAAGTAAAAATGTATAGGGGTGACAAATAGCTCAACTTGCTTGTGTCACCTTCCAGATGCATGTCACAGGGATGCTAAGTATTTTCCAGTCTAAATCATTTAAATGCAAATGATTCCCAATCCTATATACATGTTCCAATCCATTCACACTATAGCCTACTGTAGGAGTAGGCTATATCCTCTCTACTTATCATACTAAAAGGATCACATGCAAATCTGTTGGTCGGTCCATTCAGCAATAGTGTTACACACCCTAACCCATTATCACCTGCCCATTAACAATGGGACAGACATGCTCCTAAACATTCCACAACATGCACAACCCATGTCTTCTAACAAGGTAGATAAAGGTGGGATTCCCGTATCCTACGACTAGAAATAATAATACACTGGTATTGTACAGTAAAAAATATAAAAAAATGTAATTTAATTTTAATTTAATTCATACCAATTGTCAGATAGCATATCAACTCATGTTCACAACTACTATTATTTTGTCATAGTTTTAACCATCATCACAGTATGACTAAGGGATGTGTCACCGTCATTGCACACAATTGTTAGAAAATGAAGCATTTCTTATTATACGCTAGTTCTACATGTAGTCACAGTTAAGTACAATGGACAGTATGCACTCTGTAACATTAAGATTTACTCTTGTCATGTTCAATGTAGAAAGTTCAAGTAAAGTATACGTGTAGACTTTTTAATGTAATTGATACTCCTATCATGTTCCTTCTAGTAATAGTTTGGCATGCAGGATGTAAAAGGACGCAGTTCTTGTCACTGTATTGTTCACAGTACAAGTTGAAGGTGAAGCACATGTGTTGTGATGAGCTTTCTGTAATGAACACACAAAGGATGTGTAGCGGTCAACCCTTTATTTGAAAAATAAGTAATTACGGACAGTGTTTTTTACAGAGTAAAAAAAAATCTCTTACAATTATATGTAGACAACATAATACAGATAATCTAAACATATAATCAAAGTAATTGAAATACACTATGATGATATGTTAGTCCAAACAACGCATGTCAACACAGAGACAAGTTACAATTTCACCACTAGTCTGTGAATATTAATTAACGTGACATTTTAATTGCTGAAGAATGTGGGCAAACACTGCTTATCATATTGTTATATCAATATCATCAGGTCATTATGCAAGTTGAAAATTGATTAAAATAAGTGATGTATAGTCCATCATGTTTAATGTATATATCTGGACTAAACTGAATACTTAAGTGTCAACATAATGCCTTATTTAAAATAAAATAAAAACACTCATCATTTAACAGCATTTTCCAATTTATGATAGGTCTTCATGTGTTTTTTTAGATTACTCTTTTGACTACAGCCCTTGCCACAAACTGTACACGTAAAGGGTCTTTCCCTTGTATGAGTCATCATGTGTATTTGTAAATGTTCATTACGAGTACAGCCTTTGCCACAAACTGTACATGTAAAAGGCCTTTCCCCTGTATGAGTCATCATGTGTATTTTGAATTGGTCATTACGAGTACAGCCTTTGCCACAAACTGTACATGTAAACGGCTTTTCCCCTGCATGAATCATTGTGTGCCTCTTCAGAGTTCCCTTGCGATTAAACATTTTACCACAATCTGCACAACTAAAACATTTCTTACCTATTTGACTACTCGTGGAGTGCCTTTGTTTTGGTGATTTGAGGTCATGGAGCAGCTTGTTACTCAAAGACAAACTATTCCCTCCCATGTGTTGTTTATTGTGTGATTTCAGTGTGTTTAAACTTGACTGGTCATCCATGGTCCCATCCCACTCATCACTGTCTTCAGTGATGTCAGATTCAGAACATTGTGAAGAGATGAGATGATCATCACTAGTTGGTTGTGATTCCCCACAATCATGTACATCAGCTTGTGTTTCCATGTGTTGAGGTGAAGTGCTGGCTACAGGTTCTGTTTGTATGTTTTCATCATGTCCATGTTTCACTGATATTAATGTCTCTGTTGATCCACCAACCTCCTCTGATCTTTGAAGTAGCTCATCAAGTTCCTCTTTAATCTGTAGAGACTCTGGCTCCTCTTTTATCAGACTGGAGGTTATCTCCTCCTTTTCATCTTTAATCTGTGGAGACTCTGGTTCCTCTTTGATCAGACTGGAGGTTATCTCCTCCTGTTCATCTTTAATCTGTGGAGACTCTGGTTCCTCTTTGACCAGACTGGATGCTCTCTCCTGCTGTTCAGTAAATACCTCCTCTTTACACACAAGGAGGTGTAGGGAGTCTAGACAGAAGATACACATGAGAAACCCATTATTATATTGAACATTGGTGTCTTTGTGTTGGTCAAGATTAGATGTGTTATGTAGTTGTGGTTGGAGGAAACTTCCACTGTTTGTTCCATATCTGTCCTGATGCTGTTTTGATTTCAGTGTGAAGTGTCACACAAATGATTGTTTCTTACCTCAGCGATGCTTAATTTCTAAAACAAGCCTCTCCTTGTTTCTCAAATTTAATTTATCATTAGCTACAACCTATTGCTATCTGATATATCCACAGAGAATGTTTTTGAATGAGAGTTTAACCTTAACATGAATGGATTGATGCAGTTGTGTTCAAACATGTTCAAGCCTGTAACAGTTAACATAGTAAAGGTTTTACCAACCTGTTCTGTGTAGTTGTAAAACCATATCCAGTAGTCTGCGTTGGCGGTCAGTTTCTTGCTTGATGTGGAAAGCTTCATCCTCGTACTCTGTTAGAATTATTCCAACTACCCCAAATATCTCATCAGCAGCAGCAGATAGTCTCTGGTTGACCAAAGACTTCAATGTTTGTCGTAAAGCCATAACTCAAAACTTGCCCAAGTAGAGCGAAAATAGAGCGAAAATATTCAAAACGTATGGAGTAAAGTAGAACCAAAATATAAAACTAAATGCTTCAGCTAGTGCAGAGAGAAGTTCAGCTCTTAACAACTAGCAGAGATTAAAGTGACACAAAGCAGACCAAGCTCTTGTTAAATACTAACAGTGGGCCAATCAGAGTGAGGGGGGGGACACACACACACACCAAGAACAAAACTGGCTCTCACAACAACAAGGCAATGCAATGTGTTTTATATAAAACATTAAGAAAATTAAACATTATAAAAGTGCAATCAGATTCAGTAAAATATAAAGTTACAGCTGTGTTGTGTAACTTTCCTATATGTATAGTAGTAGGCCTATATTATAAAGGGAGGGAGAATCCTCTCCCTCTCCACAATTGCAGCAAAGCATTATGGTCATTGTAGTAATCCAGCAGTGAGACCAGTGTCCATGACATCACAGACACTTTGAAATACTAAAATGTCTAAAAACACAAATTTCCCACATAAACCCACCAGGAAATATATGGTTGCAAAAGGGCTGGTGGTTACCTTGGCTTTTTCTGTTTTAGGGACGTCTCTATACCCTGTTTGGGAGAACAAAGTTCTAGCACTGCTGCACTGCTATACCGGCTGAGCGACAACACAACACTCTTTCAAGACAGCACTGCTGCTGCTCTGCTGGTCAAACATATTTTGTTAGTCTTAAAAAAACATTTATCTGCAGTACACCAGCCTTCAGATATTTTATTTATCTTTATTTTGTATTTATTTGTTTGTAAAGTAAAAATGTATAGGGGTGACAAATAGTTCAACTTGCTTGTGTCACCTTTCAGATGCATGTCACAGGGATGCTAAGTATTTTCCAGTCTAAATCATTTAAATGCAAATGATTCCCAATCCTATATACATTTTCCAATCCATTCACACTATAGCCTACTGTAGGAGTAGGCTATATCCTCTCTACTTATCATACTAAAAGGATCACATGCAAATCTGTTGGTCGGTCCAATCAGCAATAGGGTTACACACCCTAACCCATTATCACCTGTCCATTAACAATGGTACAGACATGCTCCTAAACATTCCACAACATTCACAACCCATGTCTTCTAACAAGGTAGATAAAGGTGGAATTCCCGTATTCTACGACTATAAATAATAATGCACTGGTATTGTACAGTAAAATACAATTTAAAAAAATGTTTCGTTCATACCAATAGTCAGATAACATATCAACTCACGTTCACAACTACTATTATTTTGTCATAGTTTTAACCATCATCACAGTATGACTAAGGGATGTGTCACCATCATTGCACACAATTGTTAGAAAATGAAGCATTTCGTATTATACGCTAGTTCTACATGTAGTCACAGTTAAGTACAATGGACAGTATGCACTCTGTAACATTAAGATTTACTTCTGTCATGTTCAATGTAGAAAGTTCAAGTAAAGTATACGTGTAGACTTTTTAATGTAATTAATACTCCTATCATGTTCCTTCTAGTAATAGTTTGGCATGCAGGATGTAAAAGGAAGCAGTTCTTGTCACTGTATTGTTCACAGTACAAGTTGATGGTGAAGCACATGTGTTGTGATGAGCTTTCTGTAATGAACACACAAAGGATGTGTAGCGGTCAACCCTTTATTTGAAAGATAAGTAATTACGGACAGTGCTTTTTACAGAGTAAATATTTTCTATTACAATTCTATGAAGACAACATAATACAGAGAATCTAAACATATACTCAAAGTCATTGAAATACACTATGATGATATATTAGTCCAAACAACACATGTCAACACAGAGACAAGTTACAATTGCATCACTAGTCTGTGAATATTAATTAATGTGACATTATAATTGCTGAATAATGTGGGCAAACACTGCTTCTCATATTGTTATATCAATATCAGCAGGTCATTATGCAAGTTGAAAATTGATTAAAATGATTGATGTATAGCCCATCATGTGTAATGTATATAGCTGGACTAAACTGAATACTTGACATAAGTGTCAACATAATGCCTTATTTGAAGAAGAAAAAAAAACACTCATCATTTAACAGCCTTTTCCTCTTTATGACAGGTCTTCATGTGTGTTTTTAGATTACACTTTTGACTACAGCCCTTGCCACAAACTGTACACGTAAAGGGTCTTTCCCCTGTATGAGTCACCATGTGTCTTTTTAGATCAGTCTTTAGACTACAGCCCTTGCCACAAACTGTACACGTAAAGGGTCTTTCCCCTGTATGAGTCCTCATGTGTACTTTTAAATCCCCATTATGAATACAGCCCTTGCCACAAACTGTACATGTAAAGGGTCTTTCCCCTTTATGAGTCCTCATGTGAACTTTTAAATCCCCATTATGACTACAGCCCTTGCCACAAACTGTACATGTAAAGGGCTTTTCCCCTGTATGAGTCATCATGTGTCTTTTTAGATCAGACTTTAGACGAAAGCCCTTGCCACAAACTGTACACGTAAAGGGATTTTCCCCTGTATGAATCATTGTGTGCCTCTTCAGAGTTCCCTTGTGATTAAACATTTTACCACAATCTGCACAACTAAAACATTTCTTACCTATTTGACTACTCGTGGAGTGCCTTTGTTTTGGTGATTTGAGGTCATGGAGCAGATTGTTACTCAAAGACAAACTATTTCCTCCCAAGTGTTGTTTATTGTGTGATATCAGTGTGTTTAAACTTGACTGGTCATCCATGGTCTCATCCCACTCATCACTGTCTTCAGTGATGTCAGATTCAGAACATTGTGAAGAGATGAGATGATCATCACTAGTTGGTTGTGATTCCACACAATCATGTACATCAGCTTGTGTCTCCATGTGTTGAGATGAGGTGCTGGCTACAGGTTCTGTTTGTATGTTTTCGTCATGTTCATGTTTCACTGATAGTAATGTCTCTGTTGATCCACCATCCTCCTCTGATCTTTGAAGTAGCTCATCAAGTTCCTCTTTCATCTGTAGAGACTCTGGCTCCTCTTTTATCAGACTGGAGGTTATCTCGTCCTGTTCATCTTTAATCTGTGGAGACTCTGGTTCCTCTTTGACCAGACTGGATGTTCTCTCCTGCTGCTCAGTAAATACCTCCTCTTTACACACAAGGAGGTGTAGGGAGTCTAGACAGAAGATACACATGATAAACCCATTATTATATTGGACATTGGTGTCTTTGTGTTGGTCAAGATTAGATGTGTTCAACCGGTTATGTAGTTGTGTTTGGAGGAAACTTCCACT
The DNA here is from genome assembly GCF_964188405.1 of Protomyctophum parallelum. NCBI lineage: Eukaryota > Metazoa > Chordata > Actinopteri > Myctophiformes > Myctophidae > Protomyctophum > Protomyctophum parallelum. The sequence continues at coordinate 5,474,091 of NC_139709.1, forward strand.
GTTAGTTCCATATCTGTCCTAATGCTGTTTTGATTTCAGTGTGAAGTGTCGCACAAATTATTGTTTCTTACCGCCACAATGCTTAATTTCTAAAACAAGCCTCTCCTTGTTTCTCAAATATAATTTATCATTAGCTACAACCTATTGCTATCTGATATATCCACAGAGAATGTTTTTGAATGAGTTTAACCTTAACATGAATGGATTGATGCAGTTGTGTTCAAACATGTTCAAGCCTGTAACAGTTAACATAGTAAAGGTTTTACCAACCTGTTCTGTGTAGCTTGACTATTGGTTGTAAAACCATATCCAGTAGTCTGCGTTGGTGGTCAGTTTCTTGCTTGATGTGGAAAGCTTCATCCTCGTACTCTGTTAGAATTCTTCCAACTACCCCAAATATCTCTTCAGCAGCAGCAGATAGTCTCTGGTTGACCAAAGACTTCAATGTTTGTCGTAAAGCCATAACTCAAAACTTGCCCAGGTAGATTTTTAAATAGAGCGAAAATATAAAGTAAAGTAGAAAAAGTAGTAGTAGTAAAGTAGAACCAAAATAGGAAACTAAATGCTTCAGCTAGTGCAGAGAGGAGAAGTTCAGCTCTTAACAACTAGCAGAGATTAAAGTGACACAAAGCAGACCAAGCTCTTGTTAAATACTAACAGTGAGCCAATCAGAGTGAGGGGGGGGGGGGGGCACACACCAAGAACAAAACTGGCCAATCACTGCTCACAACAACAAGGCAATGCAATGTGTTTTATATCAAACATTAAGAAAATTAAACATTATAAAAGTGCAATCAGATTCAGTAAAATATAAAGTCACAGCTGTGTTGTGTAACTTTCCTATATGTATAGCAGTAGGCCTATATTATAAAATTGCATTTATTTCACACAGCGACCCAGTGTTAAGATTTAAGAACTGATGTTACACTTTCTTTATATTTCTGAAGACATTCAGCATTCTGAATGAACTTCAGTCATCATACTCTACAATTTACAATTACAATTTACAATTTAGGCATTTAGCAGACGCTCTTAATCCAGAGCGACTTACATTAAGCAAGAAATGTACATACATGGTTCATACAACATCTGTTGGAAATAAGACATTTAAACTGATTTAGATCCTCTCAAGCCCTATTTTAATGTATTGTAGATGATGAGAAAATAGACAATCTAGAAGCTGAGAACATATTATTGTAAATGTTCCACCTGTCATCAACATAGGAAGAAAGTAGCTGTAGTAGTTAGGGGTATAGGGGTGACAAATAGCTCAACTTGCTTGTGTCACCTTTCAGATGCATGTCACAGGGATATTTTCCAGTCTAAATCATTTAAATGCAAATGATTCCCAATCCTATATACATGTTCCAATCCATTCACACTATAGCCTACTGTAGGAGTAGGCTATATCCTCTCTACTTATCATACTAAAAGGATCACATGCAAATCTGTTGGTCGGTCCATCCAGCAATAGGGTTACACACCCTAACCCATTATCACCTGTCCATTAACAATGGGACAGACATGCTCCTAAACATTCCACAACATTCACAACCCATGTCTTCTAACAAGGTAGATAAAGGTGGAATTCCCGTATCATACGACTAGAAATAATAATACACTGGTATTGTACAGTAAAATATAAAAAAATGTTTCATTCATACCAATTGTCAGATAACATATCAACTCACGTTCACAACTACTATTATTTTGTCATAGGTTTAACCATAATCACAGTATGACTAAGGGATGTGTCACCGTCATTGCACACAATTGCTAGAAAATGAAGCATTTCTTATTATACGCTAGTTCTACATGTAGTCACAGTTAAGTACAATGGACAGTATGCACTCTGTAACATTAAGATTTACTCCTGTCATGTTCAATGTAGAAAGTTCAAGTAAAGTATACGTGTAGACTTTTTAATTTAATTAATACTCCTATCATGTTCCTTCTAGTAATAGTTTGGCATGCAGTATGTAAAAGGACGCAGTTCTTGTCACTGTATTGTTCACAGTACAAGTTGAAGGTGAAGCACAGTCATGTGTTGTGATGAGCTTTCTGTAATGAACACACACAGGATGTGTAGCGGTCAACCCTTTATTTGAAAGATAAGTAATTACGGACAGTGTTTTTTACAGAGTAAATGTTTTCTCTTGCAATAATATGAAGACAACATAATACAGATAATCTAAACATATAATCAAAGTCATTGAAATACACTATGATTATATATTAGTCCAAACAACACATGTCAACACAGAGACAAGTTACAATTGCACCACTAGTCTGTGGATATTAATTAATGTGACATTATAATTGCTGAATAATGTGGGCAAACACTGCTTCTCATATTGTTATATCAATATCAGCAGATCATTATGCAAGTTGAAAATAGATTTAAAATAAGTGATGTATAGTCCATCATGTGCAATGTATATAGCTGGACTAAACTGAATACTTGACATAAGTGTCAACATAATGCCTTATTTGAAGAAGAAAAAAAACACTCATCATTTAACAGCCTGTTCCTCTTTATGACAGGTCTTCATGTGTGTTTTTAGATTACACTTTTTACTACAGCCCTTGCCACAAACTGTACATGTAAAGGGTCTTTCCCCTGTATGAGTCCTCATGTGAACTTTTAAATTCCCATTATGAATACAGCCCATGCCACAAACTGTACACGTAAAGGGTCTTTCCCCTGTATGACTCATCATGTGTCTTATTAGATCAGACTTTTGACCACAGACCTTTCCACAAACTGTACATGTAAAGGGCTTTTCCCCTGTATGAGTAATCATGTGAACTTTTAAATTCCCATTATGACTAAAGCCTTTGCCACAAACTGTACATGTAAAGGGCTTTCCCCCTGAATGAATCACTGTGTGCCTCTTCAGAGTTCCCTTGTGATTAAACATTTTACCACAATCTGCACAACTAAAACATTTCTTACCTATTTGACTCCTCATGGAGTGCCTTTGTTTTGGTGATTTGAGGTCATGGAGCAGCGTGTTACTCAAAGACAAACTATTTCCTCCCATGTGTTGTTTATTTTGTGATTTCAGTGTGTTTAAACCTGACTGGTCATCCATGGTGTCATCCCACTCATCACTGTCTTCAGTGATGTCAGATTCAGAACATTGTGAAGAGATGAGCTGATCATCACTAGTTGGTTGTGATTCCACACAATCATGTACATCAGCTTGTGTTTCCATGTGTTGAGATGAGGTGCTGGCTACAGGTTCTGTTTGTATGTTTTCGTCATGTTCATGTTTCACTGATAGTAATGTCTCTGTTGATCCACCATCCTCCTCTGATCTTTGAAGTAGCTCATCAAGTTCCTCTTTAATCTGTAGAGACTCTGGTTCCTCTTTTATCAGACTGGAGGTTATCTCCTCCTGTTCATCTTTAATATGTAGAGACTCTGGTTCCTCTTTTATCAGACTGGAGGTTATCTCCTCCTGTTCATATTTAATCTGTGGAGACTCTGGTTCCTCTTTGACCAGACTGGATGTTCTCTCCTGCTGCTCAGTAAATACCTCCTCTTTACACACAAGGAGGTGTAGGGAGTCTAGACAGAAGATACACATGAGGAACCCATTATTATATTGGACATTGGTGTTTTTGTATTGGTCAAGATTAGATGTGTTCAACCGGTTATGTAGTTGTGGTTGGAGGAAACTTCCACTGTTAGTTCCATATCTGTCCTAATGCTGTTTTGATTTCAGTGTGAAGTGTCACACAAATGATTGTTTCTTACATCCACAATGCTTAATTTCTAAAACAAGCCTCTCCTTGTTTCTCAAATATAATTTATCATTAGCTACAACCTATTGCTATCTGATATATCCACAGATAATGTTTTTGAATGAGAGTTTAACCGTAACATGAATGGATTGATGCAGTTGTGTTCAAACATGTTCAAGCCTGTAACAGTTAACATAGTAAAGGTTTTACCAACCTGTTCTGTGTAGCTTGACTATTGGTTGTAAAACCATATCCAGTAGTCTGCGTTGGTGGTCAGTTTCTTGCTTGATGCGGAAAGCTTCATCCTCGTACTCTGTTAGAATTCTTCCAACTACCCCAAATATCTCTTCAGCAGCAGCAGATAGTCTCTGTTTGACCAAAGACTTCAATGTTTGTCGTAAAGCCATAACTCAAAACTTGCCCAAGTAGATTTTTAAATAGAGCGAAAATATTAAAAACGTATGGATTAAAGTAGAACCAAAATAGAAAACTAAATGCTTCAGCTAGTGCAGAGAGAAGAAGTTCAGCTCTTAACAACTAGCAGAGATTAAAGTGACACAAAGCAGACCAAGCTCTTGTTAAATACTAACAGTGGGCCAATCAGAGTGAGGGGGGCGGGACACACCAAGAACAAAACTGGCTAATCACTGCTCACAACAAGGCAATGCAATGTGTTTTATATAAAACATTAAGAAAATTAAACATTATAAAAGTGCAATCAGATTCAGTAAAATATAAAGTCACAGCTGTGTTGTGTAACTTTCCTATATGTATAGTAGTAGGCCTATATTATAAAATTACATTATTTCACACAGCGACCCTGCAGTGTTAAGATTTAAGAACTGATGTTAAACTTTCTTTATATTTCTTAAGACATTCAGCAAGCTGAATGAACTTCAGTCATCAGACTCTGGTACATAAAACATCTGTTGGAAATAAGACATTTAAACTGATTCAGATTGTGATATTGTGCGCCTTACTGATGTACTTTGTATAGGATGAATTCATGATTGATCCTCTCAAGCCCTATTTTAATGTATTGTAGATGATGAGAAAATAGACAATCTAGAAGCTGACAACATATTGTAAATGTTCCTGTCATCAACGTAGGAAGAAAGTAGCTGTAGTAGTTTTGACATGTTCTGCACATGTAGCTTGTTCTGCACATGTAGATGTCATGGACACTTCCTTCCTGAACTTCATGCTGTCTCAGAAAGAGAATCCTCTCCCTCTCCACAAGTGCAGCAAAGCATTGTGGTCATTGTAGTAATCTAGCAGTGAGACCAGTGTCCATGACATCACAGACACTTTGAAATACTAAAATGTCTAAAAACACAAATTTCCCACATTAACCCACCAGGAAATATATGGTTGCAAAAGGGCTGGTGGTTACCTTGGCTTTTTCTGTTTTTGGGACGTCTGTATACCCTGTTTGGGAGAACAAAGTTCTAGCACTCTTTCAAGACAGCACTGCTGCTGCTCTGCTGGTCAAACATATTTTGTTAGTCCTACACAACATTTATCTGCAGTACACCAGCCTTCAGATATTTTATTTATCTTTATTTTGTATTTATTTATTTGTAAAGTAAAAATGTATAGGGGTGACAAATAGCTCAACTTGCTTGTGTCACCTTTCAGATGCATGTCACAGGGATGCTAAGTATTTTCCAGTCTAAATCATTTAAATGCAAATGATTCCCAATCCTATATACATGTTCCAATCCATTCACACTATAGCCTACTGTAGGAGTAGGATCCTCTCTACTTATCATACTAAAAGGATCACATGCAGGGGGGCAGTCAGCCAGATATTTCGTGAAGCCTCATTTGAAATCGGTAGTTCATATAATGGCCTGTTGTGGCGCTGGACCGGACCCAAAAAGCCCCATAGCTCCATAGAGGCCCATGTATTTTGGCCCAACTTCACCTAGACTGTATTACCTTAATAAACATGGTCATGAATACTTTCTTCTTCCAGTCACTAGTTTAAAGTCTCATTTCTAATGTCATAATATATTTTTTGGAAAAGTATGGTCCCATTAATTAAAAAAATGACCATAAAGAAAAAAAACCATCGCGTATGTTCTGAGGGGCGTGGCTACCATTACAGTCTATGATCGGGATCCCCCTCCCACTCGAGTCAAAATAAAAACCAACGGAGAAGAAGGGGGGAAGTCCCGCCTCGTTGTCTGGGCAGCCAATGACCAGCTGGTATACAAAACGGAGCCAGCCAATGGCCAGCTGGTACCAAAGATGGCGACTTACATCAGGAATTAGCATATTATTACAGGCTTCATTTTACGTTCATGTTAGACCCGGGGAACGCTTTGTCCATATTTTTTACAGTCTATGATCACATGCAACTATGTTGGTCGGTCCATTCAGCAATAGGGTTACACACCCTAACCCAGTATTACCTGTCCATTAACAATGGGACAGACATGCTCCTAAACATTCACAACCCATGTCTTCTAACAAGGTAGATAAAGGTGGAATTCCCGTATCCTACGACTAGAAATAATAATGCACTGGTATTGTACAGTAAAAAATAAAATATAAAAAAATGTTTCGTTCATACCAATAGTCGGATAACAAATCAACTCACGTTCACAACTACTATTATTTTGTCATAGTTTTAACCATCATCACAGTATGACTAAGGGATGTGTCACCATCATTGCACACAATTGTTAGAAAATGAAGCATTTCTTATTATACGCCAGTTCTACATGTAGTCACAGTTAAGTACAATGGACAGTATGCTCTGTAACATTAAGATTTACTCTTGTCATGTTCAATGTAGAAAGTTCAAGTAAAGTATATGTGTAGACTTTTTAATGTAATTAATATTCCTATCATGTTCCTTCTAGTAATAGTTTGGCATGCAGGATGTAAAAGGAAGCAGTTCTTGTCACTATTGTTCACAGTACAAGTTGAAGGTGAAGCACATGTGTTGTGATGAGCTTTCTGTAATGAACACACAAAGGATGTGTAGCGGTCAACCCTTTATTTAAAAGATAAGTAATTGCGGACAGTGTTTTTTACAGAGTAAATATTTTCTCTTACAATTCTACGAAGACAACATAATACAGAGAATCTAAACATATAACCAAAGTCATTGAAATGCACTTTGATGATATATTAGTCCAAGCAACACATGTCAACACAGAGACAAGTTACAATTGCACCACTAGTCTGTGAATATTAATGAATGTGACATTTTAATCAATATCAGCAGGTCATTATGCAAGTTGAAAATTGATTTAAAATAAGTGATGTATAGCCCATCATGTGTAATGTATATAGCTGGAATAAACTGAATACTTGGCATAAGTGTCAACATAATGCCTTATTTGAAGAATAAAAATAAACACATCATTTAACATAATTTTCCTCTTTATGACAGGTCTTCATGTGTTTTTTTAGATTACACTTTAGACTAAAGCCCTTGCCACAAACTGTACACGTAAAGGGTCTTTCCCCTGTATGAGTCCTCATGTGAACTTTTAAATTCCCATTATGAATACAGCCCTTGCCACAAACTGTACATGTAAAGGGTCTTTCCCCTGTATGAGTCATCATGTGAACTTTTAAATCCCCATTATGAATACAGCCCTTGCCACAAACTGTACATGTAAAAGGCCTTTCCCTTGTATGAGTCATCATGTGTATTTTTAATTGGTGATTACGAGTACAGCCTTTGCCACAAACTGTACATGTAAAGGGCTTTTCCCTTGTATGAATCATTGTGTGCCTCTTCAGAGTTCCCTTGTGATTAAACATTTTACCACAATCTGCACAACTAAAACATTTCTTACCTATTTGACTACTCATGGAGTGCCTTTGTTTTGGTGATTTGAGGTCATGGAGCAGCTTGTTACTCAAAGACAAACTATTTCCTACCAAGTGTTGTTTATTGTGTGATTTCAGTGTGTTTAAACTTGACTGGTCATCCATGGTCTCATCCCACTCATCACTGTCTTCAGTGATGTCAGATTCAGAACAGTGTGAAGAGATGAGCTGATCATCACTAGTTGGTTGTGATTCCACACAATCATGTACATCAGATTGTGTTTCCATGTGTTGAGATGATGTGCTGGCTACAGGTTCTGTTTGTATGTTTTCGTCATGTTCATGTTTCACTGATAGTAATGTCTCTGTTGACCCACCATCCTCCTCTGATCTTTGAAGTAGCTCATCAAGTTCCTCTTTACTCTGCAGAGACTCTGGTTCCTCTTTTATCAGACTGGAGGTTCTCTCCTCCTTTTCATCTTTAATCTGTAGAGACTCTGGCTCCTCTTTGACCAGACTGGCGGTTATCTCCTCCTTTTCATCTTTAATCTGTAGAGACTCTGGCTCCTCTTTTATCAGAATGGAGGTTATCTCCTCCTGTTCATCTTTAATCTGTAGAGACTCTGGCTCCTCTTTTATCAGACTGGAGGTTATCTCCTCCTGTTCATCTTTAATCTGTGGAGACTCTGGTTCCTCTTTGACCAGACTGGATGCTCTCTCCTGCTGCTCAGTAAATACCTCCTCTTTACACACAAGGAGGTGTAGGGAGTCTAGACAGAAGATACAAATGAGAAACCCATTATTATATTGAACATTGGTGTCTTTGTGTTGGTCAAGATTAGATGTGTTCAACCGGTTATGTAGCTGTGGTTGGAGGAAACTTCCACCGTTAGTTCCATATCTGTCCTAATGATGTTTTGGTTTCAGTGTGAAGTGTCACACAAATGATTGTTTCTTACCTCCACAATGCTTATTTTTTTTAAACAAGCCTCTCCTTGTTTCGCAAATTTAATTTATCATTATCTACAACCTATTGTTGTCTGATATAACCACAGAGAATGTTTTTGAATGAGAGTTTAACCTTAACATGAATGGATTGATGCAGTTGTGTTCAAACATGTTCAAGCCTGTAACAGTTAACATAGTAAAGGTTTTACCAACCTGTTCTGTGTAGCTTGACTATTGGTTGTAAAACCATATCCAGTAGTCTGCGTTGGTGGTCAGTTTCTTGCTTGATGTGGAAAGCTTCATCCTCGTACTCTGTTAGAATTCTTCCAACGACCCCAAATATCTCTTCAGCAGCAGCAGATAGTCTCTGGTAGACCAAAGACTTCAATGTTTGTCGTAAAGCCATATAAGTAGATTTTTAAATAGAGCGAAAATATTCAAAACGTATGGAGTAAAGTAGAACCAAAATAGAAAACGAAATGCTTCAGCTAGTGCAGAGAGAATAAATTCAGCTCTTAACAACTAGCAGAGATTAAAGTGACACAAAGCAGACCAAGCTCTTGTTAAATACTAACAGTGGGCCAATCAGAGTGAGGGGGGGGCAGGACACACCAAGAACAAAACTGGCCAATCACTGCTCACAACAACAAGGCAATGCAATGTGTTTTATATAAAACATTAAGACAATTTAGGCATTTAGCAGACGCTCTTAATCCAGAGCGACTTACATTTAAGCAAGAACAAAAGCATGGGAATACATCACATAAAAGCATCTATCATGAAACATGCGTAAGCTAAGAAGGTAACAGTGGAATATCTATATGATGAAACTATACATACACTATACATAATAAACTATACATATTCACTACTATGCTATACATATGTACTATGGCGTGCTATGACTATATACAATACAATTATAGTGCTGTCTACATAACATGCTATAAGTCTGTGTCAAATGCTATCTAAGCCAACAGAAATGCTATCTAAGGGGTTAGGGTAAGTGCTATGGGCCATGATGGAGTCTGAAAAGGTGGGTTTTCAGGCTACGGCGGAAGATTGGGAGTGATGCTGCAGTTCTGACTGCAATGGGAAGTGCATTCCACAGTTTTGGAGCCAGAAGGGAGAAGAGTTTGGGACGTGTGGAGCGTTGTCCCGACGTTTTTAGTGAGGGTACTTCCAGTTTCCCTGCGTTGGCTGATCTGAGTGCGCGGGAGGGTTTGTAGGGTTCAATCATACTTGTAAGATATGGGGGAGCCATACCTTTGGTTGCTTTGAATGCCAGCATCAGAGTTTTGTATTCTGTGCGGGCAGCGACCGGGAGCCAGTGGAGGGAGCGGAGCAGGGGGGAGACATGTGAGGATTTTGGCTGGTTGAAGACCAAGCGAGCTGCTGCATTTTGGATCAGCTGGAGAGGCTTAAGTGCACATGCTGGTAGGCCAGTAAGGAGGGAGTTACAATAGTCGAGTTTTGACAAGACTGTTGTCTGGATTAGGAGCTGGGCTGATTCCTGGGTGAGGAACGGTCTAATCCGTCGTATGTTATAGAGTGTGAACCTACATGATCGAGTGACAGCTGTGATGTGAGCTTTGAACGAGAGCTGACTGTCCAGGACAACACCAAGATTCCTGGCTGTTGGGACAGACGTTACCAGGGCGTTGTCTACGGAAATAGTTAGCTCCCGCATAGGGCAGGACTTAGCTGGGAAGAAGAGAAGCTCAGTCTTGTCTGGGTTCAGCTTGAGGTGGTTGGAGGACATCCACTGTGAGATGTCAGCCAGGCATGCAGTGATGCGCTCTTCCACCTGAGTGGCAGAGGGGGGGAAGGATAGGAACAGTTGTGTGTCATCGGCGTAGCAGTGATAGGATATATTGTGAGCAGAGATGATAGTGCCAAGGGATTTAGTGTACAGTGAGAAAAGGAGGGGACCAAGTACAGATCCCTGTGGGACCCCAGTTTGGAGGGTTCGGGGGGATGATAGCAGACCTTTCCAGGAAACCTGGTAGGTCCGATCGGTGAGGTAGGAGGAGAACCACTTTAGTGCCGTTCCACCGATGCCTAGCTCCGCTAGGGTTTCTAGGAGCAGCTGGTGGTTCACTGTGTCAAATGCTGCTGATAGGTCTAGGAGAATCAGTACTGCAGAGTGGGAAGCAGCTTGGGCAGCATGTAGTGCTTCTGTGACTGCCAGCAGGGCAGTTTCTGTGGAGTGGGCCTTCTTGAATCCGGACTGGTTGGGATCCAGCAGGTTGTTCTGTGAGAGATGGAGAGAGAGCTGGTTGGAGACGACACGTTCAATGGTTTTAGAAATAAATTATAATAATTATAATTAAACATTATAAAAGTCAGATTCAGTAAAATATAAAGTCACAGCAGTGTTGTATAACTTTCCTATATGTATAGTAGTAGGCCTATATTATAAAATTGCATTATTTCGCACAGCGACCCAGTGTTAAGATTTAAGAACTGATGTTAAACTTTCTTTATATTTCTGAAGACATTCAGCATTCTGAATGAACTTCAGTCATCAGACTCTGGTACATAAAACATCTGTTGGAAATAAGACATTTAAACTGATTCAGATTGTGGGCCTTATTGATGTATTTTGTATAGGATAAATTCACGATTGATCCTCTCAAGCCCTATTTTAATGTATTGTAGATGATGAGAAAATAGACAATCTAGAAGCTGAGAACATATTGCAAATGTTCCACCTGTCATCAACATAGGAAGAAAGTAGCTGTAGTAGTTTTGACATGTTCTGCACATGTAGCTTGTTCTGCACATGTAGATGTCATGGACACTGGTCTCACTTCCTTCCTGAACTACATGTTGTCTCAGAAAGATAATCCTCTCCCTCTCCACAAGTGCAGCAAAGCATTATGGTCATTGTAGTAATCCAGCAGTGAGACCAGTGTCTATGACATCACAGACACTTTGAAATACTAAAATGTCTAAAAACACAAATTACCCACATAAACCCACCAGGAAATATATGGTTGCAAAAGGGCAAAATAGTGACTACAGCCCAGTGAGAAACGTTCCGCGGTGAAAAAAAAGGTGCAATTAATGTATCTGTAGTTAATCGCGATTAATCTTTCTGTAGTTAATTAATCTAAATTAATCGCAATTAGTCCCGGCCCTAATTTGAATGTATTGTAGATGATGAGAAAATAGACAATCTAGAAGCTGAGAACATATTGTAAATGTTCCACCTGTCATCAACATAGGAAGAAAGTAGCTGTAGTAGTTTTGACATGTTCTGCACATGTAGCTTGTTCTGCACATGTAGATGTCATGGACACTGGTCTCACTTCCTTCCTGAACTACATGTTGTCTCAGAAAGAGAATCCTCTCCCTCTCCACAAGTGCAGCAAAGCATTATGGTCATTGTAGTAATCGAGCAGTGAGACCAGTGTCCATGACATCACAGACACACAGACTGAAATACTGAAATGTCTAAAAACACAAATTTCCCACATAAACCCACCAGGAAATATATGGTTGCAAAAGGGCTGGTTACCTTGGCTTTTTCTGTTTTTGGGACGTCTGTATAGCCTGTTTGGGAGAACAAAGTTCTAGCACCGCTGCACTGCTATACCGACTGAGCCACAACACAACACTCTTTCAAGACAGCACTGCTGCTGCTCTGCTGGTCAAACATCTTTTGTTAGTCCTACAAAACATTTATCTGCAGTACACCAGCCTTCAGATATTTTATTTAGTATTTATTTATTTGTAAAGTAAAAATGTATAGGGGTGACAAATAGCTCAACTTGCTTGTGTCACCTTCCAGATGCATGTCACAGGGATGTATTTCCCAGTCTAAATAATTTAAATGCAAATGATTCCCAATCCTATATACATGTTCCAATCCATTCACACTATAGCCTACTGTAGGAGTAGGATCCTCTCTACTTATCATACTAAAAGGATCACATGCAAATCTGTTGGTCGGTCCATTCAGCAATAGGGTTACACACCCTAACCCATTATCACCTGTCCATTAACAATGGGACAGACATGCTCCTAAACATTCCACAACATTCACAACCCATGTCTTCTAACAAGGTAGATAAAGGTGGAATTCCCGTATCCTACGACTAGAAATAATAATGCACTGGTATTGTAGGCTACAGTGAAAAATAAAATATAAAAAATGTTTCGTTCATACCAATAGTCAGATAACAAATCAACTCACGTTCACAACTACTATTATGTTGTCATAGTTTTAACCATCATCACAGTATGACTAAGGGATGTATCATGTTCCTTCTAGTAGTAGTTTGGCATGCAGGATGTAAAAGGAAGCAGTTCTTGTCACTGTATTGTTCACAGTACAAGTTGAAGGTGAAGTACATGTGTTGTGATGAGCTTTCTGTAATGAACACACAAAGGATGTGTAGCGGTCAACCCTTTATTTGAAAGATAAGTAATTACGGACAGTGTTTTTTACAGAGTAAATATTTTCTCTTGCAATTCTATGAAGACAACATAATACAGAGAATCTAAACATATAATCAAAGTCATTGAAATACACTATGATGATATGTTAGTCCAAACAACACATGTCAACACAGAGACAAGTTACAATTGCACCACTAGTCTGTGAATATTAATTAATGTGACATTTTAATTGCTGAATAATGTGGGCAAACACTGCTTCTCATATTGTTATATCAATATCATCAGGTCATTATGCAAGTTGAAAATTGATTAAAACAAGTGATGTATAGTCCATCATGTGTAATGTATATAGCTGGACTAAACTGAATACTTGACATAAGTGTCAACATAATGCCTTATTTGAAGAAGAAAAGAAAACACTCATCATTTAACAGTCTTTTCCTCTTTATGACACATCTTCATGTGTCTTTGTAGATGAGTCTTTTGACTAAAGCCCTTGCCACAAACTGTACACGTAAAGGGTCTTTCCCCTGTATGAGTCCTCATGTGTACTTTTAAATCCCCATTATGAATACAGCCCTTGCCACAAACTGTACACGTAAAGGGTCTTTCCCCTGTATGAGTCCTCATGTGTACTTTTAATTCCCCATTATGAATACAGCCCTTGCCACAAACTGTACACGTAAAGGGTTTTTCCCCTGTATGACTCATCATGTGCATTTTTAGATCATACTTTTGACCACAGCCCTTTCCACAAACTGTACATGTAAATGGCTTTTCCCTTGTATGAGTCATCATGTGTCTTTTTAAATGGTCATTACGAGTACAGCCTTTGCCACAAACTGTACATGTAAAGGGCTTTTCCCCTTTATGAGTCATCATGTGCATTTTTAGACCAGTCTTTTGACTACAGCCCTTGCCACAAACTGTACATGTAAAGGGCTTTTCCCCTGTATGAATCATTGTGTGCCTCTTCAGAGGTCCCTTGCGATTAAACATTTTACCACAATCTGCACAACTAAAACATTTCTTACCTATTTGACTACTCGTGGAGTGCCTTTGTTTTGGTGATTTGAGGTCATGGAGCAGCTTGTTACTCAAAGACAAACTATTTCCTCCCATGTGTTGTTTGTGTGATTTCAGTGTGTTTAAACCTGACTGGTCATCCATGGTGTCATCCCACTCATCACTGTCTTCAGTGATGTCAGATTCAGAACAGTGTGAAGAGATGAGCTGATCATCACTAGTTGGTTGTGATTCCCCACAATCATGTACATCAGCTTGTGTTTCCATGTGTTGAGATGAGGTGCTGGCTACAGGTTCTGTTTGTATGTTTTCATCATGTCCATATTTCACTGATAGTAATGTCTCTGTTGACCCACCATCCTCCTCTGATCTTTGAAGTAGCTCATCAAGTTCCTCTTTAATCTGCAGAGACTCTGGCTCCTCTTTTATCAGACTGGAGGTTATCTCCTCCTTTTCATCTTTAATCTGTAGAGACTCTGGCTCCTCTTTGACCAGACTCGCAGTTATCTCCTCCTTTTCATCTTTAATCTGTAGAGAAGCTGGCTCCTCTTTTATCAGACTGGAGGTTATCTCCTCCTGTTCATCTTTAATCTGTAGGGACTCTGGCTCCTCTTTTATCAGACTGGAGGTTATCTCCTCCTGTTCATCTTTAATCTGTGGAGACTCTGGTTCCTCTTTTACCAGACTGGATGCTCTCTCCTGCTGCTCAGTAAATACCTCCTCTTTACACACAAGGAGGTGTAGGGAGTCTAGACAGAAGATACACATGAGAAACCCATTATTATATTGAACATTGGTGTCTTTGTGTTGGTCAAGATTAGATGTGTTCAACCGGTTATGCAGTTGTGGTTGGAGGAAACTTCCACTGTTAGTTCCATATCTGTCCTAATGCTGTTTTGATTTCAGTGTGAAGTGTCACACAAATGATTGTTTCTTACCTCCACAATGCTTAATTTTTTTAAACAAGCCTCTCCTTGTTTCGCAAATATAATTTATCATTATCTACAACCTATTGTTATCTGATATATCCACAGAGAATGTTTTTTGAATGAGAGTTTAACCTTAACATGAATGGATTGATGCAGTTGTGTTGAAGCCTGTAACAGTTAACATAGTAAAGGTTTTACCAACCTGTTCTGTGTAGCTTGACTATTGGTTGTAAAACCATATCCAGTAGTCTGCGTTGGTGGTCAGTTTCTTGCTTGATGTGGAAAGCTTCATCCTCGTACTCTGTTAGAATTCTTCCAACTACCCCAAATATCTCTTCAGCAGCAGCAGATAGTCTCTGGTTGACCAAAGACTTCAATGTTTGTCGTAAAGCCATAACTCAAAACTTGCCCAAGTAGAGTTTTAAATAGAGCGAAAATATAAAAAACGTATGGAGTAAAGTAGAACCGAAATAGGAAACTAAATGCTTCAGCTAGTGCAGAGAGAAGAAGTTCAGCTCTTAACAACTAGCAGAGATTAAAGTGACACAAAGCAGACCAAGCTCTTGTTAAATACTAACAGTTGGCCAATCAGAGTGAGGGGGGGGCGGGACACACCAAGAACAAAACTGGCTAATCACTGCTCACAACAACAAGGCAATGCAATGTGTTTTATATCAAACATTAAGAAAATTAAACATTATAAAAGTGCAATCAGATTAAGTAAAATATAAAGTTACAGCTGTGTTGTGTAACTTTCCTATATGTATAGTAGTAGGCCTATATTATAAAATTGCATTATTTCACACAGCGACCCAGTGTTAAGATTTAAGAACTGATGTTAAACTTTCTTTATATTTCTGAAGACATTCAGCATTCTGAATGAACTTCAGTCATCAGACTCTGGTACATAAAACATCTGTTGGAAATAAGACATTTAAACTGATTTAGATTGTGATATTGTGGGCCTTATTGATGTATTTTTATAGGACAAATTCATGATTGATCCTCTCAAGCCCTATTTTAATGTATTGTAGATGATGAGAAAATAGACAATCTAGAAGCTGAGAACATATTGTAAATGTTCCACCTGTCATCAACATAGGAAGAAAGTAGCTGTAGTAGTTTTGACATGTTCTGCACATGTAGCTTGTTCTGCACATGTAGATGTCATGGACACTGGTCTCACTTCCTTCCTGAACTACATGTTGTCTCAGAAAGACAATCCTCTCCCTCTCCACAAGTGCAGCAAAGCATTATGGTCATTGTAGTAATCCAGCAGTGAGACCAGTGTCCATGACATCACAGACACTTTGAAATACTAAAATGTTTAAAAACACAAATTTCCCACATAAACCCACCAGGAAATATATGGTTGCAAAAGGGCTGGTGGTTACCTTGGCTTTTTCTGTTTTAGGGACGTCTGTATACCCTGTTTGGGAGAACAAAGTTCTAGCACCGCTGCACCGCTATACCGACTGAGCCACAACACAACACTCTTTCAAGACAGCACTGCTGCTGCTCTGCTGGTCAAACATATTTTGTTAGTCTTAAAAAACATTTATCTGCAGTACACCAGCCTTCAGATATTTTATTTATCTTTATTTTGTATTTATTTATTTGTAAAGTAAAAATGTATAGGGGTGACAAATAGCTCAACTTGCTTGTGTCACCTTCCAGATGCATGTCACAGGGATGCTAAGTATTTTCCAGTCTAAATCATTTAAATGCAAATGATTCCCAATCCTATATACATGTTCCAATCCATTCACACTATAGCCTACTGTAGGAGTAGGCTAAATCCTCTCTACTTATCATACTAAAAGGATCACATGCAAATCTGTTGGTCGGTCCATTCAGCAATAGGGTTACACACCCTAACCCATTATCACCTGTCCATTAACAATGGGACAGACATGCTCCTAAACATTCCACAACATTCACAACATGTCTTCTAACAAGGTAGATAAAGGTGGAATTCCCGTATTCTACGACTATAAATAATAATGCACTGGTATTGTAGGCTACAGTAAAAAATAAAATATAAAAAAATGTTTCGTTCATACCAATAGTCAGATAACATATCAACTCACGTCCACAACTACTATTATTTTGTCATAGTTTTAACCATCACAGTATGACTAAGGGATGTGTCACCATCATTGCACACACTTGGTAGAAAATGAAGCATTTCTTATTATACGCTAGTTCTACATGTAGTCACAGTTAAGTACCATGGACAGTATGCACTCTGTAACATTACGATTTACTCCTGTCATGTTCAATGTAGAAAGTTCAAGTAAAGTATACGTGTAGACTTTTTAATGTAATTAATACTCCTATCATGTTCCTTCTAGTAATAGTTTGGCATGCAGGATGTAAAAGGAAGCAGTTCTTGTCACTGTATTGTTCACAGTACAAGTTGAAGGTGAAGCACATGTGTTGTGATGAGCTTTCTGTAATGAACACACAAAGGATGTGTAGCGGTCAACCCTTTATTTGAAAGATAAGTAATTACGGACAGTGTTTTTTACAGAGTAAATATTTCCTCTTACAATGCTATGAAGACAACATAATACAGATAATCTAAACATAATCAAAGTAATTGAAATACACTATGATGATATGTTAGTCCAAACAACACATGTCAACACAGAGACAAGTTACAATTGCACCACTAGTCTTTGAATATTAATTAATGTGACATTATAATTGCTGAATAATGTGGGCAAACACTGCTTCTCATATTGTTATATCAATATCAGCAGGTCATTATGCAAGTTTAAAATTGATTAAAATAAGTGATGTATAGCCCATCATGTGTAATGCATATAGCTGGACTAAACTGAATACTTGACATAAGTGTCAACATAATGCCTTAATTGAAGAAGAAAAAAACACTCATCATTTAACAGCCTTTTCCTCTTTATGACACGTCTTCATGTGTGTTTTTAGATTACTCTTTTGACTAAAGCCCTTGCCACAAACTGTACACGTAAAGGGTCTTTCTCCTGTATGAGTCCTCATGTGTACTTTTAATTCCCCATTATGAATACAGCCCTTGCCACAAACTGTACACGTAAAGGGCTTTTCCCCTGTATGAGTCATCATGTGCATTTTTAAATGGCCATTACAAGTACAGCCTTTGCCACAAACTGTACACGTAAAGGGTCTTTCCCCTGTATGAGTCCTCATGTGTACTTTTAATTCCCCATTACGAATACAGCCCTTGCCACAAACTGTACACGTAAAGGGCCTTTCCCCTGTATGAGTCCTCATGTGTACTTTTAATTCCCCAATATGAATACAGCCCTTGCCACAAACTGTGCACGTAAAGGGTCTTTCTCCTGTATGAGTCCTCATGTGAACTTTTAAATCCCCATTATGAATACAGCCCTTGCCACAAACTGTACACGTAAAGGGCTTTTCCCCTGTATGACTCATCATGTGTCTTTTTAGATCAGTCTTTAGACGACAGCCCTTGTCACAAACTGTACATGTAAAGGGCTTTTCCCCTGTATGAGTCATCATGTGCATTTTTAGATGAGTCTTTAGACTACAGCCCTTGCCACATACTGTACATGTAAAGGGCTTCTCCCCTGTATGAATCATTGTGTGCCTCTTCAGAGTTCCCTTGAGATTAAACATTTTACCACAATCTGCACAACTAAAACATTTCTTACCTATTTGACTACTCGTGGAGTGCCTTTGTTTTGGTGAATTGAGGTCATGGAGCAGCTTGTTACTCAAAGACAAACTATTTCCTCCCATGTGTTGTTTATTGTGTGATTTCAGTGTGTTTAAACTTGACTGGTCATCCATGGTGTCATCCCACTCATCACTGTCTTGAGTGATGTCAGATTCAGAACAGTGTGGAGAGAGGAGCTGATCATCACTAGTTGGTTGAGATTCCCCACAATCATGTACATCAGCTTGTGTTTCCATGTGTTGAGATGAGGTGCTGGCTACAGGTTCTGTTTGTATGTTTTCATCATGTTCATGTTTCACTGATAGTAATGTCTCTGTTGACCCACCATCCTCCTCTGATCTTTGAAGTAGCTCATCAAGTTCCTCTTTAATCTGTAGCGACTCTGGTTCCTCTTTGATCAGACTGGAGGTTCTCTCCTCCTGTTCATCTTTAATCCGTGGAGACTCTGTTTCCTCTTTGACCAGACTGGATGTTCTCTCCTGCTGCTCAGTAAATACCTCCTCTTTACACACAAGGAGGTGTAGGGAGTCTAGACAGAAGATACACATGAGACACCCATTATTATATTGAACATTGGTGTCTTTGTGTTGGTCAAGATTAGATGTGTTCAACCGGTTATGTAGTTGTGGTTGGCTGTTTTGATTTCAGTGTGAAGTGTCACACAAATGATTGTTTCTTACCTCCACAATGCTTAATTTCTAAAACAAGCCTCTCCTTGTTTCTCAAATATAAGTTATCATTACAACGTATTGCTATCTGATACATCCACAGAGAATGTTTTTGAATGAGAGTTTAACCTTAACATGAATGGATTGATGCAGTTGTGTTCAAACATGTTCAAGCCTGTAACAGTTAACGTAGTAAAGGTTAACATAGTAAAGGTTTTACCAACCTGTTCTGTGTAGCTTGACTATTGGTTGTAAAACCATATCCAGTAGTCTGCGTTGGCGGTCAGTTTCTTGCTTGATGTGGAAAGCTTCATCCTCGTACTCTGTTAGAATTCTTCCAACTACCCCAAATATCTCTTCAGCAGCAGCAGATAGTCTCTGGTTGACCAAAGACTTCAATGTTTGTCGTAAAGCCATAACTCAAAACTTGCCCAAGTAGAGTTTTAAATAGAGCGAAAATATAAAAAACGTATGGAGTAAAGTAGAACTGAAATAGGAAACTAAATGCTTCAGCTAGTGCAGAGAGAAGAAGTTCAGCTCTTAACAACTAGCAGAGATTAAAGTGACACAAAGCAGACCAAGCTCTTGTTAAATACTAACAGTTGGCCAATCAGAGTGAGGGGGGGGCGGGACACACCAAGAACAAAACTGGCTAATCACTGCTCACAACAACAAGGCAATGCAATGTGTTTTATATCAAACATTAAGAAAATTAAACATTATAAAAGTCAGATTCAGTAAAATATAAAGTTACAGCTGTGTTGTGTAACTTTCCTATATGTATAGTAGTAGGCCTATATTATAAAATTGCATTATTTCACACAGCGACCCAGTGTTAATATTTAAGAACTGATGTTAAACTTTCTTTATATTTCTGAAGACATTCAGCATTCTGAATGAACTTCAGTCATCAGACTCTGGTACATAAAACATCTGTTGGAAATAATAATTTAAACTGATTTAGATTGTGATAGTGTGGGCCTTATTGATGTATTTTTTATAGGATAAATTCACGATTGATCCTCTCAAGCCCTATTTTAATGTATTGTAGATGATGAGAAAATAGACAATCTAGAAGCTGAGAACATATTCTAAATGTTCCACCTGCCATCAACATAGGAAGAAAGTAGCTGTAGTAGTTTTGACATGTTCTGCACATGTAGCTTGTTCTGCACATGTAGATGTCATGGACACTGGTCTCACTTCCTTCCTGAACTACATGTTGTCTCAGTAAGAGAATCCTCTCCCTCTCCACAAGTGCAGCAAAGCATTATGGTCATTGTAGTAATCCAGCAGTGAGACCAGTGTCCATGACATCACAGACACTTTGAAATACTGAAATGTCTAAAACACAAATTTCCCACATAAACCCACCAAGAAATATATGGTTGCAAAAGGGCTGGTGGTTACCTTGGCTTTTTCTGTTTTTGGGACGTCTGTATACCCTGTTTGGGAGAACAAAGTTCTAGCACCGCTGCACCGCTATACCGACTGAGCGACAACACTCGTTCAAGACAGCACTGCTTGGCCCAGGCCGTGGCGTAACGGTCTGGGCACCGGACTGGTGATCCAGTCGCGGTGTGCCGCGGGTTCGACTCCCGGACCCGACACGGCCTTTACCGCATGTCATCCCCCCATCTCTCTCCCGTTTCCTGTCAGCCTACTATCTATCCCTTAAAAAATCAATAAAAGGCGTAAGCCGCAAAAAAAATATCTTAAAAAAAAAAGAAAAAAGACAGCACTGCTGCTGCTCTGCTGGTCAAACATATTTTGTTAGTCCTACAAAACATTTATCTGCAGTACACCAGCCTTCAGATATTTTATTTATCTTAATTTTGTATTTATTTATTTGTAAAGTAAAAATGTATAGGGGTGACAAATAGCTCAACTTGCTTGTGTCACCTTCCAGATGCATGTCACAGGGATGCTAAGTATTTTACAGTCTAAATCATTTAAATGCAAATGATTCCCAATCCTATATACATGTTCCAATCCATTCACACTATAGCCTACTGTAGGAGTAGGATCCTCTCTACTTATCATACTAAAAGGATCACATGCAAATGTGTTGGTCGGTCCATTCAGCAATAGGGTTACACACCCTAACACATTATCACCTGTCCATTAACAATGGGACAGACATGCTCCTAAACATTCCACAACATTCACAACCCATGTCTTCTAACAAGGTAGATAAAGGTGGAATTCCCATATCCTACGACTAGAAATAATAATACACTGGTATTGTATAGTAAAAACAAATATATAAAAAAAATGTTTCATTCATACCAATTGTCAGATAACATATCAACTCACGTCCACAACTACTATTATTTTGTCATATTTTTAACCATCATCACAGTATGACTAAGGGATGTATCATGTTCCTTCTAGTAATAGTTTGGCATGCATGAAGGAAGCAGTTCTTGTCACTGTATTGTTCACAGTACAAGTTGAAGGTGAAGCACATGTGTTGTGATGAGCTTTCTGTAATGTACACACAAAGGATGTGTAGCGGTCAACCCTTTATTTAAAAAATAAGTCATTACGGACAGTGTTTTTTACAGAGTAAATATTTTCTCTTGCAATTCTATGAAGACAACATAATACAGAGAATCTAAACATATAATCAAAGTAAAATAATAATAATCAAACACTGCTTCTCATATTGTTATATCAATATCAGCATGTCATTATGCAAGTTGAAAATTGATTAAAAATGCATGATGTATAGTCCATCATGTTTAATGTATATAGCTGGACTAAACTGAATATTTGACATAAGTGTCAACATAATGCCTTATTTGAAGAAGAAATGAACCACTCATCATTTAACAGCCTTTTCCTCTTTATGACACGTCTTCATGTGTCTTTGTAGATGAGTCTTTTGACTAAAGCCCTTGCCACAAACTGTACACGTAAAGGGTCTTTCCCCTGTATGAGTCCTCATGTGTACTTTTAAATCCCCATTATGAATACAGCCCTTGCCACAAACTGTACACGTAAAGGGTCTTTCCCCTGTATGACTCATCATGTGTCTTATTAGATCAGTCTTTTGACCACAGCCCTTTCCACAAACTGTACATGTAAGGGGATATTCCCCTGTATGAGTAATCATGTGCATTTTTAGATCAGTCTTTTGACCACAGCCCTTTCCACAAACTGTACATGTAAAAGGCTTTTCCCTTGTATGAGTCAGCATGTGTCTTTTTAAATGGTCATTACGAGTACAGCCTTTGCCACAAACTGTACATGTAAAGGGCTTTTCCCCTGTATGAGTCATCATGTGCATTTTTAGATCAGTCTTTAGACTACAGCCCTTGCCACAAACTGTACATGTAAAGGGCTTTTCCCCTGTATGAATCATTGTGTGCCTCTTCAGAGTTTTCTTGTTTTTAAACATTTTACCACAATCTGCACAACTAAAACATTTCTTACCTATTTGACTACTCGTGGAGTGCCTTTGTTTTGGTGAATTGAGGTCATGGAGCAGCTTGTTACTCAAAGACAAACTATTTCCTCCCATGTGTTGTTTATTGTGTGATTTCAGTGTGTTTAAACCTGACCGGTCATCCATGGTCTCATCCCACTCATCACTGTCTTCAGTGATGTCAGATTCAGAACATTGTGAAGAGATGAGCTGATCATCACTAGTTGGTTGTGATTCCACACAATCATGTACATCAGCTTGTGTTTCCATGTGTTGAGATGAGGTGCTGGCTACAGGTTCTGTTTGTATGTTTTCATCATGTCCATGTTTCACTGATAGTAATGTCTCTGTTGATCCACCATCCTCCTCTGATCTTTGAAGTAGCTCATCAAGTTCCGCTTTAATCTGTAGAGACTCTGGCTCCTCTTTTATCAGACTGGAGGTTATCTCCTCCTGTCCATCTTTAATCTGTGGAGACTCTGGCTCCTCTTTTATCAGACTGGAGATTATCTCCTCCTGTTCATCTGTTCATCTTTAATCTGTGGAGACTCTGGCTCCTCTTTTATCAGACTGGAGGTTATCTCCTCCTTTTCATCTTTACTCTGTGGAGACTCTGGTTCCTCTTTGACCAGACTGGATGTTATCTCCTCCTGTTCATCTTTAATCTGTGGAGACTCTGGTTCCTCTTTGACCAGACTGGATGCTCTCTCCTGCTGCTCAGTAAATACCTCCTCTTTACACACAAGGAGGTGTAGGGAGTCTAGACAGAAGATACACATGAGAAACCCATTATTATATTGGACATTGGTGTTTTTGTATTGGTCAAGATTAGATGTGTTCAACCGGTTATGTAGTTGTGGTTGGAAGAAACTTCCACTGTTAGTTCCATATCTGTCCTAATGCTGTTTTGATTTCAGTGTGAAGTGTCACACAAATGATTGTTTCTTACCTCCACAATGCTTAATTTCTAAAACAAGCCTCTCCTTGTTTCTCAAATATAATTTATCATTAGCTACAAACTATTGCTATCTGATATATCCACAGAGAATGTTTTTGAATGAGAATTTAACCTTAACATGAATGGATTGATGCAGTTGTGTTCAAACATGTTCAAGCCTGTAACCGTTAACATAGTAAAGGTTTTACCAACCTGTTCTGTGTAGCTTGACTATTGGTTGTAAAACCATATCCAGTAGTCTGCGTTGGCGGTCAGTTTCTTGCTTGATGTGGAAAGCTTCATCCTCATACTCTGTTAGAATTATTCCAACTACCCCAAATATATCTTCAGCAGCAGCAGATAGTCTCTGGTTGACCAAAGACTTCAATGTTTGTCGTAAAGCCATAACTCAAAACTTGCCCAAGTAGATGTTTTAAATAGAGCGAAAATATTCAAAACGTATGGAGTAAAGTAGAACCAAAATAGAAAACTAAATGCTTCAGCTAGTGCAGAGAGAAGAAGTTCAGCTCTTAACAACTAGCAGAGATTAAAGTGACACAAAGCAGACCAAGCTCTTGTTAAATACTAACAGTGGGCCAATCAGAGTGAGGGGGGGCGGGACACACCAAGAACAAAACTGGCTAATCACTGCTCACAACAACAAGGCAATGCAATGTGTTTTATATAAAACATTAATAAAATTAAACATTATAAAAGTCAGATTCAGTAAAATATAAAGTTACAGCTGTGTTGTGTAACTTTCCTATATGGGCCTATATTATAAAATTGCATTATTTCACACAGCGACCCAGTGTTAAGATTTAAGAACTGATGTTACTTTCTTTATATTTCTGAAGACATTCAGCATTCTGAATGAACTTCAGTCATCAGACTCTGGTACATAAAACATCTGTTGGAAATAAGACATTTAAACTGATTTAGATTGTGGGCCTTATTGATAAATTTACGATTGATCCTCTCAAGCCCTATTTTAATGTATTGTAGAAGATGAGAAAATAGACAATCTAGAAGCTGAGAACATATTGTAAATGTTCCACCTGTCATCAACATAGGAAGAAAGTAGCTGTAGTAGTTTTGACATGTTCTGCACATGTAGCTTGTTCTGCACATGTAGATGTCATGGACACTGGTCTCACTTCCTTCCTGAACTACATGTTGTCTCAGAAAGATAATCCTCTCCCTCCCCACAAGTGCAGCAAAGCATTATGGCCATTGTAGTAATCCAGCAGTGAGACCAGTGTCCATGACATCACAGACACTTTGAAATACTGAAATGTCTAAAAACACAAATTTCCCACATAAACCCACCAGGAAATATATGGTTGCAAAAGGGCTGGTGGTTACCTTGGCTTTTTCTGTTTTAGGGACGTCTGTATACCCTGTTTGGGAGAACAAAGTTCTAGCACCGCTGCACCGCTATACCAACTGAGCGACAACACAACACTCTTTCAAGACAGCACTGCTGCTGCTCTGCTGGTCAAACATATTTTGTTAGTCTTAAAAAACATTTATCTGCAGTACACCAGACTTCAGATATTTTATTTATCTTTATTTTTTATTTATTTATTTGTAAAGTAAAAATGTATAGGGGTGACAAATAGCTCAACTTGCTTGTGTCACCTTTCAGATGCATGTCACAGGGATGCTAAGTATTTTCCAGTCTAAATCATTTAAATGCAAATGATTCCCAATCCTATATACATGTTCCAATCCATTCACACTATAGCCTACTGTAGGAGTAGGATCCTCTCTACTTATCATACTAAAAGGATCACATGCAAATCTGTTTGTCTGTCCATTAGGGTTACACACCCTAACCCATTATCACCTGTCCATTAACAATGGGACAGACATGCTCCTAAACATTCCACAACATTCACAACCCATGTCTTCTAACAAGGTAGATAAAGGTGGAATTCCCGTATCCTACGACTAGAAATAATAATGCACTGGTATTGTAGGCTACAGTAAAAAATAAAATATAAAAAAATGTTTCATTCATACCAATAGTCAGATAACATATCAACTCACGTTCACAACTACTATTATTTGGTCATAGTTTTAACCATCATCACAGTATGACTAAGGGATGTGTCACCATCATTGCACATTATTGTTAGAAAATGAAGCATTTCTTATTATACGCTAGTTCTACATGTAGTCACAGTTAAGTACAATGGACAGTATGCACTCTGTAACATTAATATTTACTCCTGTCATGTTCAATGTAGAAAGTTCAAGTAAAGTATACGTGTAGTGTTTTTAATGTAATTAATACTCCTATCATGTTCCTTCTAGTAATAGTTTGGCATGCATGATGTAAAAGGAAGCAGTTCTTGTCACTGTATTGTTCACAGTACAAGTTGAAGGTGAAGCACATGTGTTGTGATGAGCTTTCTGTAATGAACACACAAAGGATGTGTAGCGGTCAACCCTTTATTTGAAAAAGAAGTAATTACGGACAGTGTTTTTTACAGAGTAAATATTTTCTATTACAATTCTATGAAGACAACATAATACAGAGAATCTAAACATATATTCAAAGTCATTGAAATACACTATGATGATATGTTAGTCCAAACAACAC
Source organism: Protomyctophum parallelum (assembly GCF_964188405.1). Taxonomy (NCBI): domain Eukaryota; kingdom Metazoa; phylum Chordata; class Actinopteri; order Myctophiformes; family Myctophidae; genus Protomyctophum; species Protomyctophum parallelum. The sequence continues at coordinate 5,500,292 of NC_139709.1, forward strand.
ATGTCAACACAGAGACAAGTTACAATTTCACCACTAGTATGTGAATATGAATTAATGTGACATTTTAATTGCTGAATAATGTGGGCAAACACTGCTTCTCATATTGTTATATCAATATCAGCAGGTCATTATGCTAGTTGAAAATTGATTAAAATAAGTGATTTATTTGAAGAAGAAAAAAAAACACATCATTTAACAGCCTTTTCCTCTTTATGACACGTCTTCATGTGTGCTTTTAGATTACTCTTTTGACTACAGCCCTTGCCACAAACTGTACACGTAAAGGGTCTTTCCCCTGTATGAGTCCTCATGTGTACTTTTAAATGGCCATTACAAGTACAGCATTTGCCACAAACTGTACACGTAAAGGGTCTTTCCCCTGTATGAGTCATCATGTGTCTTTTTAGATCAGTCTTTAGACCACAGCCCTTGCCACAAACTGTACACGTAAAGGGTCTTTCCCCTGTATGAGTCATCATGTGTCTTTTTAGATCAGTCTTTAGACCACAGCCCTTGCCACAAACTGTACACGTAAAGGGTCTTTCCCCTGTATGAGTCCTCATGTGAATGTTTCATTCATACCAATTGTCAGATAACATATCAACTCACGTCCACAACTACTATTATTTTGTCATATTTTTAACCATCATCACAGTATGACTAAGGGATGTATCATGTTCCTTCTAGTAATAGTTTGGCATGCATGAAGGAAGCAGTTCTTGTCACTGTATTGTTCACAGTACAAGTTGAAGGTGAAGCACATGTGTTGTGATGAGCTTTCTGTAATGTACACACAAAGGATGTGTAGCGGTCAACCCTTTATTTAAAAAATAAGTCATTACGGACAGTGTTTTTTACAGAGTAAATATTTTCTCTTGCAATTCTATGAAGACAACATAATACAGAGAATCTAAACATATAATCAAAGTAAAATAATAATAATCAAACACTGCTTCTCATATTGTTATATCAATATCAGCATGTCATTATGCAAGTTGAAAATTGATTAAAAATGCATGATGTATAGTCCATCATGTTTAATGTATATAGCTGGACTAAACTGAATATTTGACATAAGTGTCAACATAATGCCTTATTTGAAGAAGAAATGAACCACTCATCATTTAACAGCCTTTTCCTCTTTATGACACGTCTTCATGTGTCTTTGTAGATGAGTCTTTTGACTAAAGCCCTTGCCACAAACTGTACACGTAAAGGGTCTTTCCCCTGTATGAGTCCTCATGTGTACTTTTAAATCCCCATTATGAATACAGCCCTTGCCACAAACTGTACACGTAAAGGGTCTTTCCCCTGTATGACTCATCATGTGTCTTATTAGATCAGTCTTTTGACCACAGCCCTTTCCACAAACTGTACATGTAAGGGGATATTCCCCTGTATGAGTAATCATGTGCATTTTTAGATCAGTCTTTTGACCACAGCCCTTTCCACAAACTGTACATGTAAAAGGCTTTTCCCTTGTATGAGTCAGCATGTGTCTTTTTAAATGGTCATTACGAGTACAGCCTTTGCCACAAACTGTACATGTAAAGGGCTTTTCCCCTGTATGAGTCATCATGTGCATTTTTAGATCAGTCTTTAGACTACAGCCCTTGCCACAAACTGTACATGTAAAGGGCTTTTCCCCTGTATGAATCATTGTGTGCCTCTTCAGAGTTTTCTTGTTTTTAAACATTTTACCACAATCTGCACAACTAAAACATTTCTTACCTATTTGACTACTCGTGGAGTGCCTTTGTTTTGGTGAATTGAGGTCATGGAGCAGCTTGTTACTCAAAGACAAACTATTTCCTCCCATGTGTTGTTTATTGTGTGATTTCAGTGTGTTTAAACCTGACCGGTCATCCATGGTCTCATCCCACTCATCACTGTCTTCAGTGATGTCAGATTCAGAACATTGTGAAGAGATGAGCTGATCATCACTAGTTGGTTGTGATTCCACACAATCATGTACATCAGCTTGTGTTTCCATGTGTTGAGATGAGGTGCTGGCTACAGGTTCTGTTTGTATGTTTTCATCATGTCCATGTTTCACTGATAGTAATGTCTCTGTTGATCCACCATCCTCCTCTGATCTTTGAAGTAGCTCATCAAGTTCCGCTTTAATCTGTAGAGACTCTGGCTCCTCTTTTATCAGACTGGAGGTTATCTCCTCCTGTCCATCTTTAATCTGTGGAGACTCTGGCTCCTCTTTTATCAGACTGGAGATTATCTCCTCCTGTTCATCTGTTCATCTTTAATCTGTGGAGACTCTGGCTCCTCTTTTATCAGACTGGAGGTTATCTCCTCCTTTTCATCTTTACTCTGTGGAGACTCTGGTTCCTCTTTGACCAGACTGGATGTTATCTCCTCCTGTTCATCTTTAATCTGTGGAGACTCTGGTTCCTCTTTGACCAGACTGGATGCTCTCTCCTGCTGCTCAGTAAATACCTCCTCTTTACACACAAGGAGGTGTAGGGAGTCTAGACAGAAGATACACATGAGAAACCCATTATTATATTGGACATTGGTGTTTTTGTATTGGTCAAGATTAGATGTGTTCAACCGGTTATGTAGTTGTGGTTGGAAGAAACTTCCACTGTTAGTTCCATATCTGTCCTAATGCTGTTTTGATTTCAGTGTGAAGTGTCACACAAATGATTGTTTCTTACCTCCACAATGCTTAATTTCTAAAACAAGCCTCTCCTTGTTTCTCAAATATAATTTATCATTAGCTACAAACTATTGCTATCTGATATATCCACAGAGAATGTTTTTGAATGAGAATTTAACCTTAACATGAATGGATTGATGCAGTTGTGTTCAAACATGTTCAAGCCTGTAACCGTTAACATAGTAAAGGTTTTACCAACCTGTTCTGTGTAGCTTGACTATTGGTTGTAAAACCATATCCAGTAGTCTGCGTTGGCGGTCAGTTTCTTGCTTGATGTGGAAAGCTTCATCCTCATACTCTGTTAGAATTATTCCAACTACCCCAAATATATCTTCAGCAGCAGCAGATAGTCTCTGGTTGACCAAAGACTTCAATGTTTGTCGTAAAGCCATAACTCAAAACTTGCCCAAGTAGATGTTTTAAATAGAGCGAAAATATTCAAAACGTATGGAGTAAAGTAGAACCAAAATAGAAAACTAAATGCTTCAGCTAGTGCAGAGAGAAGAAGTTCAGCTCTTAACAACTAGCAGAGATTAAAGTGACACAAAGCAGACCAAGCTCTTGTTAAATACTAACAGTGGGCCAATCAGAGTGAGGGGGGGCGGGACACACCAAGAACAAAACTGGCTAATCACTGCTCACAACAACAAGGCAATGCAATGTGTTTTATATAAAACATTAATAAAATTAAACATTATAAAAGTCAGATTCAGTAAAATATAAAGTTACAGCTGTGTTGTGTAACTTTCCTATATGGGCCTATATTATAAAATTGCATTATTTCACACAGCGACCCAGTGTTAAGATTTAAGAACTGATGTTACTTTCTTTATATTTCTGAAGACATTCAGCATTCTGAATGAACTTCAGTCATCAGACTCTGGTACATAAAACATCTGTTGGAAATAAGACATTTAAACTGATTTAGATTGTGGGCCTTATTGATAAATTTACGATTGATCCTCTCAAGCCCTATTTTAATGTATTGTAGAAGATGAGAAAATAGACAATCTAGAAGCTGAGAACATATTGTAAATGTTCCACCTGTCATCAACATAGGAAGAAAGTAGCTGTAGTAGTTTTGACATGTTCTGCACATGTAGCTTGTTCTGCACATGTAGATGTCATGGACACTGGTCTCACTTCCTTCCTGAACTACATGTTGTCTCAGAAAGATAATCCTCTCCCTCCCCACAAGTGCAGCAAAGCATTATGGCCATTGTAGTAATCCAGCAGTGAGACCAGTGTCCATGACATCACAGACACTTTGAAATACTGAAATGTCTAAAAACACAAATTTCCCACATAAACCCACCAGGAAATATATGGTTGCAAAAGGGCTGGTGGTTACCTTGGCTTTTTCTGTTTTAGGGACGTCTGTATACCCTGTTTGGGAGAACAAAGTTCTAGCACCGCTGCACCGCTATACCAACTGAGCGACAACACAACACTCTTTCAAGACAGCACTGCTGCTGCTCTGCTGGTCAAACATATTTTGTTAGTCTTAAAAAACATTTATCTGCAGTACACCAGACTTCAGATATTTTATTTATCTTTATTTTTTATTTATTTATTTGTAAAGTAAAAATGTATAGGGGTGACAAATAGCTCAACTTGCTTGTGTCACCTTTCAGATGCATGTCACAGGGATGCTAAGTATTTTCCAGTCTAAATCATTTAAATGCAAATGATTCCCAATCCTATATACATGTTCCAATCCATTCACACTATAGCCTACTGTAGGAGTAGGATCCTCTCTACTTATCATACTAAAAGGATCACATGCAAATCTGTTTGTCTGTCCATTAGGGTTACACACCCTAACCCATTATCACCTGTCCATTAACAATGGGACAGACATGCTCCTAAACATTCCACAACATTCACAACCCATGTCTTCTAACAAGGTAGATAAAGGTGGAATTCCCGTATCCTACGACTAGAAATAATAATGCACTGGTATTGTAGGCTACAGTAAAAAATAAAATATAAAAAAATGTTTCATTCATACCAATAGTCAGATAACATATCAACTCACGTTCACAACTACTATTATTTGGTCATAGTTTTAACCATCATCACAGTATGACTAAGGGATGTGTCACCATCATTGCACATTATTGTTAGAAAATGAAGCATTTCTTATTATACGCTAGTTCTACATGTAGTCACAGTTAAGTACAATGGACAGTATGCACTCTGTAACATTAATATTTACTCCTGTCATGTTCAATGTAGAAAGTTCAAGTAAAGTATACGTGTAGTGTTTTTAATGTAATTAATACTCCTATCATGTTCCTTCTAGTAATAGTTTGGCATGCATGATGTAAAAGGAAGCAGTTCTTGTCACTGTATTGTTCACAGTACAAGTTGAAGGTGAAGCACATGTGTTGTGATGAGCTTTCTGTAATGAACACACAAAGGATGTGTAGCGGTCAACCCTTTATTTGAAAAAGAAGTAATTACGGACAGTGTTTTTTACAGAGTAAATATTTTCTATTACAATTCTATGAAGACAACATAATACAGAGAATCTAAACATATATTCAAAGTCATTGAAATACACTATGATGATATGTTAGTCCAAACAACACATGTCAACACAGAGACAAGTTACAATTTCACCACTAGTATGTGAATATGAATTAATGTGACATTTTAATTGCTGAATAATGTGGGCAAACACTGCTTCTCATATTGTTATATCAATATCAGCAGGTCATTATGCTAGTTGAAAATTGATTAAAATAAGTGATTTATTTGAAGAAGAAAAAAAAACACATCATTTAACAGCCTTTTCCTCTTTATGACACGTCTTCATGTGTGCTTTTAGATTACTCTTTTGACTACAGCCCTTGCCACAAACTGTACACGTAAAGGGTCTTTCCCCTGTATGAGTCCTCATGTGTACTTTTAAATGGCCATTACAAGTACAGCATTTGCCACAAACTGTACACGTAAAGGGTCTTTCCCCTGTATGAGTCATCATGTGTCTTTTTAGATCAGTCTTTAGACCACAGCCCTTGCCACAAACTGTACACGTAAAGGGTCTTTCCCCTGTATGAGTCATCATGTGTCTTTTTAGATCAGTCTTTAGACCACAGCCCTTGCCACAAACTGTACACGTAAAGGGTCTTTCCCCTGTATGAGTCCTCATGTGAACTTTTAATTCCCCATTATGAATACAGCCCTTGTCACAAACTGTACACGTAAAGGGTCTTTCCCCTGTATGAGTAATCATGTGAACTTTTAAATTCCCATTATGACTAAAGCCCTTGCCACAAACTGTACATGTAAAGGGCTTTTCCCCTGTATGAATTATTGTGTGCCTCTTCAGAGTTCCCTTGCGATTAAACATTTTACCACAATCTGCACAACTAAAACATTTCTTACCTATTTGACTACTCGTGGAGTGCCTTTGTTTTGGTGAATTGAGGTCATGGAGCAGCTTGTTACGCAAAGACAAACTATTTCCTCCCATGTGTTGTTTATTGTGTGATTGCAGTGTGTTTAAACTTGACTGGTCATCCATGGTCTCATCCCACTCATCACTGTCTTCAGTGATGTCAGATTCAGAACATTGTGAAGAGATGAGATGATCATCACTAGTTGGTTGTGATTCCCCAGAATCATGTACATCCGCTTGTGTTTCCATGTGTTGAGATGAGGTGCTGGCTACAGGTTCTGTTTGTATGTTTCCGTCATGTTCATGTTTCACTGATAGTAATGTCTCTGTTGATCCACCATCCTCCTCTGATCTTTGAAGTAGCTCATCAAGTTCCTCTTTAATCTGTAGAGACTCTGGCTCCTCTTTTATCAGACTGGAGGTTATCTCCTCCTGTTCATCTTTAATCTGTGGAGACTCGGGTTCCTCTTTTATCAGACTGGAGGTTATCTCCTCCTTTTCATCTTTAATCTGTGGAGACTCTGGTTCCTCTTTGACCAGACTGGATGCTCCCTCCTGCTCCTCAGTAAATACCTCCTCTTTACACACAAGGAGGTGTAGGGAGTCTAGACAGAAGATACACATGAGAAACCCATTATTATATTGGACATTGGTGTTTTTGTATTGGTCAAGATTAGATGTGTTCAACCGGTTATGTAGTTGTGGTTGGAAGAAACTTCCACTGTTAGTTCCATATCTGTCCTAATGCTGTTTTGATTTCAGTGTGAAGTGTCACACAAATGATTGTTTCTTACCTCCACAATGCTTAATTTCTAAAACAAGCCTCTCCTTGTTTCTCAAATATAATTTATCATTAGCTACAAACTATTGCTATCTGATATATCCACAGAGAATGTTTTTGAATGAGAATTTAACCTTAACATGAATGGATTGATGCAGTTGTGTTCAAACATGTTCAAGCCTGTAACCGTTAACATAGTAAAGGTTTTACCAACCTGTTCTGTGTAGCTTGACTATTGGTTGTAAAACCATATCCAGTAGTCTGCGTTGGCGGTCAGTTTCTTGCTTGATGTGGAAAGCTTCATCCTCGTACTCTGTTAGAATTATTCCAACTACCCCAAATATATCTTCAGCAGCAGCAGATAGTCTCTGGTTGACCAAAGACTTCAATGTTTGTCGTAAAGCCATAACTCAAAACTTGCCCAAGTAGATGTTTTAAATAGAGCGAAAATATTCAAAACGTATGGAGTAAAGTAGAACCAAAATAGAAAACTAAATGCTTCAGCTAGTGCAGAGAGAAGAAGTTCAGCTCTTAACAACTAGCAGAGATTAAAGTGACACAAAGCAGACCAAGCTCTTGTTAAATACTAACAGTGGGCCAATCAGAGTGAGGGGGGGCGGGACACACCAAGAACAAAACTGGCTAATCACTGCTCACAACAACAAGGCAATGCAGTGTGTTTTATATAAAACATTAATAAAATTAAACATTATAAAAGTCAGATTCAGTAAAATATAAAGTTACAGCTGTGTTGTGTAACTTTCCTATATGGGCCTATATTATAAAATTGCATTATTTCACACAGCGACCCAGTGTTAAGATTTAAGAACTGATGTTACTTTCTTTATATTTCTGAAGACATTCAGCATTCTGAATGAACTTCAGTCATCAGACTCTGGTACATAAAACATCTGTTGGAAATAAGACATTTAAACTGATTTAGATTGTGGGCCTTATTGATAAATTTACGATTGATCCTCTCAAGCCCTATTTTAATGTATTGTAGATGATGAGAAAATAGACAATCTAGAAGCTGAGAACATATTGTAAATGTTCCACCTGTCATCAACATAGGAAGAAAGTAGCTGTAGTAGTTTTGACATGTTCTGCACATGTAGCTTGTTCTGCACATGTAGATGTCATGGACACTGGTCTCACTTCCTTCCTGAACTACATGTTGTCTCAGAAAGATAATCCTCTCCCTCCCCACAAGTGCAGCAAAGCATTATGGCCATTGTAGTAATCCAGCAGTGAGACCAGTGTCCATGACATCACAGACACTTTGAAATACTGAAATGTCTAAAAACACAAATTTCCCACATAAACCCACCAGGAAATATATGGTTGCAAAAGGGCTGGTGGTTACCTTGGCTTTTTCTGTTTTAGGGACGTCTGTATACCCTGTTTGGGAGAACAAAGTTCTAGCACCGCTGCACCGCTATACCAACTGAGCGACAACACAACACTCTTTCAAGACAGCACTGCTGCTGCTCTGCTGGTCAAACATATTTTGTTAGTCTTAAAAAACATTTATCTGCAGTACACCAGACTTCAGATATTTTATTTATCTTTATTTTTTATTTATTTATTTGTAAAGTAAAAATGTATAGGGGTGACAAATAGCTCAACTTGCTTGTGTCACCTTTCAGATGCATGTCACAGGGATGCTAAGTATTTTCCAGTCTAAATCATTTAAATGCAAATGATTCCCAATCCTATATACATGTTCCAATCCATTCACACTATAGCCTACTGTAGGAGTAGGATCCTCTCTACTTATCATACTAAAAGGATCACATGCAAATCTGTTTGTCTGTCCATTAGGGTTACACACCCTAACCCATTATCACCTGTCCATTAACAATGGTACAGACATGCTCCTAAACATTCCACAACATTCACAATCCATGTCTTCTAACACGGTAGATAAAGGTGGAATTCCCGTATCCTACGACTAGAAATAATAATGCACTGGTATTGTAGGCTACAATAAAAAATAAAATATAAAAAAATGTTTCGTTCATACCAATTGTCAGATAACAAATCAACTCACCTCCACAACTACTATTATGTTGTCATAGTTTTAACCATCACAGTATGACTAAGGGATGTGTCACCATCCTAGCACACAATTGTTAGAAAATGAAGCATTTCCTATTATACGCTAGGTCTACATGTAGTCACAGTTAAGTACAATGGACAGTATGCACTCTGTAACATTAAGATTTACTCCTGTTATGTTCAATGTAGAAAGTTCAAGTAAAGTATACGTGTAGACTTTTTAATGTAATTAATACTCCTATCATGTTCCTTCTAGTAATAGTTTGGCATGCAGGATGTAAAAGGACGCAGTTCTTGTCACTGTATTGTTCACAGTACAAGTTGAAGGTGAAGCACATGTGTTGTGATGAGCTTTCTGTAATGAACACACAAAGGATGTGTAGCGGTCAACCCTTTATTTGAAAGATAAGTAATTACGGACAGTGTTTTTTACAGAGTAAATATTTTCTATTACAATTCTATGAAGACAGCATAATACAGATAATCTAAACATATAATCAAAGTCATTGAAATACACTATGATGATATATTAGTCCAAACAACACATGTCAACAAAGAGACAAGTTACAATTTCACCACTAGTCTGTGAATATTAATTAATGTGACATTATAATTGCTGAATAATGTGGGCAAACACTGCTTCTCATATTGTTATATCAATATCAGCAGGTCATTATGCTAGTTGAAAATTGATTAAAATAAGTGATTTATTTGAAGAAGAAAAAAAAACACATCATTTAACAGCCTTTTCCTCTTTATGACACGTCTTCATGTGTGTTTTTAGATTACTCTTTTGACTACAGCCCTTGCCACAAACTGTACACGTAAAGGGTCTTTCCCCTGTATGAGTCCTCATGTGTACTTTTAATTCCCCATTATGAATACAGCCCTTGCCACAAACTGTACACGTAAAGGGCTTTTCCCCTGTATGAGTCATCATGTGCATTTTTAAATGGCCATTACAAGTACAGCATTTGCCACAAACTGTACACGTAAAGGGTCTTTCCCCTGTATGAGTCATCATGTGTCTTTTTAGATCAGTCTTTAGACCACAGCCCTTGCCACAAACTGTACACGTAAAGGGTCTTTCCCCTGTATGAGTCATCATGTGTCTTTTTAGATCAGTCTTTAGACCACAGCCCTTGCCACAAACTGTACACGTAAAGGGTCTTTCCCCTGTATGAGTCCTCATGTGAACTTTTAATTCCCCATTATGAATACAGCCCTTGCCACAAACTGTACACGTAAAGGGTCTTTCCCTTGTATGAGTCATCATGTGTCTTTTTAAATGGTCATTACGAGTACAGCCTTTGCCACAAACTGTACATGTAAAGCTCTTTTCCCCTGTATGAATCATTGTGTGCCTCTTCAGAGTTGCCTTGAGATTAAACATTTTACCACAATCTGCACAACTAAAACATTTCTTACCTATTTGACTACTCGTGGAGTGCCTTTGTTTTGTTGAATTGAGGTCATGGAGCAGCTTGTTACTCAAAGACAAACTATTTCCTCCCATGTGTTGTTTATTGTGTGATTTCAGTGTGTTTAAACTTGACTGGTCAGCAATGGTGTCATCCCACTCATCACTGTCTTCAGTGATGTCAGATTCAGAACAGAGTGGAGAGATGAGCTGATCATCACTAGTTGGTTGTGATTCCCCAGAATCATGTACATCAGCTTGTGTTTCCATGTGTTGAGATGAGGTGCTGGCTACAGGTTCTGTTTGTATGTATTCATCATGTCCATGTTTCACTGATAGTAATGTCTCTGTTGATCGTAATGTCTCTGTTGATCCACCATCCTCCTCTGATCTTTGAAGTAGCTCATCAAGTTCCTCTTTAATCTGTAGAGACTCTGGTTCCTCTTTGACCAGACTGGATGTTCTCTCCTGCTGCTCAGTAAATACCTCCTCTTTACACACAAGGAGGTGTAGGGAGTCTAGACAGAAGATAAACATGACAAACCCATTATTATATTGGACATTGGTGTTTTTGTGTTGGTCAAGATTAGATGTGTTCAACCGGTTATGTAGTTGTGTTTGGAGGAAACTTCCAATGTTAGTTCCATAGCTGTCCTAATGCTGTTTTGATTTCAGTGTGAAGTGTCACACAAATGATTGTTTCTTACCTCCACAATGCTTAATTTCTAAAACAAGGCTCTCCTTCTTTCTCAAATATAATTTATCATTAGCTACAACCTATTGCTATCTGATATATCCACAGAGAATGCTTTTGAATGAGAGTTTAACCTTAACATGAATGGATTGATGCAGTTGTGTTCAAACATGTTCAAGCCTGTAACAGTTAACATAGTGAAGGTTTTACCAACCTGTTCTGTGTAGTTGTAAAACCATATCCAGTAGTCTGCGTTGGCGGTCAGTTTCTTGCTTGATGTGGAAAGCTTCATCCTCGTACTCTGTTAGAATTATTCCAACTACCCCAAATATCTCTTCAGCAGCAGCAGATAGTCTCTGGTTGACCAAAGACTTCAATGTTTGTCGTAAAGCCATAACTCAAAACTTGCCCAAGTAGATGTTTTAAATAGAGCGAAAATATTCAAAACGTATGGAGTAAAGTAGAACCAAAATAGAAAACTAAATGCTTCAGCTAGTGCAGAGAGAAGAAGTTCAGCTCTTAACAACTAGCAGAGATTAAAGTGACACAAAGCAGACCAAGCTCTTGTTAAATACTAACAGTGGGCCAATCAGAGTGAGGGGGGGCGGGACACACCAAGAACAAAACTGGCTAATCACTGCTCACAACAACAAGGCAATGCAGTGTGTTTTATATAAAACATTAATAAAATTAAACATTATAAAAGTCAGATTCAGTAAAATATAAAGTTGCAGCTGTGTTGTGTAACTTTCCTATATGGGCCTATATTATAAAATTGCATTATTTCACACAGCGACCCAGTGTTAAGATTTAAGAACTGATGTTACTTTCTTTATATTTCTGAAGACATTCAGCATTCTGAATGAACTTCAGTCATCAGACTCTGGTACATAAAACATCTGTTGGAAATAAGACATTTAAACTGATTTAGATTGTGATATTGTGGGCCTTACTGATGTACTTTGTATAGGATGAATTCACGATTGATCCTCTCAAGCCCTATTTTAATGTATTGTAGATGATGAGAAAATAGACAATCTAGAAGCTGAGAACATATTGTAAATGTTCCACCTGTCATCAACATAGGAAGAAAGTAGCTGTATTAGTTTTGACATGTTCTGCACATGTAGCTTGTTCTGCACATGTAGATGTCATGGACACTGGTCTCACTTCCTTCCTGAACTACATGTTGTCTCAGAAAGAGAATCCTCTCCACAAGTGCAGCAAAGCATTATGGTCATTGTAGTAATCCAGCAGTGAGACCAGTGTCCATGACATCACAGACACTTTGAAATACTGAAATGTCTAAAAACACAAATTTCCCACATAAACCCACCAGGAAATATATGGTTGCAAAAGGGCTGGTTACCTTGGCTTTTTCTGTTTTTGGGACGTCTGTATACCCTGTTTGGGAGAACAAAGTTCTAGCACCGCTGCACCGCTATACCGACTGAGCGACAACACAACACTCTTTCAAGACAGCACTGCTGCTGCTCTGCTGGTCAAACATATTTTGTTAGTCTTAAAAAACATTTATCTGCAGTACACCAGCCTTCAGATATTTTATTTATCTTTATTTTGTATTTATTTATTTGTAAAGTAAAAATGTATAGGGGTGACAAATAGCTCAACTTGCTTGTGTCACCTTTCAGATGCATGTCACAGGGATGCTAAGTATTTTCCAGTCTAAATAATTTAAATGCAAATTATTCCCAATCCTATATACATGTTCCAATACATTCACACTATAGCCTACTGTATGAGTAGGATCCTCTCTACTTATCATACTAAAAGGATCACATGCAAATCTGTTGGTCGGTCCATTCAGCAATAGGGTTACACACCCTAACCCATTATCACCTGTCCATTAACAATGGGACAGACATGCTCCTAAACATTCCACAACATTCACAACCCATGTCTTCTAACAAGGTAGATAAAGGTGGAATTCCCGTATTCTACGACTATAAATAATAATGCACTGGTATTGTAGGCTACAGTAAAAAATAAAATATAAAAAAATGTTTTGTTCATACCAATAGTCAGATAACATATCAACTCACGTCCACAACTACTATTATTTTGTCATAGTTTTAAACATCACAGTATGACTAAGGGATGTGTCACCATCATTGCACACAATTGTTAGAAAATGAAGCATTTCTTATTATACGCTAGTTCTACATGTAGTCACAGTTAAGTACCATGGACAGTATGCACTCTGTAACATTACGATTTACTCCTGTCATGTTCAGTGTAGAAAGTTCAAGTAAAATATGTGTAGACTTCTTAATGTAATGAATACTCCTATCATGTTCCTTCTAGTAATAGTTTGGCATGCAGGATGTAAAAGGAAGCAGTTCTTGTCACTGTATTGTTCACAGTACAAGTTGAAGGTGAAGCACATGTGTTGTGATGAGCTTTCTGTAATGAACACACAAAGGATGTGTAGCGGTCAACCCTTTATTTGAAAGATAAGTAATTACGGACAGTGTTTTTTACAGAGTAAATATTTTCTCTTACAATGCTATGAAGACAACATAATACAGATAATCTAAACATAATCAAAGTAATTGAAATACACTATGATGATATGTTAGTCCAAACAACACATGTCAACACAGAGACAAGTTACAATTGCACCACTAGTCTTTGGATATTAATTAATGTGACATTATAATTGCTGAATAATGTGGGCAAACACTGCTTCTCATATTGTTATATCAATATCAGCAGGTCATTATGCAAGTTGAAAATTGATTAAAATAAGTGATGTATAGCCCATCATGTGTAATGTATATAGCTGGACTAAACTGAATACTTGACATAAGTGTCAACATAATGCCTTAATTGAAGAAGAAAAAAACACTCATCATTTAACAGCCTTTTCCTCTTTATGACAGGTCTTCATGTGTGTTTTTAGATTACTCTTTTGACTAAAGCCCTTGCCACAAACTGTACACGTAAAGGGTCTTTCTCCTGTATGAGTCCTCATGTGTACTTTTAATTCCACATTATGAATACAGCCCCTGCCACAAACTGTACACTTAAAGGGTCTTTCCCCTGTATGAGTCCTCATGTGTACTTTTAATGCCCCATTATGAATACAGCCCTTGCCACAAACTGTACACGTAAAGGGTCTTTCCCCTGTATGACTCAGCATGTGTCTTATTAGATAAGACTTGTGACCACAGCCCTTTCCACAAACTGTACATGTAAAAGGCCATTCCCCTGTATGAGTAATCATGTGCATTTTTAGATCAGTCTTTAGACTACAGCCCTTGCCACAAACTGTACATGTAAAGGGCTTTTCCCCTGTATGAATCATTGTGTGCCTCTTCAGAGTTCCCTTGCGATTAAACATTTTACCACAATCTGCACAACTAAAACATTTCTTACCTATTTGACTACTCGTGGAGTGCCCTTGTTTTGGTGATTTGAGGTCATGGAGCAGCTTGTTACTCAAAGACAAACTATTTCCTCCCATGTGTTGTTTATTGTGTGATTTCAGTGTGTTTAAACTTGACTGGTCATCCATGGTCTCATCCCACTCATCACTGTCTTCAGTGATGTCAGATTCAGAACATTGTGAAAAGATGAGCTGATCATCACTAGTTGCTTGTGATTCCCCAGAATCATGTACATCAGCTTGTGTTTCCATGTGTTGAGATGAGGTGCTGGCTACAGGTTCTGTTTGTATGTTTTCATCATGTCCATGTTTCACTGATGGTAATGTCTCTGTTGATCCACCAACCTCCTCTGATCTTTGAAGTAGCTCATCAAGTTCCTCTTTAATCTGTAGAGACTCTGTCTCCTCTTTTATCAGACTGGAGGTTCTCTCCTCCTGTTCATCTTTAATCTGTGGAGACTCTGGTTCCTCTTTGATCAGACTGGAGGTTCTCTCCTCCTGTTCATCTTTAATCTGTAGAGACTCTGGCTCCTCTTTTATCAGACTGGAGGTTATCTCCTCCTGTTCATCTTTAATCTGTGGAGACTCTTGTTCCTCTTTGACCAGACTGGATGTTCTCTCCTGCTGCTCAGTAAATACCTCCTCTTTACACACAAGGAGGTGTAGGGAGTCTAGACAGAAGATACACATGATAAACCCATTATTATATTGAACATTGGTGTCTTTGTATTGGTCAAGATTAGATGTGTTCAACCGGTTATGTAGTTGTGGTTGGAGGAAACTTCCACTGTTAGTTCCATATCTGTCCTAATGCTGTTTTGATTTCAGTTTGAAGTGTCACACAAATTATTGTTTCTTACCTCCACAATGCTTCATTTCTAAAACAAGCCCTCCTTGTTTCTCAAATATAATTTATCATTATCTACAACCTATTGCTATCTGATATATCCACAGAGACTTTTTTTGAATGAGAGTGTAACCTTAACATGAATGGATTGATGCAGTTGTGTTCAAACATGTTCAAGCCTGTAACAGTTAACATAGTAAAGGTTTTACCAACCTGTTCTGTGTAGCTTGAGTATTGGTTGTAAAACCATATCCAGTAGTCTGCGTTGGCGGTCAGTTTCTTGCTTGATGTGGAAAGCTTCATCCTCGTACTCTGTTAGAATTCTTCCAACTACCCCAAATATCTCTTCAGCAGCAGCAGATAGTCTCTGGTTGACCAAAGACTTCAATGTTTGTCGTAAAGCCATAACTCAAAACTTGCCCAAGTAGATTTTTAAATAGAGCGGAAATATTCAAAACGTATGGAGTAAAGTAGAACCAAAATAGAAAACTAAATGCTTCAGCTAGTGCAGAGAGAAGAAGTTCAGCTCTTAACAACTAGCAGAGATTAAAGTGACAAAAAGCAGACCAAGCTCTTGTTAAATACTAACAGTGGGCCAATCAGAGTGAGGGGGGGGGGGGGGGGGGGGGACACACCAAGAACAAAACTGGCCAATCACTGCTCACAACAACAAGGCAATGCGATGTGTTTTATATCAAACATTAAGAAAATTAAACATTATAAAAGTGCAATCATATTCAGTAAAATATAAAGTTACAGCTGTGTTGTGTAACTTTCCTTATGGACAACATAATACAGAGCATCTAAACATATAATCAAAGTCATTGAAATACACTATGATGATATATTAGTCAAACAACACATGTCAACACAGAGACAAGTTACAATTGCACCACTAGTCTGTGAATATTAATTAATGTGACATTTTAATTGCTGAAGAATGTGGGCAAACACATTGTGTGGATGTTCTGGTGAGATGTTATAGGTGATAACCTCGTATAGCAGCATGATCTTGTGGATCGGCTGTTTTTGGTGCACACAGTTTTGCAGTGTGACCTCGTAGATCGGCTGTTTTTGATGTCATTTGCATGTATTTTGGACAACATCTGTAGGAATACTGTTGGAAAAAAGGTGTGCTTGTTCCACGTTGTCGGAGAGCAGGCTGATGTTGTCTGCATTGTCTAGTCTGTGCGGACAACAGTCTGTCAGGACTACTTTGGTATGTCGTCTCGAGTCAAATGCCTTTGAAGTCGATGAAACTGAGTATTATTATTATTATTACTATTATTATTATCATTATATTGTAACTATTCTTATTTAGTTTCCGTTTTGGAAAGTAATTAATAGGTGAGTGGCAACTAAATTGTTTGTGTTTCTGGAAAAATTATAACGATTATTAATCTAACATTATTAATCTAACAGTAATGTTAGTTATAAATGTAATGCCCATTTGGCTTGTTAGCTTATAACGAACAAAGTGCTAAACAAAATGATGATCGTGTATAGGCCTACTGATGGCAGCGTGTTCTATAGTCTAGATAGAACATGATAATAACAGCCTTCAGTTATATTGGTTCAAAATGGCTAAAATACACAGTATTGTATCTGAATATCCTCAGCTCAAAATATATTTGGAAGTCAATTGAAATCTCAGACGAATGAAATTGCCCGTCATAATTTGGGTAAATATTAGCGCGTTTTACATAGGCATTTTACATAGATTGTGCATTACATTCACCAATTCACACACAGATGGTGGAGGAAACCATGCAAGGCACCAACCTGCAGATGCAATCAGGGGTTCAGCGTCTTGCTCAAGGACACTTTGTCACTAACTCTGGGGGAGCCCAGGTTCGAACTGGGAAACCTGCGGTTCCCATTCAGCCACACTACCTCTGAGCCTCTGCTGCTGAGCCACTAATTGGCAGACATCCTGCATGGATTGACGCCAATTAAACATATTTCCACAGCTATATTATTTATTTGTAAAGTAAAAATGTATAGGGGTGACAAATAGCTCAACTTGCTTGTGTCACCTTTCAGATGCATGTCACAGGGATGCTAAGTATTTTCCAGTCTAAATAATTTAAATGCAAATTATTCCCAATCCTATATACATGTTCCAATCCATTCACACTATAGCCTACTGTATGAGTAGGATCCTCTCTACTTATCATACTAAAAGGATCACATGCAAATCTGTTGGTCGGTCCATTCAGCAATAGGGTTACACACCCTAACCCATTATCACCTGTCCATTAACAATGGGACAGACATGCTCCTAAACATTCCACAACATTCACAACCCATGTCTTCTAACAAGGTAGATAAAGGTGGAATTCCCGTATTCTACGACTATAAATAATAATGCACTGGTATTGTAGGCTACAGTAAAAAATAAAATATAAAAAAATGTTTCGTTCATACCAATAGTCAGATAACATATCAACTCACGTCCACAACTACTATTATTTTGTCATAGTTTTAACCATCACAGTATGACTAAGGGATGTGTCACCATCATTGCACACAATTGTTAGAAAATGAAGCATTTCTTATTATACGCTAGTTCTACATGTAGTCACAGTTAAGTACCATGGACAGTATGCACTCTGTAACATTACGATTTACTCCTGTCATGTTCAATGTAGAAAGTTCAAGTAAAGTAGACGTGTAGACTTTTTAATGTAATTAATACTCCTATCATGTTCCTTCTAGTAATAGTTTGGCATGCAGGATGTAAAAGGAAGCAGTTCTTGTCACTGTATTGTTCACAGTACAAGTTGAAGGTGAAGCACATGTGTTGTGATGAGCTTTCTGTAATGAACACAC
The DNA here is from genome assembly GCF_964188405.1 of Protomyctophum parallelum. Classification (NCBI taxonomy): domain Eukaryota; kingdom Metazoa; phylum Chordata; class Actinopteri; order Myctophiformes; family Myctophidae; genus Protomyctophum; species Protomyctophum parallelum. The sequence goes on from NC_139709.1 coordinate 5,518,416, forward strand.
AAAGGATGTGTAGCGGTCAACCCTTTATTTGAAAGATAAGTAATTACGGACAGTGTTTTTTACAGAGTAAATATTTTCTCTTACAATGCTATGAAGACAACATAATACAGATAATCTAAACATAATCAAAGTAATTGAAATACACTATGATGATATGTTAGTCCAAACAACACATGTCAACACAGAGACAAGTTACAATTGCACCACTAGTCTTTGAATATTAATTAATGTGACATTATAATTGCTGAATAATGTGGGCAAACACTGCTTCTCATATTGTTATATCAATATCAGCAGGTCATTATGCAAGTTGAAAATTGATTAAAATAAGTGATGTATAGCCCATCATGTGTAATGTATATAGCTGGACTAAACTGAATACTTGACATAAGTGTCAACATAATGCCTTAATTGAAGAAGAAAAAAACACTCATCATTTAACAGCCTTTTCCTCTTTATGACAGGTCTTCATGTGTGTTTTTAGATTACTCTTTTGACTAAAGCCCTTGCCACAAACTGTACACGTAAAGGGTCTTTCTCCTGTATGAGTCCTCATGTGTACTTTTAATTCCACATTATGAATACAGCCCCTGCCACAAACTGTACACTTAAAGGGTCTTTCCCCTGTATGAGTCCTCATGTGTACTTTTAATGCCCCATTATGAATACAGCCCTTGCCACAAACTGTACACGTAAAGGGTCTTTCCCCTGTATGACTCAGCATGTGTCTTATTAGATAAGACTTGTGACCACAGCCCTTTCCACAAACTGTACATGTAAAAGGCCATTCCCCTGTATGAGTAATCATGTGCATTTTTAGATCAGTCTTTAGACTACAGCCCTTGCCACAAACTGTACATGTAAAGGGCTTTTCCCCTGTATGAATCATTGTGTGCCTCTTCAGAGTTCCCTTGCGATTAAACATTTTACCACAATCTGCACAACTAAAACATTTCTTACCTATTTGACTACTCGTGGAGTGCCCTTGTTTTGGTGATTTGAGGTCATGGAGCAGCTTGTTACTCAAAGACAAACTATTTCCTCCCATGTGTTGTTTATTGTGTGATTTCAGTGTGTTTAAACTTGACTGGTCATCCATGGTCTCATCCCACTCATCACTGTCTTCAGTGATGTCAGATTCAGAACATTGTGAAAAGATGAGCTGATCATCACTAGTTGCTTGTGATTCCCCAGAATCATGTACATCAGCTTGTGTTTCCATGTGTTGAGATGAGGTGCTGGCTACAGGTTCTGTTTGTATGTTTTCATCATGTCCATGTTTCACTGATGGTAATGTCTCTGTTGATCCACCAACCTCCTCTGATCTTTGAAGTAGCTCATCAAGTTCCTCTTTAATCTGTAGAGACTCTGTCTCCTCTTTTATCAGACTGGAGGTTCTCTCCTCCTGTTCATCTTTAATCTGTGGAGACTCTGGTTCCTCTTTGATCAGACTGGAGGTTCTCTCCTCCTGTTCATCTTTAATCTGTAGAGACTCTGGCTCCTCTTTTATCAGACTGGAGGTTATCTCCTCCTGTTCATCTTTAATCTGTGGAGACTCTTGTTCCTCTTTGACCAGACTGGATGTTCTCTCCTGCTGCTCAGTAAATACCTCCTCTTTACACACAAGGAGGTGTAGGGAGTCTAGACAGAAGATACACATGATAAACCCATTATTATATTGAACATTGGTGTCTTTGTATTGGTCAAGATTAGATGTGTTCAACCGGTTATGTAGTTGTGGTTGGAGGAAACTTCCACTGTTAGTTCCATATCTGTCCTAATGCTGTTTTGATTTCAGTTTGAAGTGTCACACAAATTATTGTTTCTTACCTCCACAATGCTTCATTTCTAAAACAAGCCCTCCTTGTTTCTCAAATATAATTTATCATTATCTACAACCTATTGCTATCTGATATATCCACAGAGACTTTTTTTGAATGAGAGTGTAACCTTAACATGAATGGATTGATGCAGTTGTGTTCAAACATGTTCAAGCCTGTAACAGTTAACATAGTAAAGGTTTTACCAACCTGTTCTGTGTAGCTTGAGTATTGGTTGTAAAACCATATCCAGTAGTCTGCGTTGGCGGTCAGTTTCTTGCTTGATGTGGAAAGCTTCATCCTCGTACTCTGTTAGAATTCTTCCAACTACCCCAAATATCTCTTCAGCAGCAGCAGATAGTCTCTGGTTGACCAAAGACTTCAATGTTTGTCGTAAAGCCATAACTCAAAACTTGCCCAAGTAGATTTTTAAATAGAGCGGAAATATTCAAAACGTATGGAGTAAAGTAGAACCAAAATAGAAAACTAAATGCTTCAGCTAGTGCAGAGAGAAGAAGTTCAGCTCTTAACAACTAGCAGAGATTAAAGTGACAAAAAGCAGACCAAGCTCTTGTTAAATACTAACAGTGGGCCAATCAGAGTGAGGGGGGGGGGGGGGGGGGGGACACACCAAGAACAAAACTGGCCAATCACTGCTCACAACAACAAGGCAATGCGATGTGTTTTATATCAAACATTAAGAAAATTAAACATTATAAAAGTGCAATCATATTCAGTAAAATATAAAGTTACAGCTGTGTTGTGTAACTTTCCTTATGGACAACATAATACAGAGCATCTAAACATATAATCAAAGTCATTGAAATACACTATGATGATATATTAGTCAAACAACACATGTCAACACAGAGACAAGTTACAATTGCACCACTAGTCTGTGAATATTAATTAATGTGACATTTTAATTGCTGAAGAATGTGGGCAAACACATTGTGTGGATGTTCTGGTGAGATGTTATAGGTGATAACCTCGTATAGCAGCATGATCTTGTGGATCGGCTGTTTTTGGTGCACACAGTTTTGCAGTGTGACCTCGTAGATCGGCTGTTTTTGATGTCATTTGCATGTATTTTGGACAACATCTGTAGGAATACTGTTGGAAAAAAGGTGTGCTTGTTCCACGTTGTCGGAGAGCAGGCTGATGTTGTCTGCATTGTCTAGTCTGTGCGGACAACAGTCTGTCAGGACTACTTTGGTATGTCGTCTCGAGTCAAATGCCTTTGAAGTCGATGAAACTGAGTATTATTATTATTATTACTATTATTATTATCATTATATTGTAACTATTCTTATTTAGTTTCCGTTTTGGAAAGTAATTAATAGGTGAGTGGCAACTAAATTGTTTGTGTTTCTGGAAAAATTATAACGATTATTAATCTAACATTATTAATCTAACAGTAATGTTAGTTATAAATGTAATGCCCATTTGGCTTGTTAGCTTATAACGAACAAAGTGCTAAACAAAATGATGATCGTGTATAGGCCTACTGATGGCAGCGTGTTCTATAGTCTAGATAGAACATGATAATAACAGCCTTCAGTTATATTGGTTCAAAATGGCTAAAATACACAGTATTGTATCTGAATATCCTCAGCTCAAAATATATTTGGAAGTCAATTGAAATCTCAGACGAATGAAATTGCCCGTCATAATTTGGGTAAATATTAGCGCGTTTTACATAGGCATTTTACATAGATTGTGCATTACATTCACCAATTCACACACAGATGTGGAGGAAACCATGCAAGGCACCAACCTGCAGATGCAATCAGGGGTTCAGCGTCTTGCTCAAGGACACTTTGTCACTAACTCTGGGGGAGCCCAGGTTCGAACTGGGAAACCTGCGGTTCCCATTCAGCCACACTACCTCTGAGCCTCTGCTGCTGAGCCACTAATTGGCAGACATCCTGCATGGATTGACGCCAATTAAACATATTTCCACAGCTATATTATTTATTTGTAAAGTAAAAATGTATAGGGGTGACAAATAGCTCAACTTGCTTGTGTCACCTTTCAGATGCATGTCACAGGGATGCTAAGTATTTTCCAGTCTAAATAATTTAAATGCAAATTATTCCCAATCCTATATACATGTTCCAATCCATTCACACTATAGCCTACTGTATGAGTAGGATCCTCTCTACTTATCATACTAAAAGGATCACATGCAAATCTGTTGGTCGGTCCATTCAGCAATAGGGTTACACACCCTAACCCATTATCACCTGTCCATTAACAATGGGACAGACATGCTCCTAAACATTCCACAACATTCACAACCCATGTCTTCTAACAAGGTAGATAAAGGTGGAATTCCCGTATTCTACGACTATAAATAATAATGCACTGGTATTGTAGGCTACAGTAAAAAATAAAATATAAAAAAATGTTTCGTTCATACCAATAGTCAGATAACATATCAACTCACGTCCACAACTACTATTATTTTGTCATAGTTTTAACCATCACAGTATGACTAAGGGATGTGTCACCATCATTGCACACAATTGTTAGAAAATGAAGCATTTCTTATTATACGCTAGTTCTACATGTAGTCACAGTTAAGTACCATGGACAGTATGCACTCTGTAACATTACGATTTACTCCTGTCATGTTCAATGTAGAAAGTTCAAGTAAAGTAGACGTGTAGACTTTTTAATGTAATTAATACTCCTATCATGTTCCTTCTAGTAATAGTTTGGCATGCAGGATGTAAAAGGAAGCAGTTCTTGTCACTGTATTGTTCACAGTACAAGTTGAAGGTGAAGCACATGTGTTGTGATGAGCTTTCTGTAATGAACACACAAAGGATGTGTAGCGGTCAACCCTTTATTTGAAAGATAAGTAATTACGGACAGTGTTTTTTACAGAGTAAATATTTTCTCTTACAATGCTATGAAGACAACATAATACAGATAATCTAAACATAATCAAAGTAATTGAAATACACTATGATGATATGTTAGTCCAAACAACACATGTCAACACAGAGACAAGTTACAATTGCACCACTAGTCTTTGAATATTAATTAATGTGACATTATAATTGCTGAATAATGTGGGCAAACACTGCTTCTCATATTGTTATATCAATATCAGCAGGTCATTATGCAAGTTGAAAATTGATTAAAATAAGTGATGTATAGCCCATCATGTGTAATGTATATAGCTGGACTAAACTGAATACTTGACATAAGTGTCAACATAATGCCTTAATTGAAGAAGAAAAAAACACTCATCATTTAACAGCCTTTTCCTCTTTATGACAGGTCTTCATGTGTGTTTTTAGATTACTCTTTTGACTAAAGCCCTTGCCACAAACTGTACACGTAAAGGGTCTTTCTCCTGTATGAGTCCTCATGTGTACTTTTAATTCCACATTATGAATACAGCCCCTGCCACAAACTGTACACTTAAAGGGTCTTTCCCCTGTATGAGTCCTCATGTGTACTTTTAATGCCCCATTATGAATACAGCCCTTGCCACAAACTGTACACGTAAAGGGTCTTTCCCCTGTATGACTCAGCATGTGTCTTATTAGATAAGACTTGTGACCACAGCCCTTTCCACAAACTGTACATGTAAAAGGCCATTCCCCTGTATGAGTAATCATGTGCATTTTTAGATCAGTCTTTAGACTACAGCCCTTGCCACAAACTGTACATGTAAAGGGCTTTTCCCCTGTATGAATCATTGTGTGCCTCTTCAGAGTTCCCTTGCGATTAAACATTTTACCACAATCTGCACAACTAAAACATTTCTTACCTATTTGACTACTCGTGGAGTGCCCTTGTTTTGGTGATTTGAGGTCATGGAGCAGCTTGTTACTCAAAGACAAACTATTTCCTCCCATGTGTTGTTTATTGTGTGATTTCAGTGTGTTTAAACTTGACTGGTCATCCATGGTCTCATCCCACTCATCACTGTCTTCAGTGATGTCAGATTCAGAACATTGTGAAAAGATGAGCTGATCATCACTAGTTGCTTGTGATTCCCCAGAATCATGTACATCAGCTTGTGTTTCCATGTGTTGAGATGAGGTGCTGGCTACAGGTTCTGTTTGTATGTTTTCATCATGTCCATGTTTCACTGATGGTAATGTCTCTGTTGATCCACCAACCTCCTCTGATCTTTGAAGTAGCTCATCAAGTTCCTCTTTAATCTGTAGAGACTCTGTCTCCTCTTTTATCAGACTGGAGGTTCTCTCCTCCTGTTCATCTTTAATCTGTGGAGACTCTGGTTCCTCTTTGATCAGACTGGAGGTTCTCTCCTCCTGTTCATCTTTAATCTGTAGAGACTCTGGCTCCTCTTTTATCAGACTGGAGGTTATCTCCTCCTGTTCATCTTTAATCTGTGGAGACTCTTGTTCCTCTTTGACCAGACTGGATGTTCTCTCCTGCTGCTCAGTAAATACCTCCTCTTTACACACAAGGAGGTGTAGGGAGTCTAGACAGAAGATACACATGATAAACCCATTATTATATTGAACATTGGTGTCTTTGTATTGGTCAAGATTAGATGTGTTCAACCGGTTATGTAGTTGTGGTTGGAGGAAACTTCCACTGTTAGTTCCATATCTGTCCTAATGCTGTTTTGATTTCAGTTTGAAGTGTCACACAAATTATTGTTTCTTACCTCCACAATGCTTCATTTCTAAAACAAGCCCTCCTTGTTTCTCAAATATAATTTATCATTATCTACAACCTATTGCTATCTGATATATCCACAGAGACTTTTTTTGAATGAGAGTGTAACCTTAACATGAATGGATTGATGCAGTTGTGTTCAAACATGTTCAAGCCTGTAACAGTTAACATAGTAAAGGTTTTACCAACCTGTTCTGTGTAGCTTGAGTATTGGTTGTAAAACCATATCCAGTAGTCTGCGTTGGCGGTCAGTTTCTTGCTTGATGTGGAAAGCTTCATCCTCGTACTCTGTTGGAATTCTTCCAACTACCCCAAATATCTCTTCAGCAGCAGCAGATAGTCTCTGGTTGACCAAAGACTTCAATGTTTGTCGTAAAGCCATAACTCAAAACTTGCCCAAGTAGATTTTTAAATAGAGCGGAAATATTCAAAACGTATGGAGTAAAGTAGAACCAAAATAGAAAACTAAATGCTTCAGCTAGTGCAGAGAGAAGAAGTTCAGCTCTTAACAACTAGCAGAGATTAAAGTGACAAAAAGCAGACCAAGCTCTTGTTAAATACTAACAGTGGGCCAATCAGAGTGAGGGGGGGGGGGGGGGGGGGGGACACACCAAGAACAAAACTGGCCAATCACTGCTCACAACAACAAGGCAATGCGATGTGTTTTATATCAAACATTAAGAAAATTAAACATTATAAAAGTGCAATCATATTCAGTAAAATATAAAGTTACAGCTGTGTTGTGTAACTTTCCTTATGGACAACATAATACAGAGCATCTAAACATATAATCAAAGTCATTGAAATACACTATGATGATATATTAGTCAAACAACACATGTCAACACAGAGACAAGTTACAATTGCACCACTAGTCTGTGAATATTAATTAATGTGACATTTTAATTGCTGAAGAATGTGGGCAAACACATTGTGTGGATGTTCTGGTGAGATGTTATAGGTGATAACCTCGTATAGCAGCATGATCTTGTGGATCGGCTGTTTTTGGTGCACACAGTTTTGCAGTGTGACCTCGTAGATCGGCTGTTTTTGATGTCATTTGCATGTATTTTGGACAACATCTGTAGGAATACTGTTGGAAAAAAGGTGTGCTTGTTCCACGTTGTCGGAGAGCAGGCTGATGTTGTCTGCATTGTCTAGTCTGTGCGGACAACAGTCTGTCAGGACTACTTTGGTATGTCGTCTCGAGTCAAATGCCTTTGAAGTCGATGAAACTGAGTATTATTATTATTATTACTATTATTATTATCATTATATTGTAACTATTCTTATTTAGTTTCCGTTTTGGAAAGTAATTAATAGGTGAGTGGCAACTAAATTGTTTGTGTTTCTGGAAAAATTATAACGATTATTAATCTAACATTATTAATCTAACAGTAATGTTAGTTATAAATGTAATGCCCATTTGGCTTGTTAGCTTATAACGAACAAAGTGCTAAACAAAATGATGATCGTGTATAGGCCTACTGATGGCAGCGTGTTCTATAGTCTAGATAGAACATGATAATAACAGCCTTCAGTTATATTGGTTCAAAATGGCTAAAATACACAGTATTGTATCTGAATATCCTCAGCTCAAAATATATTTGGAAGTCAATTGAAATCTCAGACGAATGAAATTGCCCGTCATAATTTGGGTAAATATTAGCGCGTTTTACATAGGCATTTTACATAGATTGTGCATTACATTCACCAATTCACACACAGATGGTGGAGGAAACCATGCAAGGCACCAACCTGCAGATGCAATCAGGGGTTCAGCGTCTTGCTCAAGGACACTTTGTCACTAACTCTGGGGGAGCCCAGGTTCGAACTGGGAAACCTGCGGTTCCCATTCAGCCACACTACCTCTGAGCCTCTGCTGCTGAGCCACTAATTGGCAGACATCCTGCATGGATTGACGCCAATTAAACATATTTCCACAGCTAGGATTTCCTAGGACTTTTAGTATGGTGTTCTGATGACTTCATAGAAATGGTCTGTGAAGAAGGAAATTATGACCTCTTGGTCAGGAATTTATATGGCATTTCTTCCTGATAATAGTCCCAGTTAGTGGCCATTTTGGATTGATGCCAATTTAACATATTTCTACAACTACGACTTCTTGGGACTTTTAATATGTTGTTCTGGAGACTTCATAGAAATGGTCTGTGAAAAAAAAAACAGTTTCAATTACTTATTGGTAAGGAATTTATTCCAATATTGGTAATTGGCCATGCATTTTTTGAGAATATCTTATTGGTGGACATCTTGGATTGATGCCAATTAAACATATTTCCGCAACTAGGATTTCTTGGGACTTTTAGTATGTTGTTCAGGAGACTAAATAGAAATGGTCTGTGAAGAAAAAAAATCTGTTACAATTAACTCTTGGTCAGAAATTTATTCCAAGATTTTTCTCATAATAGTCCTAGTTGGCGGCTATTTTGGATTGATGTCAATTTAACCTATTTCTGCAACTACGATTTCTTGGGACTTTTGATATGTTGTTCTGGAGACCTCATAGAAATGGTCTGTGAAAAAAAATCTTTTGTTACAATTACTTTTGATTTTAGGTCCAAAATGAGCTAGAATGCCTGGACTATTAACCATCATCACAGTATGAATAAGGGATGTGTCACCGTCATTGCACACAATTGTTATAAAATGAAGCATTTCTTATTATACGCTACAATTTAGGCATTTAGCAGACGCTAGTTCTACATGTAGTCACAGTTAAGTACAATGGACAGCATGCAATCTGTAACATTAAGATTTACTCTTGTCATGTTCAATGTAGAAAGTTCAAGTAAAGTATACGTGTAGACTTTTTAATGTAATTAATACTCCTGTCATGTTCCTTCTAGTAATAGTTTGGCATGCAGGATGTAAAAGGAAGCAGTTCTTGTCACTGTATTGTTCACAGTACAAGTTGAAGGTGAAGCACATGTGTTGTGATGAGCTTTCTGTAATGAACACACAAAGGATGTGTAGCGGTCAACCCTTTATTTGAAAGATAAGTAATTACGGACAGTGTTTTTTACAGAGTAAATATTTTCTCTTACAATTCTATGAAGACAACATAATACAGAGCATCTAAACATATAATCAAAGTCATTGAAATACACTATGATGATATATTAGTCAAACAACACATGTCAACACAGAGACAAGTTACAATTGCACCACTAGTCTGTGAATATTAATTAATGTGACATTTTAATTGCTGAAGAATGTGGGCAAACACTGCTTCTCATATTGTTATATCAATATCAGCAGGTTATTATGCAAGTTTAAAATAAGTGATGTATAGTCCATCATGTTTAATGTATATAGCTGGACTAAACTGAATACTTGACATAAGTGTCAACATAATGCCTTATTTGAAGAAAGATAAACACATCATTTAACAGCATTTTCCTCTTTATGACAGGTCTTCATGTGTTTTTTTAGATTACTCTTTTGACTACAGCCCTTGCCACAAACTGTACACGTAAAGGGTCTTTCCCCTGTATGAGTCCTCATGTGTACTTTTAATTCCACATTATGAATACAGCCCCTGCCACAAACTGTACACGTAAAGGGTCTTTCCCCTGTATGAGTCCTCATGTGTACTTTTAATGCCCCATTATGAATACAGCCCTTGCCACAAACTGTACACGTAAAGGGTCTTTCCCCTGTATGACTCATCATGTGTCTTATTAGATAAGACTTGTGACCACAGCCCTTTCCACAAACTGTACATGTAAAAGGCCTTTCCCCTGTATGAGTAATCATGTGCATTTTTAGATCAGTCTTTAGACTACACCCCTTGCCACAAACTGTACATGTAAAGGGCTTTTCCCCTGTATGAATCATTGTGTGCCTCTTCAGAGTCCCCTTGCGATTAAACATTTTACCACAATCTGCACAACTAAAAAATTTCTTACCTATTTGACTACTCGTGGAGTGCCCTTGTTTTGGTGATTTGAGGTCATGGAGCAGCTTGTTACTCAAAGACAAACTATTTCCTCTCATGTGTTGTTTATTGTGTGATTTCAGTGTGTTTAAACTTGACTGGTCATCCATGGTCTCATCCCACTCATCACTGTCTTCAGTGATGTCAGATTCAGAACATTGTGAAAAGATGAGCTGATCATCACTAGTTGCTTGTGATTCCCCAGAATCATGTACATCAGCTTGTGTTTCCATGTGTTGAGATGAGGTGCTGGCTACAGGTTCTGTTTGTATGTTTTCATCATGTCCATGTTTCACTGATAGTAATGTCTCTGTTGATCCACCAACCTCCTCTGATCTTTGATGTAGCTCATCAAGTTCCTCTTTAATCTGTAGAGACTCTGTCTCCTCTTTTATCAGACTGGAGGTTCTCTCCTCCTGTTCATCTTTAATCTGTAGAGACTCTGGCTCCTCTTTTATCAGACTGGAGGTTATCTCCTCCTGTTCATCTTTAATCTGTGGAGACTCTGGTTCCTCTTTGACCAGACTGGATGTTCTCTCCTGCTGCTCAGTAAATACCTCCTCTTTACACACAAGGAGGTGTAGGGAGTCTAGGCAGAAGATACACATGATAAACCCATTATTATATTGAACATTGGTGTCTTTGTATTGGTCAAGATTAGATGTGTTCAACCGGTTATGTAGTTGTGGTTGGAGGAAACTTCCACTGTTAGTTCCATATCTGTCCTAATGCTGTTTTGATTTCAGTGTGAAGTGTCACACAAATTATTGTTTCTTACCTACACAATGCTTGATTTCTAAAACAAGCCTCTCCTTGTTTCTCAAATATAATTTATCATTATCTACAACCTATTGCTATCTGATATATCCACAGAGACTTTTTTTGAATGAGAGTGTAACCTTAACATGAATGGATTGATGCAGTTGTGTTCAAACATGTTCAAGCCTGTAACAGTTAACATAGTAAAGGTTTTACCAACCTGTTCTGTGTAGCTTGAGTATTGGTTGTAAAACCATATCCAGTAGTCTGCGTTGGCGGTCAGTTTCTTGCTTGATGTGGAAAGCTTCATCCTCGTACTCTGTTAGAATTCTTCCAACTACCCCAAATATCTCTTCAGCAGCAGCAGATAGTCTCTGGTTGACCAAAGACTTCAATGTTTGTCGTAAAGCCATAACTCAAAACTTGCCCAAGTAGATTTTTAAATAGAACGAAAATATTCAAAACGTATGGAGTAAAGTAGAACCAAAATAGAAAACTAAATGCTTCAGCTAGTGCAGAGAGACGAAGTTCAGCTCTTAACAACTAGCAGAGATTAAAGTGACAAAAAGCAGACCAAGCTCTTGTTAAATACTAACAGTGGGCCAATCAGAGTGAGGGGGGGGGGGGGGGGGGGGCGGGACACACCAAGAACAAAACTGGCCAATCACTGCTCACAACAACAAGGCAATGCAATGTGTTTTATATCAAACATTAAGAAAATTAAACATTATAAAAGTGCAATCATATTCAGTAAAATATAAAGTTACAGCTGTGTTGTGTAACTTTCCTATATGTATAGTAGTAGGCCTATATTATAAAATTGCATTATTTCACACAGCGACCCAGTGTTAAGATTTAAGAACTGATGTTAAACTTTCTTTATATTTCTGAAGACATTCAGCATTCTGAATGAACTTCAGTCATCAGACTCTGGTACATAAAACATCTGTTGGAAATAAGACATTTAAACTGATTTAGATTGTGATATTGTGGGCCTTATTGATATATTTTGTATAGGATACATGTACGATTGATCCTCTCAAGCCCTATTTTAATGTATTGTAGATTATGAGAAAATAGACAATCTAGAAGCTGAGAACATATTGTAAATGTTCCACCTGTCATCAACATAGGAAGAAAGTAGCTGTAGTAGTTTTGACATGTTCTGCACATGTAGCTTGTTCTGCACATGTAGATGTCATGGACACTGGTCTCACTTCCTTCCTGAACTACATGTTGTCTCAGAAAGAGAATCCTCTCCCTCTCCACAAGTGCAGCAAAGCATTATGGTCATTGTAGTAATCCAGCAGTGAGACCAGTGTCCATGACATCACAGACACTTTGAAATACTAAAATGTTTAAAAACACAAATTTCCCACATAAACCCACCAGGAAATATATGGTTGCAAAAGGGCTGGTGGTTACCTTGGCTTTTTCTGTTTTGGGGACGTCTGTATACCCTGTTTGGGAGAACAAAGTTCTAGCACCGCTGCACCGCTATACCGACTGAGCCACAACACAACACTCTTTCAAGACAGCACTGCTGCTGCTCTGCTGGTCAAACATATTTTGTTAGTCTTAAAAAACATTTATCTGCAGTACACCAGCCTTCAGATATTTTATTTATCTTTATTTTGTATTTATTTATTTGTAAAGTAAAAATGTATAGGGGTGACAAATAGCTCAACTTGCTTGTGTCACCTTCCAGATGCATGTCACAGGGATGCTAAGTATTTTCCAGTCTAAATCATTTAAATGCAAATGATTCCCAATCCTATATACATGTTCCAATCCATTCACACTATAGCCTACTGTAGGAGTAGGCTAAATCCTCTCTACTTATCATACTAAAAGGATCACATGCAAATCTGTTGGTCGGTCCATTCAGCAATAGGGTTACACACCCTAACCCATTATCACCTGTCCATTAACAATGGGACAGACATGCTCCTAAACATTCCACAACATTCACAACATGTCTTCTAACAAGGTAGATAAAGGTGGAATTCCCGTATTCTACGACTATAAATAATAATGCACTGGTATTGTAGGCTACAGTAAAAAATAAAATATACAAAAATGTTTCGTTCATACCAATAGTCAGATAACATATCAACTCACGTCCACAACTACTATTATTTTGTCATAGTTTTAACCATCACAGTATGACTAAGGGATGTGTCACCATCATTGCACACACTTGGTAGAAAATGAAGCATTTCTTATTATACGCTAGTTCTACATGTAGTCACAGTTAAGTACCATGGACAGTATGCACTCTGTAACATTACGATTTACTCCTGTCATGTTCAATGTAGAAAGTTCAAGTAAAGTATACGTGTAGACTTTTTAATGTAATTAATACTCCTATCATGTTCCTTCTAGTAATAGTTTGGCATGCAGGATGTAAAAGGAAGCAGTTCTTGTCACTGTATTGTTCACAGTACAAGTTGAAGGTGAAGCACATGTGTTGTGATGAGCTTTCTGTAATGAACACACAAAGGATGTGTAGCGGTCAACCCTTTATTTGAAAGATAAGTAATTACGGACAGTGTTTTTTACAGAGTAAATATTTCCTCTTACAATGCTATGAAGACAACATAATACAGATAATCTAAACATAATCAAAGTAATTGAAATACACTATGATGATATGTTAGTCCAAACAACACATGTCAACACAGAGACAAGTTACAATTGCACCACTAGTCTTTGAATATTAATTAATGTGACATTATAATTGCTGAATAATGTGGGCAAACACTGCTTCTCATATTGTTATATCAATATCAGCAGGTCATTATGCAAGTTTAAAATTGATTAAAATAAGTGATGTATAGCCCATCATGTGTAATGCATATAGCTGGACTAAACTGAATACTTGACATAAGTGTCAACATAATGCCTTAATTGAAGAAGAAAAAAACACTCATCATTTAACAGCCTTTTCCTCTTTATGACACGTCTTCATGTGTGTTTTCAGATTACTCTTTTGACTAAAGCCCTTGCCACAAACTGTACACGTAAAGGGTCTTTCTCCTGTATGAGTCCTCATGTGTACTTTTAATTCCCCATTATGAATACAGCCCTTGCCACAAACTGTACATGTAAAGGGCTTTTCCCCTGTATGAGTCATCATGTGCATTTTTAAATGGCCATTACAAGTACAGCCTTTGCCACAAACTGTACACGTAAAGGGTCTTTCCCCTGTATGAGTCCTCATGTGTACTTTTAATTCCCCATTACGAATACAGCCCTTGCCACAAACTGTACACGTAAAGGGCCTTTCCCCTGTATGAGTCCTCATGTGTACTTTTAATTCCCCAATATGAATACAGCCCTTGCCACAAACTGTGCACGTAAAGGGTCTTTCTCCTGTATGAGTTCTCATGTGAACTTTTAAATCCCCATTATGAATACAGCCCTTGCCACAAACTGTACACGTAAAGGGCTTTTCCCCTGTATGACTCATCATGTGTCTTTTTAGATCAGTCTTTAGACGACAGCCCTTGTCACAAACTGTACATGTAAAGGGCTTTTCCCCTGTATGAGTCATCATGTGCATTTTTAGATGAGTCTTTAGACTACAGCCCTTGCCACATACTGTACATGTAAAGGGCTTCTCCCCTGTATGAATCATTGTGTGCCTCTTCAGAGTTCCCTTGAGATTAAACATTTTACCACAATCTGCACAACTAAAACATTTCTTACCTATTTGACTACTCGTGGAGTGCCTTTGTTTTGGTGAATTGAGGTCATGGAGCAGCTTGTTACTCAAAGACAAACTATTTCCTCCCATGTGTTGTTTATTGTGTGATTTCAGTGTGTTTAAACTTGACTGGTCATCCATGGTGTCATCCCACTCATCACTGTCTTGAGTGATGTCAGATTCAGAACAGTGTGGAGAGAGGAGCTGATCATCACTAGTTGGTTGAGATTCCCCACAATCATGTACATCAGCTTGTGTTTCCATGTGTTGAGATGAGGTGCTGGCTACAGGTTCTGTTTGTATGTTTTCATCATGTTCATGTTTCACTGATAGTAATGTCTCTGTTGACCCACCATCCTCCTCTGATCTTTGAAGTAGCTCATCAAGTTCCTCTTTAATCTGTAGCGACTCTGGTTCCTCTTTGATCAGACTGTAGGTTCTCTCCTCCTGTTCATCTTTAATCTGTGGAGACTCTGTTTCCTCTTTGACCAGACTGGATGTTCTCTCCTGCTGCTCAGTAAATACCTCCTCTTTACACACAAGGAGGTGTAGGGAGTCTAGACAGAAGATACACATGAGACACCCATTATTATATTGAACATTGGTGTCTTTGTGTTGGTCAAGATTAGATGTGTTCAACCGGTTATGTAGTTGTGGTTGGCTGTTTTGATTTCAGTGTGAAGTGTCACACAAATGATTGTTTCTTACCTCCACAATGCTTAATTTCTAAAACAAGCCTCTCCTTGTTTCTCAAATATAAGTTATCATTACAACGTATTGCTATCTGATACATCCACAGAGAATGTTTTTGAATGAGAGTTTAACCTTAACATGAATGGATTGATGCAGTTGTGTTCAAACATGTTCAAGCCTGTAACAGTTAACGTAGTAAAGGTTTTACCAACCTGTTCTGTGTAGCTTGACTATTGGTTGTAAAACCATATCCAGTAGTCTGCGTTGGCGGTCAGTTTCTTGCTTGATGTGGAAAGCTTCATCCTCGTACTCTGTTAGAATTCTTCCAACGACCCCAAATATCTCTTCAGCAGCAGCAGATAGTCTCTGGTTGACCAAAGACTTCAATGTTTGTCGTAAAGCCATAACTCAAAACTTGCCCAAGTAGATTTTTAAATGGAGCGAAAATATTCAAAACGTATGGAGTAAAGTAGAACCAAAATAGAAAACTAAATGCTTCAGCTAGTGCAGAGAGAAGAAGTTCAGCTCTTAACAACTAGCAGAGATTAAAGTGACACAAAGCAGACCAAGCTCTTGTTAAATACTAACAGTGGGCCAATCAGAGTGAGGGGGGGGGGCGGGACACACCAAGAACAAAACTGGCTAATCACTGCTCACAACAACAAGGCAATGCAATGTGTTTTATATCAAACATTAAGAAAATTAAACATTATAAAAGTGCAATCAGATTCAGTAAAATATAAAGTTACAGCTGTGTTGTGTAACTTTCCTATATGTATAGTAGTAGGCCTATATTATAAAAGTGCATTATTTCACACAGCAACCCAGTGTTAAGATCTAAGAACTGATGTTAAACTTTCTTTATATTTCTGAAGACATTCAGCATTCTGAATGAACTTCAGTCATCAGACTCTGGTACATAAAACATCTGTTGGAAATAAGACATTTAAACAGATTCAGATTGTGATATTGTGGGCCTTATTGATGTATTTTGTATAGGATAAATTTACGATTGATCCTCTCAAGCCCTATTTTAATGTATTGTAGATGATGATAAAATAGACAATCTAGAAGCTGAGAACATATTGTAAATGTTCCACCTGTCATCAACATAGGAAGAAAGTAGCTGTAGTAGTTTTGACATGTTCTGCACATGTAGATGTCATGGACACTGGTCTCACTTCCTTCCTGAACTACATGTTGTCTCAGAAAGAGAATCCTCTCCCTCTCCACAAGTGCAGCAAAGCATTATGGTCATTGTAGTAATCCAGCAGTGAGAGCAGTGTCCATGACATCACAGACACTTTGAAATACTAAAATATCTAAAAACACAAATTTCCCACATAAACCCACCAGGAAATATATGGTTGCAAAAGGGCTGGTGGTTACCTTGGCTTTTTCTGTTTTAGGGACGTCTGTATACCCTGTTTGGGAGAACAAAGTTCTAGCACCGCTGCACTGCTATACCGACTGAGCGACAACACAGCACTCTTTCAAGACAGCACTGCTGCTGCTCTGCTGGTCAAACATATTTTGTTAGTCTTAAAAAACATTTATCTGCAGTACACCAGCCTTCAGATATTTTATTTATCTTTATTTTGTATTTATTTATTTGTAAAGTAAAAATGTATAGGGGTGACAAATAGCTCAACTTGCTTGTGTCACCTTCCAGATGCATGTCACAGGGATGCTAAGTATTTTCCAGTCTAAATCATTTAAATGCAAATGATTCCCAATCCTACTGTATATACATGTTCCAATCCATTCACACTATAGCCTACTGTAGGAGTAGGATCCTCTCTACTTATCATACTAAAAGGATCACATGCAAATCTGTTTGTCGGTCCATTCAGCAATAGGGTTACACACCCTAACCCATTATCACCTGCCCATTAACAATGGCACAGACATGCTCCTAAACATTCCACAACATTCACAACCCATGTCTTCTAACAAGGTAGATAAAGGTGGAATTCCCGTATTCTACGACTATAAATAATAATGCACTGGTATTGTAGCCTACAGTAAAAAATAAAATATAAAAAAAATGTTTCGTTCATACCAATTGTCAGATAACAAATCAACTCGCCTCCACAACTACTATTATTTTGTCATAGTTTTAACCATCATCACAGTATGACTAAGGGATGTGTCACCGTCATTGCACACAATTGTTAGAAAATGAAGCATTTCTTATTATACGCTACAATGGACAGTATGCACTCTGTAACATTAAGATTTACTCTTGTCATGTCCAATGTAGAAAGTTCAAGTAAAGTATACGTGTAGACGTTTCAATGTAATTAATACTCCTATCCTGTTCCTTCTAGTAATACTTTGGCATGCAGGATGTGAAAGGAAGCAGTTCTTGTCACTGTATTGTTCACAGTACAAGTTGAAGGTGAAGCACATGTGTTGTGATGAGCTTTCTGTAATGAACACACAAAGGATGTGTAGCGGTCAACCCTTTATTTGAAAGATAAGTAATTACGGACAGTGTTTTTTACAGAGTAAATATTTTCTATTACAATTCTATGAAGACAACATAATACAGAGAATCTAAACGTATAATATAATCAAAGTAATTGAAATACACTATGATGATATGTTAGTCCAAACAACACATGTCAACACAGAGACAAGTTACAATTTCACCACTAGTCTGTGAATATTAATTAATGTGACATTTTAATTGCTGAAGAATGTGGGCAAACACTGCTTCTCATATTGTTATCAATATCAGCAGGTCATTATGCAAGTTGAAAATTGATTAAAATAAGTGATGTATAGTACATCATGTTTAATGTATATAGCTGGACTAAACGGAATACTTGACATAAGTGTCAACATAATGCCTTATTTGAAGAAGAAAAATAAACACATAATTTAACAGCATTTTCCTCTTTATGACAGGTCTTCATGTGTTTTTTTAGATTACACTTTAGACTAAAGCCCCTGCCACAAACTGTACACATAAAGGGTCTTTCCCCTGTATGAGTCCTCATGTGTACTTTTAATTCCCCATTATGAATACAGCCCTTGCCACAAACTGTACACGTAAAGGGTCTTTCCCCTGTATGAGTAATCATGTGAACTTTTAAATCCCCATTACGAATACAGCCCTTGCCACAAACTGTACACGTAAAGGGTCTTTCCCCTGTATGAGTCCTCATGAACAGGAGGAGATAACATCCAGTCTGATCAAAGAGGAGCCAGAGTCTCTACAGATTAAAGAGGAACTTGATGAGCTACTTCAAAGATCAGAGGAGGATGGTGGGTCAACAGAGACATTACTATCAGTGAAACATGAACATGATGAAAACATACAAACAGAACCTGTAGCCAGCACCTCATCTCAACACATGGAAACACAAGCTGATGTACATGATTGTGTGGAATCACAACCAACTAGTGATGATCAGCTCATCTCTTCACACTGTTCTGAATCTGACATCACTGAAGACAGTGATGAGTGTGTTTAAACTTGACTGGTCATCCATGGTGTCATCCCACTCATCACTGTCTTGAGTGATGTCAGATTCAGAACAGTGTGGAGAGAGGAGCTGATCATCACTAGTTGGTTGAGATTCCCCACAATCATGTACATCAGCTTGTGTTTCCATGTGTTGAGATGAGGTGCTGGCTACAGGTTCTGTTTGTATGTTTTCATCATGTTCATGTTTCACTGATAGTAATGTCTCTGTTGACCCACCATCCTCCTCTGATCTTTGAAGTAGCTCATCAAGTTCCTCTTTAATCTGTAGCGACTCTGGTTCCTCTTTGATCAGACTGTAGGTTCTCTCCTCCTGTTCATCTTTAATCTGTGGAGACTCTGTTTCCTCTTTGACCAGACTGGATGTTCTCTCCTGCTGCTCAGTAAATACCTCCTCTTTACACACAAGGAGGTGTAGGGAGTCTAGACAGAAGATACACATGAGACACCCATTATTATATTGAACATTGGTGTCTTTGTGTTGGTCAAGATTAGATGTGTTCAACCGGTTATGTAGTTGTGGTTGGCTGTTTTGATTTCAGTGTGAAGTGTCACACAAATGATTGTTTCTTACCTCCACAATGCTTAATTTCTAAAACAAGCCTCTCCTTGTTTCTCAAATATAAGTTATCATTACAACGTATTGCTATCTGATACATCCACAGAGAATGTTTTTGAATGAGAGTTTAACCTTAACATGAATGGATTGATGCAGTTGTGTTCAAACATGTTCAAGCCTGTAACAGTTAACGTAGTAAAGGTTTTACCAACCTGTTCTGTGTAGCTTGACTATTGGTTGTAAAACCATATCCAGTAGTCTGCGTTGGCGGTCAGTTTCTTGCTTGATGTGGAAAGCTTCATCCTCGTACTCTGTTAGAATTCTTCCAACGACCCCAAATATCTCTTCAGCAGCAGCAGATAGTCTCTGGTTGACCAAAGACTTCAATGTTTGTCGTAAAGCCATAACTCAAAACTTGCCCAAGTAGATTTTTAAATGGAGCGAAAATATTCAAAACGTATGGAGTAAAGTAGAACCAAAATAGAAAACTAAATGCTTCAGCTAGTGCAGAGAGAAGAAGTTCAGCTCTTAACAACTAGCAGAGATTAAAGTGACACAAAGCAGACCAAGCTCTTGTTAAATACTAACAGTGGGCCAATCAGAGTGAGGGGGGGGGGCGGGACACACCAAGAACAAAACTGGCTAATCACTGCTCACAACAACAAGGCAATGCAATGTGTTTTATATCAAACATTAAGAAAATTAAACATTATAAAAGTGCAATCAGATTCAGTAAAATATAAAGTTACAGCTGTGTTGTGTAACTTTCCTATATGTATAGTAGTAGGCCTATATTATAAAAGTGCATTATTTCACACAGCAACCCAGTGTTAAGATCTAAGAACTGATGTTAAACTTTCTTTATATTTCTGAAGACATTCAGCATTCTGAATGAACTTCAGTCATCAGACTCTGGTACATAAAACATCTGTTGGAAATAAGACATTTAAACAGATTCAGATTGTGATATTGTGGGCCTTATTGATGTATTTTGTATAGGATAAATTTACGATTGATCCTCTCAAGCCCTATTTTAATGTATTGTAGATGATGATAAAATAGACAATCTAGAAGCTGAGAACATATTGTAAATGTTCCACCTGTCATCAACATAGGAAGAAAGTAGCTGTAGTAGTTTTGACATGTTCTGCACATGTAGATGTCATGGACACTGGTCTCACTTCCTTCCTGAACTACATGTTGTCTCAGAAAGAGAATCCTCTCCCTCTCCACAAGTGCAGCAAAGCATTATGGTCATTGTAGTAATCCAGCAGTGAGAGCAGTGTCCATGACATCACAGACACTTTGAAATACTAAAATATCTAAAAACACAAATTTCCCACATAAACCCACCAGGAAATATATGGTTGCAAAAGGGCTGGTGGTTACCTTGGCTTTTTCTGTTTTAGGGACGTCTGTATACCCTGTTTGGGAGAACAAAGTTCTAGCACCGCTGCACTGCTATACCGACTGAGCGACAACACAGCACTCTTTCAAGACAGCACTGCTGCTGCTCTGCTGGTCAAACATATTTTGTTAGTCTTAAAAAACATTTATCTGCAGTACACCAGCCTTCAGATATTTTATTTATCTTTATTTTGTATTTATTTATTTGTAAAGTAAAAATGTATAGGGGTGACAAATAGCTCAACTTGCTTGTGTCACCTTCCAGATGCATGTCACAGGGATGCTAAGTATTTTCCAGTCTAAATCATTTAAATGCAAATGATTCCCAATCCTACTGTATATACATGTTCCAATCCATTCACACTATAGCCTACTGTAGGAGTAGGATCCTCTCTACTTATCATACTAAAAGGATCACATGCAAATCTGTTTGTCGGTCCATTCAGCAATAGGGTTACACACCCTAACCCATTATCACCTGCCCATTAACAATGGCACAGACATGCTCCTAAACATTCCACAACATTCACAACCCATGTCTTCTAACAAGGTAGATAAAGGTGGAATTCCCGTATTCTACGACTATAAATAATAATGCACTGGTATTGTAGCCTACAGTAAAAAATAAAA
This sequence comes from Protomyctophum parallelum, assembly GCF_964188405.1. NCBI lineage: Eukaryota > Metazoa > Chordata > Actinopteri > Myctophiformes > Myctophidae > Protomyctophum > Protomyctophum parallelum. The sequence continues at coordinate 5,540,112 of NC_139709.1, forward strand.
TATAAAAAAAATGTTTCGTTCATACCAATTGTCAGATAACAAATCAACTCGCCTCCACAACTACTATTATTTTGTCATAGTTTTAACCATCATCACAGTATGACTAAGGGATGTGTCACCGTCATTGCACACAATTGTTAGAAAATGAAGCATTTCTTATTATACGCTACAATGGACAGTATGCACTCTGTAACATTAAGATTTACTCTTGTCATGTCCAATGTAGAAAGTTCAAGTAAAGTATACGTGTAGACGTTTCAATGTAATTAATACTCCTATCCTGTTCCTTCTAGTAATACTTTGGCATGCAGGATGTGAAAGGAAGCAGTTCTTGTCACTGTATTGTTCACAGTACAAGTTGAAGGTGAAGCACATGTGTTGTGATGAGCTTTCTGTAATGAACACACAAAGGATGTGTAGCGGTCAACCCTTTATTTGAAAGATAAGTAATTACGGACAGTGTTTTTTACAGAGTAAATATTTTCTATTACAATTCTATGAAGACAACATAATACAGAGAATCTAAACGTATAATATAATCAAAGTAATTGAAATACACTATGATGATATGTTAGTCCAAACAACACATGTCAACACAGAGACAAGTTACAATTTCACCACTAGTCTGTGAATATTAATTAATGTGACATTTTAATTGCTGAAGAATGTGGGCAAACACTGCTTCTCATATTGTTATCAATATCAGCAGGTCATTATGCAAGTTGAAAATTGATTAAAATAAGTGATGTATAGTACATCATGTTTAATGTATATAGCTGGACTAAACGGAATACTTGACATAAGTGTCAACATAATGCCTTATTTGAAGAAGAAAAATAAACACATAATTTAACAGCATTTTCCTCTTTATGACAGGTCTTCATGTGTTTTTTTAGATTACACTTTAGACTAAAGCCCCTGCCACAAACTGTACACATAAAGGGTCTTTCCCCTGTATGAGTCCTCATGTGTACTTTTAATTCCCCATTATGAATACAGCCCTTGCCACAAACTGTACACGTAAAGGGTCTTTCCCCTGTATGAGTAATCATGTGAACTTTTAAATCCCCATTACGAATACAGCCCTTGCCACAAACTGTACACGTAAAGGGTCTTTCCCCTGTATGAGTCCTCATGTGAACTTTTAAATCCCCATTATGAATACAGCCCTTGCCACAAACTGTACACGTAAAGGGTCTTTCCCCTGTATGAGTCATCATGTGCATTTTTAAAACGTCATTACGAATACAGCCCTTTCCACAAACTGTACATGTAAAGGGCTTTCCCCCTGTATGAGTCATTGTGTGCCTCTTCAGAGTTCCCTTGTGATTAAACATTTTACCACAGTCTGCACAACTAAAACATTTCTTACCTATTTGACTACTCGTGGAGTGCCTTTGGTTTGGTGATTTGAGGTCATGGAGCAGCTTGTTACTCAAAGACAAACTATTTCCTCCCATGTGTTGTTTATTGTGTGATTTCAGTGTGTTTAAACTTGACTGGTCATCCATGGTGTCATCCCACTCATCACTGTCTTCAGTGATGTCAGATTCAGAACAGTGTGAAGAGATGAGCTGATCATCACTAGTTGGTTGTGATTCCACACAATCATGTACATCAGCTTGTGTTTCCATGTGTTGAGATGAGGTGCTGGCTACAGGTTCTGTTTGTATGTTTTCATCATGTTCATGTTTCACTGATAGTAATGTCTCTGTTGACCCACCATCCTCCTCTGATCTTTGAAGTAGCTCATCAAGTTCCTCTTTAATCTGTAGAGACTCTGGCTCCTCTTTGATCAGACTGGATGTTATCTCCTCCTGTTCATCTTTAATCTGTGGAGACTCTGGTTCCTCTTTGATCAGACTGGAGGTTATCTCCTCCTGTTCATCTTTAATCTGTAGAGACTCTGGTTCCTCTTTGATCAGACTGGAGGTTATCTCCTCCTGTTCATCTTTAATCTGTGGAGACTCTGGTTCCTCTTTGACCAGACTGGATGCTCTCTCCTGCTGCTCAGTAAATACCTCCTCTTTACACACAAGGAGGTGTAGGGAGTCTAGACAGAAGATACACATGAGAAACCCATTATTATATTGAACATTGGTGTCTTTGTGCTGGTCAAGATTAGATGTGTTCAACCGGTTATGTAGTTGTGGTTGGAGGAAACTTCCACTGTTAGTTCCATATCTGTCCTAATGCTGTTTTGATGTGTCACACAAATTATTGTTTCTTACCTTAACAATGCTTAATTTCTAAAACAAGCCTCTCCTTGTTTCTCAAATATAATTTATCCTTATCTACAACCTATTGCTATCTGATATATGCACAGAGAATGAGAGTTTAACCTTAACATGAATGGATTGATGCAGTTGTGTTCAAACATGTTCAAGCCTGTAACAGTTAACATAGTAAAGGTTTTACCAACCTGTTCTGTGTAGCTTGAGTATTGGTTGTAAAACCATATCCAGTAGTCTGCGTTGGCGGTCAGTTTCTTGCTTGATGTGGAAAGCTTCATCCTCGTACTCTGTTAGAATTCTTCCAACGACCCCAAATATCTCTTCAGCAGCAGCAGATAGTCTCTGTTTGACCAAAGACTTCAATGTTTGTCGTAAAGCCATAACTCAAAACTTGCCCAAGTAGATGTTTTAAATAGAGTGAAAATATTCAAAACGTATGGAGTAAAGTAGAACAAAAATAGAAAACTAAATGCTTCAGCTAGTGCAGAGAGGAGAAGTTCAGCTCTTAACAACTAGCAGAGATTAAAGTGACACAAAGCAGACCAAGCTCTTGTTAAATACTAACAGTGGGCCAATCAGAGTGAGGGGGGGGCGGGACACACCAAGAACAATACTGGCTAATCACTGCTCACAACAACAAGGCAATGCAATGTGTTTTATATCAAACATTAAGAATATTAAACATTATAAAAGTGCAATCCGATTCAGTAAAATATAAAGTCACAGCTGTGTTGTGTAACTTTCCTATATGTATAGTAGTAGGCCTATATTATAAAATTGCATTATTTCACACAGCGACCCAGTGTTAAGATTTAAGAACTGATGTTAAACTTTCTTTATATTTCTGAAGACATTCAGCATTCTGAATGAACTTCAGTCATCAGACTCTGGTACATAGAACATCTGTTGGAAATAAGACATTTAAACTGATTTAGATTGTGATATTGTGGGCCTTATTGATGTATTTTGTATAGGATAAATTTACGATTGATCCTCTCAAGCCCTATTTTAATGTATTGTAGATGATGAGAAAATAGACAATCTAGAAGCTGAGAACATATTGTAAATGTTCCACCTGTCATCAACATAGGAAGAAAGTAGCTGTAGTAGTTTTGACATGTTCTGCACATGTAGATGTCATGGACACTGGTCTCACTTCCTTCCTGAACTACATGTTGTCTCAGAAAGAGAATCCTCTCCCTCTCCACAAGTACAGCAAAGCATTATGGTCATTGTAGTAATCTAGCAGTGAGACCAGTGTCCGTGACATCACAGACACTTTGAAATACTGAAATGTCTAAAAACACAAATTTCCCACATAAACCCACCAGGAAATATATGGTTGCAAAAGGGCTGGTGGTTACCTTGGCTTTTTCTGTTTTAGGGACGTCTGTATAGCCTGTTTGGGAGAACAAAGTTCTAGCACCGCTGCACCGCTATACCGACTGAGCGACAACACAACACTCTTTCAAGACAGCACTGCTGCTGCTCTGCTGGTCAAACATCTTTTGTTAGTCTTAAAAAAACATTTATCTGCAGTACACCAGCCTTCAGATATTTTATTTATCTTTATTTTGTATTTATTTATTTGTAAAGTAAAAATGTATAGGGGTGACAAATAGCTCAATTTGCTTGTGTCACCTTTCAGATGCATGTCACAGGGATGCTATAGTATTTTCCAGTCTAAATAATTTAAATGCAAATGATTCCCAATCCTATATACATGTTCCAATCCATTCACACTATAGCCTACTGTAGGAGTAGGATCCTCTCTACTTATCATACTAAAAGGATCACATGCAAATCTGTTTGTCGGTCCATTCAGCAATAGGGTTACACACCCTAACCCATTATCACCTGTCCATTAACAATGGTACAGACATGCTCCTAAACATTCCACAACATTCACAACCCATGTCTTCTAACAAGGTAGATAAAGGTGGAATTCTCGTATCCTACGACTAGAAATAATAATGCACTGGTATTGTAGGCTACAGTAAAAAATAAAATATAAAAAAAATGTTTCATTCATACCAATTGTCAGATAACATATCAACTCACGTTCACAACTACTATTATTTTGTCATAGTTTTAACCATCATCACAGTATGACTAAGGGATGTGTCACCGTCACTGCACACAATTGTTAGAAAATGAAGCATTTCTTATTATACGCTAGATCTACATGTAGTCACAGTTAAGTACAATGGACAGTATGCACTCTGTACCATTAAGATTTACTCTTGTCATGTTCAATGTAGAAAGTTCAAGTAAAGTATACGTGTAGACTTTTTAATGTAATTAATACTCCTATCATGTTCCTTCTAGTAATAGTTTGGCATGCAGGATGTAAAAGGAAGCAGTTCTTGTCACTGTATTGTTCACAGTACAAGTTGGTAGCTCTATATTCTGACATTTGTATTTAGCCTAGGTATTTGTTATTGTATCTTCATTGCATTAAATCGTCTGAGCTGAAGTTTGTCCAATCACATCACAGCTGGCTGTTTGTGGCGGGCGTTTACAAACCTCTGCGCTCGAGCTGTCAGCAGCAGTGCAGCAGCTGCGCACAGTGAGGCCGGAAAACACCAGACCTACAAGTCCACAGCGTGTCGCCGATGCGACGCGCTGTGGACTTGTAGATCTGCTGCTTTCTGGCTCACGGTCCGTCGTGACGTCACGTGCACCACGCAGAACGGCGGCGCGGTTTCAACATGAAAGAGAAGAGGAGGTGAATTTTAGTTTTTAAATGTTTTCTTTCGTTTCAACGTTGTCTTGTAAAAAAACAACAAGCTACTGGATGGATGGAGGGGAGACAGAACTCGACGTCGCGTTTGTGGACTTTGTTATTTTCGGCATGACATAGAATAGATATAGTATATATTGCTGCGTCATGGTCAAAGAAGCTTCATGGGCAAAGAAAGAAAGAAACTTCAAAGAACAGCTGGACTTTGAAGTGTGGGGGGGGGGGGGCACTTTATGGAAGAAGACGACGACAAAAGGTACGAAAATGGAACTGTAACTTTCCCTGCTATGCTGGCTGGCTGCCAGGCTGGGTTAATTCCTTTAATCTCTTTCAAGGCAGCAAATATTGACAAAATTAGCACGCTACAGGTGTTGCCAATGATGCCAATGCTAATTAATTAATACACGCAACAACAGCGGACTTGGCGTGAATGGAACAAGGAAAAGTGTGTGTGTGTGTGTGTGTGTGTGTGTGTGTGTGTGTGTGTGTGTGTGTGTGTGTGTGTGTGTGTGCGTGTGCGTGTGCGCGCGCATGCGTGCTACTGTTTAATGTAAATCACTCTGGATTAAGAGCGTCTGCTAAATGCCTAAATTGTTTACTCTCTGACAGAGATAGCTATAGTTTAGGCATACCATATTCTGAATTACCAAAAAGAGGACACACATCGTGCATGTGTCGTGCGTGCGCAGTTCTGTTTTAATTAAATTAATTTGTCAAAAGAGTTTGGCTCCTAAATGTAATCAAATATGCTCTATATTAGTTATGCATTTATTTAAAGCAGTGGCTCTCAAAGGTGTGATCCAGGGACCCTCATGGTTCCTTGAGGCAGGGGGTTCCAAATGGACCCATTATAGGTCTGTAACTCTGAGAGGGTAACACATGGACCCAAATGGACCCTTACATGTCTGTAACTCTGAGAGTGTACAAATGGAACCAAATGGACCCTTACAGGTCTGTAACTCTGAGAGTGTAACACATGGACCCTTACAGGTCTGTAACTCTGAGAGTGTAACACATGGACCCTTACAGGTCTGTAACTCTGAGAGTGTAACACATGGACCCTTACAGGTCTGTAACTCTGAGAGTGTAACACATGGACCCTTACAGGTCTGTAACTCTTGAGAGTGTACTAGTACAAATGGAACCAAATTGACCCTTTTATAACGTTTAACTCTGATACTGTACAAATGGAATCACATGGGACTCTTATGGGTCCATTTGGTTTTACTCTCAGAGTTATGGGGGTCCTGGAAATTAAAAAAAGTTTGAGAACCTGACAACCTGTATGCAATGGCTTATCTCTTGTAAAAAGAGAGACCAGCCTATTCTCCAAACCATTATCTTATGCTTTGCTAGGTTAATTGTACAAAATAATATCGGGTCAATTTAATTTGCAGGACTCACCTGCCTTGTCTGTGTTGTTGACATGACATGCGCTTGCAGGACATAACCTTTATTTGTGACAGACACTATAGTTCCTTTGCAGACAATACAATTTCCTTCTCATTGGTCAGTCACAAAGCTAAGAAAACAGTAGCCTACTTTTTATGCATGTCAATGATGAGATGTAGTTCTTTGGCATTTCAAGCTTTCCTCAGAGAGAGAACAACAGTCTATCTGCAGCCAGCGAGCCTTTCTCTGCTCTGCGGTCGGGACCAGTGCTGTCAGTGCTGTCAGAGTCATGAATAATACACATTCCGGGGTTCAGGCTGAAAGTCCACCTCTCACAGTGTTTTTCCACTACGAACCATTGAACGTGCATTGTAATACACATTGGTCTGAATGGTCTGTGAGTGTAGCGGTACACTACGGGTGATACGTGTAAAACCCCGGACATTTGAAGGAATATATAAACCCCCCCCTGAACTGCCCGGACAGCCCCCCCAAAAGAGGACTTGTCCGGGCAAAAGAGGACGTATGGTAAGCCTAACATAAATTATACAAACCAACAGACAACTACACAACCCTTTGTAGAGGGTTTATTTGTCACTCACTGATATACAGGTACAGTGACATTATCATGATGGCAGAATGGCAGCACGCCCGGACATTTCCTGGTGGCCTGCCGCCTACTGTCACATATTTTTTTTATCATACGGTCGCGGCCCACCAGGAATATGCCTGGTATGACCTGTGGCCAGTCCAGCCCTGGGAGAAGGTAACAAACAGGACTCCATTGCAGGGCAGAGTCTGGAGATGTTCTTAAAGGAGAATTCCATGCTAGAAGGCTTTCTCACCTTTCTTTGTAGTTGTTACGTCCCCATCAAAGAGGTCCAGGTGTTATTTTGAGCAAAAGCTCCTTATTGGCTATTTCCCCTACCATAAGCCCTAAATGAATTGCATTGAATTGAATGGGAATTGAATGGGGCTATGGGGTGTTGTGCTAATTTGCTTATTTCCATCGCTCAAAATTATAATTGTTTTGTATGTATCCTCTCTTCATAATGTAAATAATAACCCAAGCGGCACACTTTACTACTTATTTCGATGGAAATAGGCAAATTAGCACAACACCCCATAGCCCCATTCAATTCCCATTACATTCAATGCAATTCATTGAGGGCTTATGGTAGGTAAAATAGCCAATAAGGAGTTTTTTCACAAAATAACACCTGGACCTCTTTGGTGGGGACGTAACAACTACAAAGAAAGGTAAGAAATGTAAGAAAGCCTTCTAGCATGGAATTCTCCTTTAAGGTGGTACTGTAGAATGCTGATTTGTTTATGGAAATATGTGCTTCATTTCATTCTATTTGTGTGACTTTGTCGCAGCAGCAATGGCAAGTCTGCTTGAGACTGCACTAGAGAGTGAACTATAAGCTGTTTGTTACACAAAGTGTTGCATAATGACAATTTGTAGTAAGTATTTGGTATTGAATTCATATATTCTTTCAACCGTACATATTTTAAAATAGAGTAATAGACCTACCAATATTGACTTTGTTTTCACGGTCACTATCAAATAACGAATACGGAGCCATTGAATTATAATCTCGTCAGTAGCAGGTGAGCCAGTAGGATACAACAGCAGAAATGTGCATGCAGGGAGGAATTAATTGGCATGACGACTAAAGTAGAGAGGGAAAAGCTGTACAGAATAATTGGCTACTCAAATGTTTTATCCGTTCGTCTGCTGTAGGTTACTGACGAGCTTAACTATAGGGCAATTAGACCCCTAATCAAAGCTGCATTTGCCTTGTTGAGTGAGTGGGGGGGGGGGGGGTGTAACAGCTTGTGAATTATTCCCTTCCTAGTCAGCTCAACACGTCATGGAGAGATGACAGGTGCCACTGTCCGGGGAAACGATAAATGATTAACCCATTTAGGCCTGACCTCAAAACCTTTTAAAAATATTTTAAATCCTCCAGTTTTCTGAAATAAATATGTTCACGATTTTTCAAAAATAGCAGACCTACAAGCTCGTAGCGCGCCACTCGGTGGCATGATATGAACTTGTAGATCTGCTATTTTTTCAATAGCTACATTATAATATAATGTTTAAAACACCAAAAGGGGTTCCCGCCCAAAATGGTTAAAAAAAACAACAAAAAAGCAGGGTCACTTCTGGAAGAAATGTACTTTTATTTTCTTCCCTTAAATTCATTATAATGTTCTTATTTTGGTCATCATAAGACCCAATTACTGAATGCCAAGTCTCCAGGTTTCCTTCAGAATATGTATGACACTTAATTATTTACTACATATGGCTATATTTGATAGAGTCCAACTAGTACTAGGGGTTCTAAAAATGTTTTATTTTCAGAGGGACCCTAACTCTGAGTGTATTCAAATGGAACTCAATTTGGTTCCATTCGACAGACCTGTCATAGTCATTCAGTGCTGGCTCTTCCGCTCATTTGTCCGTGGCAAAAATATAATTTTGTCAAAAATCATGTCCACCACAAGCAGACATGGCGATGACCCCAAGTTAGGGCCGATTCATACTCCTATTTTACCGCTGTTTCGGCGCTGTAGTGCCGAAATGATTTCGGCTCGTCAGACATTTCCAGTAGCACCGAAGAGCCGACTTTAGAACGGTACCCCCCCCCCCCCCCCCCACCCCCCCGAACCTCAAATGACATCACATTGTAGGCTCTACAGAGCCGAACCGACTTTTATTCGTCTCTAAAATAGGAGTATGCGCCTTAGGAAATCAGATTTGAATCACATTTCAAACAACTTACGAATGTGTTTCGAATTGTTTTATTTTATTATTTTATTTTGTTTGCTGTCTGGCTTGATAAAAAGGACAAAACTCTGATTTGGGCTACGTAGCATATTATTATCTAACATGTTGTGCTGTGCAATTTTAGTTTTTTTGTGTGTGCGACAAGCAATTTTACGCCATGGAAAACGGCAGATAAGAGTGTTCCAAGTGATGTGCTGACTGTGTACAATATGATAGGAAATAATATATAGGCACTGGATTCAGAAACGTTGCAGTCTAATGTTGGAAGGATTATAAACATGTGAAGCGAAGTGTATACAGTGTATGTTCTCACAAAACATGTCAAGGAGACTGTATCAAATTGCTCAGGAATGTCACGGCGTGTGAGCGTGCTGAGATCATGCAAAAAAAGAAATACATCTATTCAACGCTGTCGGGCAAATCGAAACCTCTTATCTCTGCGTTCTCCTTGGTATGATTTTTGTATATTAATGCCCTATTTCACGGTTTTCACCACAGTTTTACTTCTGCAGACTAATACTATTACTAAACTTTTTATTTAGAAAATAAAAACAAAATAAAAATATACATATATAATATACTATACTATACCATATACATATACTATAATGTGCTATGACTACATAAAAAGCAATTCTAGTGCTGTCTACGTAACACGCTATAAGTCTGTATAAAATGCTATCTAAGTCCACATAAAGTGCTATCTAAGGGGCTATTCCTTAGATAGCATTCCAAAGTTTTGGAGCCAGCAGGGAGAAGAGTTTGATGTATACGTGTGGAGCGTTGTCCTGGCGTTTTTAGTGAGGGTACTTCCAGCTTCCCTGCGTTGGCTGATCTGAGTGCGCGGGAGTGTTTGTAGGGTTCAATCATACTTGCACGATATGGGGAAGCCATGCCTTTTGGTTGCTTTGAATGCCAGCATCAGAGTTTTGTATTCTGTGCGGGCAGCGACCGGCAGCCAGTGGAGGGAGCGGAGAATTAAGGGGGGAGACGTGTGAGGATTTTGGCTGGTTGAAGACCAGGTGAGCTGCGTCATTTTGGATCAGTTGGAGAGGCTTAAGTGCACATGCCGGTAGGCCAGTAAGGAGGGAGTTACAATAGTCAAGTTCAGATAAGACCATATTATGAGTGTGTCGGACAAAAGTGGTGAAAATACTACTATAAAACAGGGCGTTGTAGATCTGCTATTTCACTACTGTATTACCGACACATACAAGGTTTTCCACTAAACAGCAAATTGCAAAATGTGGAGCTCGAGTGGTTTTTTTCGACCTACACAGAGGATTACTACAGTTTGATCCTGGATTATAGCTACAGATTTGTGGATATTCTCGAGTGATGACAATCCACATAAGACTGAGCCGGCGGCCACATATTCATAATGATTGCATATGGTTCTTTAATGCCACTAGTGGGGCTTGGTTTAATCTCATACAGGATCTGTTGCTGCTCGACTGGACTGTACGTCTGTACTGTACTGTAAGTCAACTGGTTCTCATACTGTTACATTTCCAGGTCCCCCATCTGAGTGCACATATATGGAACCAAATGGACCTGGATGGGCGGTGTATATGCCCTTATATGGTGCATTATTGGTTGGGATCGGCAGCATGATAGATGTGAGAAACATCCCCCAAAATTCAAATTAATGAAACAATCATATACTGTAAAAAAATATATATATATATATATATATGGACAAAGCGTTCTCCGGGTCCTTGGAATTGTAAATCGCCATCTTTCTAGATCTGAAGCAGAAAGTATTCATGACCATGTTTATTAAGGTAATACAGTCTAGGTGAAGTTGGGCCCAAATACATGGACCTCTATGGGTTTTTTGGGCCCAATGACAGCACCACAACAGACCTTATTATGAACTTTCAGGGAGTTTGGATTTCCTACTGGCTTCAGACACTAGTATTGGCTCCAATGCCCCCCACTGCTAACAACCCACTTGTGGATCGTCTATTTTCACTATTCGTGCTCACAAAGTGTGAGGCGGTTAATTAATTAATGGCTAATTCGCTGTGTTATGTTTTCAGTGGTTGGCTACTGTAGTGTCTGTGCTGCGTTGTGCTGCGTGTGTGTGTGTGTGTGTGTGTGTGTGGGTGTGCGCGCACGCTTCTCTGCTGCTAAACAAATATGGGGGGAAACAAGCGTGATGGTTCTCCCGTGGGAAGAGGCTGGAAAAGGGCCCAGAGAGTTGTCACTATTCCGGTCTGTCAGAACCCTATTTTGGAGCTCAATAAGCAGAGTTATCTGGCCCTTGCCAAAGCTACAGTGTAGAGGAAAGCCATCGATACATGAATTCCTCTCAAACCCACACGCCTCATTTCCACACCGTCCATTGATCGGGAGAGAGGGCCAGCGATTTAACCCGTTGAGACCCATTCTGCCCAAAAAAATGTCTTACGTTTATGTCAAGGACCACCCAAAGTATGTACATATTTGGACACCTGTCTCGAAATATGTTCTTCCAGGGGACCCCCGAAACAAAGATCTGAGTTAAACATGTTTGCTACAAACAAACTTTATTTTCAAAGATTTTCTCCGCGATTATTCAAAAACAGCAGATCTACAAGCTCAAATAGCGCACCACTTTGTGCCTCGCTATATGGGCTTGTATATCTGCTATATTTTTGAACGGCCAACGTATGAAATGATGGTTAAAGTGGTTATAAATGTAACTTGACTCGGATGCGTCCGCGGTGTTGCCGGGTTACGGAGCCGTAGATGACGGAGGAGATGCAGCCTACACCAGATTATGCTGCTTGCATCGCAGGTGATACGTCAGTTGTCACAGCCAGCATCTCCTGGTCGGCTATAACGGAAATCAATAGCAGCGTGTAATCCACCGTGCAGGAAGTGAACCCTGCTTGGACCATAGAGCTATAAAGGATAGAGACTGAAACGGAGCGCTAGCTAGCTCCGCCAACCAAGCTATTAATTTCGATGGGAAGTTGCTCAGTGGTGTTTTGAAGCACCCGGAAGTATAATTATAACTCGATGGCTCGAGTGAGCGGAAGTTAAGCCCCCCGGACCTCAGACGTCATGCATGACGTCATGAACGTCCGTCCGTCCGTCCACCCCCATGAAATTGCTGCAGTTCCTCTTTTCACCAGTAGGTAGTAGCGGCTTCAATTAAGCAATATTACACGAGAGGGTGTGGTTTAACGTGATTATTGCCACGACAGTGATGCGGTCGGGGAACGAGATGTCGTTGAGTTCTGCAAGCATCACTGAAATGCTTAAACCACACCCTTGAGTGTAATATTGCAATTATACAGCAGTTGCCCTTAAAACTCGAACTTGAAACTCGACTCGAACCTGCGACGCACTCTGAAAGATTTCGAAAACACAGGACATGATGTTAAGTCCAAAGTGCCTATAGGGACTCTGCAAGTCAAGGGCGTCCTACTCCCTGAGCCAGGCTTGTTCTTGACCGCATACCTAAATTGATCTGCAAGCTCGTAGCGTGGCACCGAGTTTGTAACCTGACACTGCCAGATCCAAGAAGCTTGCTACACAAATTTGTTTCACAGCTTATTGGGATCTGGGATCTCGGAAGCAAATTCGATGACGGGGCTTTTTTTCAAGATACCTGGTAGATGATTGGATGGGACCGTCTGTCTATCACCGGGTGGGCGTGCAAACACAACCAATCATATTGACGTGTCTATATAGCTTCACATCCGTTTTCGCACATATCCCGCCCTTAGCTCACGCTGATTGGTTCGAACCACAGAGCGGTTCGGTGTTAGCTGAACTCCCTGAGAGATCCCAGATGGAAGCTGTGTTGGGGAACATGGTTACCCAATACCGCCCCCATCTGGCAGCGTCAGGTTACCGAGTTTGCTGCGCTCTGGGAAAACAGAGCAGCTGCATTCTTTGTTCTTTTGATTAGGTGTGGAGCGGTGCTCGTTTGAACCACGGCTAGAAGGCTGTTTCAACCAATCAGATCGCTGCCTCTTGCCAGTGTGTGTCCAGTCTGTGGGGCTCAACTCCTGTTCCCGGCCCGTTGTTTTGTCTCTTTATTGTTCTGATGGGTTCATTTCGGGCCACGTAGCTTCAATTTACTTCACCGCTGACACGAGAGAGAGAGAGTTAGAGTTGGTGTGTGTGTGTGTGTGTGTGTGTGTGTGTGTGTGTGTGTGTGTGTGTGTGTGTGTGTGTGTGTGTGTGTGTGTGTGTGTGTGTGTGTGTGTGTGTGTGTGTGTGTGTGTGTGTGTGTGTGTGTGTGTGTGTGTGTGTGTGTGTGTGTGTGTGTGTGTGTGTGTGTGTGTGTGTAATTGATGGCAGCTGGACATGGTCCAGACAGTATGCATTTGCTGTCTGTGGAGATCTACAGTGTTTGCATTATGATCCCTTCTAAGTAAATCAAACAGAACGTATCGTACATTCATTGCACACTGGTACAGGAAGACTGTGGTGGAAAGTAACTTAACACTTTTGTTGCCGGGGAATTCTTCAAAATAAAGGCGCTAGAGTGCCATCAGATTATGTCAGATTTTACTCTGAAAGTTAGAACAAAATATGAGTTGAGCTTGCCTTGGATGACCATATGGATCCCATGGATGTCTTACAGTAAGGAAAAAAGATGAAAAATACATTTCTGCTGACATTGCTTGAAGCAAGTACCTATAACCTTACTGCAGTTAGAATCCACTCCATCAGAGTTCCCTTCTGAGTGAGTACACCGGGCAGAAAACAGACCTCAGAACTGAGGGGAAAAGGGAAAACAAACATGATTCTTGAAGGTAAATGGTTCATTTATATAGTGCCTGCTTTACATAGACTGTGCATTACATTCACCCATTCACACACCCACAGTGGAGGAAACCATGCAAAGCACCAACATGCACATCGGGAGCAATTATCGGGGTTCAGAGTCTTGCTCAAGGACACTTTGACACTAACTCTTTGGTAAATGGTAAATGGTGCATTTATATAGCGCCTTTATCCAAGGCGCTTTACAGAGATTGTGCATTACATTCACCCATTCACCCACACACATTCATACACCGATGGCAGCGGAAACCATGCAAGGCACCAACTAGCACATCGGGAGCAATTAGGGGTTCAGTGTCTTGCCCAAGGACACTTTGACAGTAACTCTGGGGTAGCCCGGGTTCAAACTGGCAACCTTACGGTTACCATCCAGGCACTCTACCGCTGAGCCACCGCCGCCCTTGGGGGGAGCACCGGGTTCGAACTGGGAACCTTGCCATTCTAATCCGGCCACTCTACCCCTGAGCCACTGCCGGAGGCTTCAGGGAAGGCTTTCATGAAGTTTAATTCATTCATTCATTCAAAGTTTTATTTATTCTCGAAGTTATACTGAGTAATTAAACTAATTTGCAGTGTCTTCGAGTAATACAATAGCACATGAAGACATCACAATAGATCAGGAAAGGAAAACAAAAGGTATACATGTTAATTACATAAGGTTTTCCAATAAAAGCCAAGACAAATTTCAAAACAATCTAAAAAAAACAGTTCACATAATTGTGGGGATCTTATAGCTGTAAGTTCCAGAACAAGAGGTGACGTTAAGTTCAGTAAACCAAACCCCATTCCAGCATTTCAATTATTGAAGTTTGTTTGATTGTGCTCCTGCAAAACTTTACAAAACGCTTGTCCCTTTGTTGTATCAGTTTCTGTGGATTTATCAACGCCGGGTCCAATTAGCATGTGGAACGCATCGGGCGTCTCGTCGGGGTAGAGATGAAGAGATGCCCACTAGCTGCGCCGCTCCGCGAACAAAGCCTTTCATTTCACTCATCGTCGAGTATGGAGCCGATCTGCTCATTGGATTTTATGTAAATTGAAAAACCGAGGTTGATAATTGTGTCACATAACGCCCAACGAGAATATAACTAAATCTCAATAGGCTTCCCCTGTCTGTCACTGTGGCCTTTGGTTTCCATTGTGCAGCGGAGAGATGATGAAATGGGACTGACATCCTCCTAGCCTGAGCTAGGTTTCTGGTCTAGAGGGGGGCGGGTCGCAGGCTGAGATTTTACGCACGCCCTGATTGGATCTCAGTGATCTGTCCGTCAGCCCTGGCCCCTCCCCTCCCGCGCTACATCACATAATTTGGAGTGACGCCCACCCGGAAGGGTTGACTCCTCCAACTTCTAGCGCAGAGCGGCCAATCCAATGCGTTCCCCCATTTTGCTTTCCATTTTTTGCGCCAGCGACGAAAATGAAAGCCTGCTTACCGACATCTAGTGACATCCAGTGTTGTTTTTGACAGCACATTTTGATTTTAGTTTTAGTCATAGTCTCTTGAATAGTTTTCATTTAGCTTCAGTCACATTTTTGTCACCCGGAATGTTTTAGTGTTAGTCTAGTTTTAGTCGCCTAAATCTACAGGTGATTTAGTTGACAACAATGTATTTTGGTGGACGTTGATGGCGTCGTAATAACATTTTTTCACTTGCTGAAAATAGCTAATCTACAAGCTCACAACGAATCACAGCACAATGCATTGTGGGCTTGTAGATCGGCTATTTTCAGCATGCAGGTAATTGTAAAAAGACTTATAGTGGATCTCTTGTCCACTAGTCCCTTCCTAACATTTTAGTCTAGTTTTTATCTGTTGGTGAAATTGTCAGTACATTTAGTCTTAGTTTTAGTCATCATAGCTTAGTTTTCATTTAGTTTCCATTTAGTTTTTGTCAGTGAAAAAAGGTTGTCGACGATAATTTTTCGTCTTAGTTTTAGTCGACGAAAACAACACTAGTGACATCCCTAAACGACAACGTGTCTTAATGGACACTGTACAGTATTCAGCTGTACTATTTATTGAAGTTGGAGTGGAGCAGGGTTGCATTGCCAGGATATTAACAGTATATTATCATGAGGACATTTCAAAGCTATAAAATGGCTTCAACTTTTGCACACCTGCAGAGTAGGCCTACAGACACTTATTGCCTGGAATCCCTCTGCAGATTTGGCACGGGGCCATGCTGACATAAACACATTAATTGGGAATAGTACCATTTCAGTACCCAGACCTTCATAAGATTATCTTGTTTAATATGAAGATAAACTCTTGAAGCTCTTGAAGAAATCTTTCTGTTCCTAATGGATATAGATTTTTTTCCCCAAGCGAAGAAGACACTTGAATTGATAGATACTTGAATTGATTTGTTTTTTTACATTATTCAGGACAATCTTTTGATAGTAGATGATTAGTGATACAAATTCTACTTCTACACAGAACACATTATATTGAGAAGAGGTTCAAACATTAATCTCCGCATAGATTTAATGCAGAAATACTACATACAATTTAAAAATGCAAATAGATGTAGGTAAGCATTGGCCAACTTGGCCTAAGCAAAAAAAAAAGCAAAAACCACACAAAATAGACACCCTATTTCTAGACACCCACGCCTTTTGATTTTCAAAATAAAATAAAATATATGACCCGGACTGCTAGGATTAACCTGACGCTGCCAGATCCAAGAAGCTTGCTACACAATTTAGTTTCACAGCTTATTGGGATCTGGGATCGCGGAAGCAAATTCGATGACGGGGCTGTTCCTTTTTTTCAAGATACTTGGTAGATGATTGGATGGGACCGTCTGTCTATCACCGTGTGGGCGTGCAAACACAACCAATCATATTGACGTGTCTATATAGCTTCACATCCGGTTTCGCACATATCCCGCCCTTAGCTCACGCCGATTGGTTCGGTACGGAACGGATTTGTGTCAGCTCAACTCCCTGAGAGATCCCAGATGGTTGCTGTGTTGGGGAACATGGTTACCCAATACCGCCCCCATCTGGCAGAGTCAGGTTATGCTAGGATGGCCCCTCAAAAATACTACGACTAAAACTCAATAAAAAACACAGTCCAAATCAACACCACTGTCTCTCTCTCTCTGTCTCTCTCTATCTCTCTGTCTCTCTCTCTGTCTCTCTGCCTGTCTCCCCCCCACAGTGCCCCCCAGGGCTGAGCCCCATGAAGGACGGCACCGGGTGCTACGACCACCACATCGGCATCGACTGCTCCGACGGCTTCAACGGAGGCTGCGAGCAGCTGTGTCTCCAGCAGCTGGCCCCACTGGAGGACGACCCC
Organism: Protomyctophum parallelum; assembly: GCF_964188405.1. Taxonomy (NCBI): domain Eukaryota; kingdom Metazoa; phylum Chordata; class Actinopteri; order Myctophiformes; family Myctophidae; genus Protomyctophum; species Protomyctophum parallelum. The sequence goes on from NC_139709.1 coordinate 5,557,367, forward strand.
ACGCTGTACAACATCCAGATGTTCTGTGGGTAAGGATTTAACACAGAACGCGCTACAACATCCAGATGTTCTGTGGGTAAGGATTTAACACACAACGCGCTACAACATCCAGATGTTCTGTGGGTAAGGATTTAACACACAACGCTGTAGAACATCCAGATGTTCTGCGGGTAAGGATTTAACACAGAACGCGCTACAACATCCAGATGTTCTGTGGGTAAGGATTTAACACACAACGCGCTACAACATCCAGATGTTCTGTGGGTAAGGATTTAACACACAACGCTGTAGAACATCCAGATGTTCTGTGGGTAAGGAATGAGCACACAACGCACTACAACATCCAGATGTTCTGCGGGTAAGGATTTAACACAGAACGCACTACAACATCCAGATGTTCTGTGGGTAAGGATTTAACACACAACGCGCTACAACATCCAGATGTTCTGTGGGTAAGGATTTAACACACAACGCGCTACAACATCCATATGTTCTGTGGGTAAGGATTTAACACACAACGCGCTACAACATACATATGTTCTGTGGGTAAGGATTTAACACACAACGCGCTACAACATCCATATGTTCTGTGGGTAAGGATTTAACACACAACGCGCTACAACATACATATGTTCTGTGGGTAAGGAATGAGCACCCCACGCTGTACAACATCCAGATGTTATGCGGGTATGATTTTCCCCATCTCAGACCTAAAACGTGTAGATCTGCTATTTTTCAACAGCTAAATCATAACATAATGCTTTAAAACACCAAAAGGTCTTCCCCGCCCAGAATGGGTTTAATCCTTTTCAGCACAACAATGCGAAGAATAAGAACAAAGAATAATAAAGGGTATTAATATTATCTGTGGGAGTACAGTAGAGTACAGTAGGCCTATAGCCTCTCACCATGAGGCTATAGTGGAATGCCTGAAGAAGACCTCCTATAGGTCGAAACGTTGGATTATTGTCAATAAATATACAGCATCGTGGCTACGAGTGTGCAGCTAAATAAGTATTTTTTACTTATTTACTGCCTTAGGCCAGCACCTTAACCAACACTGGTGTACGCCCGGCCCTTTCCTGTTTTGTCTACAGTGGAATGCCTGACACAAATAAAAAGTGAAACACTGAAGTGGCCTTAACCCATTTTGCGTGGGAACCCATTTTGGTGTTTAGCATCATGTTATGCTTTAGCTATTGAAAAATAGCAGACCTACAAGCTCATATCGCGCCACCGAGTGGCGCGCTACGAGCTTGTAGGTCTGCTATTTTTTGAAAAATCGAAGAACGACTGACATTTTTAGAATCTGATCTCAGGTCAGAATGGGTTATAATCAGACCAGTGTGTGTCCAGTGGAAACCTCGTGTGAATCTGATCTCAGGTCAGAATGGGTTAAGCTTACTGTACATTGCAAGGAGGAACAACCCACCACCAAAGAGAACATGTTTAAATATTAATGGAATTGCAGTGCTTTTGGATTGATTCTGAGACGCCACACTGAGCAGCAGCAGCAGCAGCAGGGGGTCCCATATTGACTCGGATTCTTCGTCGTCTTCTTATCGGTGTTGTTTTTGGCAGCACATTTCTATTTTAGTTTTAGTCATTAGTCTCTTGAATAGTTTTCACTTAGTTTTAGTCACATTTTAGTCACCTGGAATGTTCTAGTGTTTAGTCTAGTTTTAGTCGACTAAATGTCATATGATTTTAGTCGACTAAATCTACAGTTGATTTAGTCGACTAAAATGTGTTTTGACAGGCCTTGATGTCGTTGTAATGACATATTTTACACTTGTTTGCATGCTGAAAATAGCAGATATACAATCTCACATCTGCTATTTTCAGCATGCAACCAAAGTGTAAAACTGGATCTCTTGTCCACTAGTCCCTGCCTAACATTTTAGTCTAGTTTTTATTTGTTGACGAAATTGTCAGTATATTTAGTCTTAGTTTTAGTCATCATAGATTCGTTTTTATTTCGTTTTTATTTAGTTTTAGTCAGTGAAAAAAGGTAGTCGACGAACATTTTTCGTCTTAGTTTTAGTCGACGAAAACAACACTGCTTCTTATATATATATCTTCAAACTATTTCAAAAGTTTCACACACACAACAAGCGGAATTAGCAGATCTACAAGGTCACATTGTGTGTTGTACGCAGAAATACGAGTTTAGGGCTTAGCTAGTTGAACCCCAGTATCCTACTCTCTGGGTAGAAAACACTGCTGCAACGTCTTGAGGGCTTTGCTATGAATTTTCAGAGATTTGGTGTTGAATAGAATCAACAAAAGGGTCGAGGCCAAAGTACGCTGCAACTCCATTTCACTAAGAACAGAAGGTTTAAGTGCTTAACCCATTCTGATCTGAGATCAGATTCATACGAGGTTTCCACTGGACACACACTGGTCTGATTAACCCCATTCTGACCTGAGATCAGATTCTAAAAATGTCAGGCGTTCTTCGATTTTTTTTCAAAAATAGCAGACCTACAAGCTCGTATCGCGCCACTCGGTGGCGCGATATGAGCTTGTAGATCTGCTATTTTTCAATAGCTAAAGCATGACATGATGCTAACACCAAAATGGGTTCCCGTTCAGGATGGGTTAAATGGTTAAAGAAGAAGAAACCACCTCAGGGCACTGAAAACTCTCCCATCGTTATGTTATGAAAACTCTTCACACCATCCATTATTTATGCTGACAATGAGAATATTAATACAGCGACTTGGTTTTATTATTGGAAAGTTTACCTTTCTGTTCAGTCCATGACCATGGAAGCGTTCTATCTCCCTGGCATTTACAATAACACCCTCTAGATAAAGTAGGAGAAAAAAAATATACAGTATGTTTTGAGTTACAATTTATTATATGTCACTTGTAGTGGAGGTGCAGTAGATGCATTGAGTTAATGGACTCTTTTGAACCTCTACTAAATTGGCAGTAACAGCCTGACCTTTGGCTGACAGACTCCTTTTCTTGGCGTACGGGAAAAAAATCGTCTTTTTGACTTTCACTGTCGAGGGAAATGTGTTGCTCACAGTCGGCGGTGGTATTGATGGGTTCACTGATCTGTACAGTCGGGGGGGATATTGATGGGATCACAGATCGTATGCGTCAGTATATCGCTGTAAACGTCAGCACTAGTTTCATTCAACCACTAAAAAAGGGAAGGTGATATATTTATATACGGACGGCAGAAACTGCATCTCTGTACAAACACAGCATGTTGATCCTCAGTCAGCGCCGTCACCATTTTGGGCTTTGAAACATGACGTATATTTCCTAACAACTTAAGAGAGAAGACTGACGACAAAAGTTTCCGAATACAGCTTTATTTTGAGTGTACAAAAACAGCAGATCACAGGCATGGGTCCCCATGGGCCATGGCCCTCCTTCAGCCTCTCGGCTTCCAGAGACTTAAAGGGATTGTGACATTAAAAAAAAGGTTTTGGAATTGTTCTTATTTTTTTTAGGTTTTCTAATCTCAATTGCACCCAAAAAACATGAACTTTTAACATTCACTAGATTTTCTGTGATCTGGGGTTTGTGATGTAAGATCCTGCAAATCCCATATGTCAATGGGATTTGCCAGCAGATGTCACTGTTTTCACTGTGTTGCCTGTTTTCATTGTAGCTCAAAAGGCTTCCAAACCCCAAAGAAAACTTCAGACCACAGAAAATCCACTGAATGTTCAAAGTTCAGGGTTTTTTTGGGTGTAATTGAGGTCATAAAACCTAAAAGAAAAAGAGAAAAAGAAAAATAAATGAAAATGAATGTCATAAAACCTTTTAACACCCAGATAGACATTTTCAGTAGACTTTATACAGAAACATCAAAGACAACAGATGTAAAGGTACTAGTGGGGGTTTCCAAACCACCACTGTACCAAATTGTTCCCTTATATGGTAGTGGTCACGGTAGTGGTTGTTTTCGTCGACTAAAACTAAGATGGAAAATGTTCGTCGACTACCTTTTTTCACTGACAAAAACAAATGGAAACTAATTAAAAACTAAGCTACGATGACTAAAACTAAGACTAAATGTACTGACAATTTCGTCGACAAATAAAAACTAGACTAAAATGTTAGGAAGGGACTAGTGGACAAGAGATCCAGTATAAGTCATTTTACACTTGGTTGCATGCATGCTGAAAATAGCTGATCTACAAGCTCGCAACGCGACGTGTTGTGAGCTTGTAGATCAGCTATTTTCAGCAAGTGTAAAAACACTCATTACGACGGCATCAAGACCCGCCAAAATACATTTTAGTCGACTAAATCAACTGTAGATTTAGTCGACTAAAATCTTATGACGTTTAGTCGACTAAAACTAGACTAACACTAAGACATTCCAGGTGACTAAAATGTGACTAAAACTAAATGAACTTTCAGTCCAAAGACTATGACTAAAACTAAAATAGAAATTTGCTGCCAAAAACAACACTGGTCACCAGGAAGAACAACAGGAGCACAGTAGGGTGTAGCTGCTTGCTATCAGCAGGCCAGATCTTTAGGGTCCCTGCTAAAATCCCATGGATCCTGTATAAACATGTTTGTTCTCTCATTTGAACAGAGACAACTTAAAACTGTTATCTAACTAAGCTATATTAATTGTGAATTGTGATTTCCATATTACCACAAACATTCCCTATATTTTGTGGCATTCTATATTTTGCGGAAAATAGAGATGTGGATATTTAAGTTTAATCAAGTTACAGTAGCTTTAATGCCTATTGTCCCTCTTCTATTTAACCCATTCTGAACGGGAATCCATTTTGGTGTTAGCATCATGTTGTGCTTTAGCTATTGAAAAATAGCAGATCTACAAGCTCGTAGCGCGCCACCGAGTGGCGCGCTACGAGCTTGTAGGTCTGCTATTTTTTTTTTAATCGAAGAACGACTGACATTTTTAGAATCTGATCTCAGGTCAGAATGGGTTAATCAGACCAGTGTGTGTCCAGTGGAAACCTCGTATGAATCTGATCTCAGGTCAAAATAGGTTAAGTGTATGATGGATGTGGTCTAATCCTACAACGTTGTTCGCTGAGTCTTATCGTAAAAAGTGCTCTCCTGCGTCTTATAAGTCCCTGGATATACGTGTTTTTTTATCACACTCTCCTTCCTTCCCCATACTCTGTCTGACTTCTCCTCCGTTTTCATCAAACTTTCCACCCCCTCTGTCTCCGTCTCGCTTCCTCTCCCGCGTTCCTTTCCTTTCCATTTTTTTTTTTTTCTTCTCTCATTTCAACAGAGACGCCGGATGTCAAAACATCATAAATATGAAAGAGTCTTGAGAGCAACTGCCACTGTTTGGATTCTATCTCCCACATCTCTGACATGAAGGAATTTGTGTCAGTTGAATTCCATTAAGCCATTCGTGACGAGAACGCCTTTTGGTGTTGGCATCATGTCGTGCTTTAGCTATTGAAAAATAGCAGATCTACAAGCTCATAGCGCGCCACCGAGTGGCGCGCTACGAGCTTGTAGGTCTGCTATTTTTGAAAAATCGAAGAGCGACTGACATATAAGACATTTTTTTTAGAATCTGATCTCGGGTCAGAATGAAAACTGTCAGGATGTAGAAGACATTTTTAGAATCTGATCTCAGGTCAGAATGGGTTAAGCCATTCATGGCGGGAACGCCTTTTTGGTGTTTTATTAAGCATTATGTTATTATTATGTTAGACGTTTAGCTATTGAAAAATAGCAGATCTACAAGCACTCGGTGCCGCGCTACGAGCTTGTAGATATGATTTTTTTTTTTTTTATTGTGAAAATCTGGTGCGAATCTTTGAATATAATATATTCTTTCATGGCGAACGTTTTTAACTCAAATCTCTGCTTCTAGGGCGGGGGTCCCTGGAACAAAACATAATTTCAGATAGGGGGTCGGCGGCCAATTACATATAATGCTGGGGCTCCTTGACATGTAATAGTGATATAGGAACATAGGTGTTTTCCAGGAAACTGTAAAATGATTTAGAAGACAACATTGTGTAGAATCTGGTCTCAGGTCTGTTTGCATTAATAACGGATCGTTTCTCTGTTGAGCATAGTGAGCTCTCTGCTTTATGCTGTATTCTAACCCATTCTGACCTGAGATCAGATTCTAAAAAAATGTCTTCTACATCCTGACAGTTTTCTGAAAAAAGCTATGTTTCTATGTCAGTCGTTCTTCGATTTATTTAGATTATTTCAAACATAGCAGACCTACAAGCCCATAGCGCGCCACTCGGTGGCGCGCTATGGGCTTGTAGATCAGCTTTTTTCAATAGCTAAAGCATAACATAATGCCAAAAGGGGTTCCTGCCCAAAATGGGCTAAGCGTAATGGAGACAGCGTCTCAGTAACCGTGATTCTCTCTTCAGAACCCAGTGTGAGAGATATCTGGGCTCTGTGTAGGAAAGAATTCAATAATCCCGGCAGCTCGCTCGTGGCGATGTTTACATAACGCTTACCTCTCCCATAAGCCGGGGTCACTTTACACTCGCTTTGAGTAGGTTAATGCTTTATAGGTTATCCCGTTTTGCGCGGGAACCCCCTTTTGGTGTTTTAAACATTACGTTATAATTTAGCTATTGAAAAATAGCAGATCTAGGTCTGCTATTTATTTTTTTAATCGTGAAAATAGGGCACAAATCTTTGAATATATATTCTTTCAGAGCGAACGTTTTTAACTCAAATCTTTGCTTCTGAGAGGTTCCTGGAACAACATATTTTTCAGATGGGGGGGTTGGTGGCCAATTAAATTACATATCATGTTTTGGGGTTATTGACATTGACAATATTGACAATATGGAGCACCACTGATACAGAAACATCTTTCAGAAAACTGTTTAGAAGATTTTATTTATTTATTTCGACGTCAGGTCTGAATAGGTTAAGCTTCCCTGCATATCCCTACACCACCATAGTCTTACTGTATCCCCACAAGGCCAGCTTGATATTTAAAAAAAAAAACAACATTAAATGTGTATCCGTCTGTCTATCAGCCTGCTATACTGTTAATAGTAGCCTAGTACAGTTTGCAAATAAATGGTGCATTTATAGCACTTTTTTACTGTATGTTTGGTTGTACTGTAGGTGTGTTGAAGACTATACAGATATGTATGTTTGACTACTGGTGTATTGAGGTCTACATATATTTATGTTGGACTGTACTGTAGGTGTGTTGAGGTCTACAGATATGTATGTTGGACTGTAGGTGTAGAAAATTCCCCATAGCTTAATTTATTTGCCTTATTTTTGTACAGGACTATTTTGGGCAACCTCTATAGTCATTCTTTATGACCCAGTTTCCAACTTTAGTTCAGGCATCTGTTGGAGCACTGCCACTCCCTCCACTCCCTAATGCAACAGGACCCCAGTTTTGTGCCTGTGCAGTTGTAAAATGCAGCTGCACAGACAAACCTGACCAACAGAATGCGTTCTTGAGGAAGTAAGGCAATCATTTGTGTATAAAGTACAATATAAATTCATGTTCAAATTTCACAGTTCATTGTGAAAGATGTCATCTCTATGTGTTGCTTAAAATGTTCGTTTTTGGCATTAATTAATCTGCTAAATTCTGTGGCTAAGCTAACAGGAGCTACATTGTGGCTATTAGCATCTCAAACTATCCTTCTGCTTTCAGTTAATGGCTCACAGTGAGCAATGTTAACATGCTTATTTCCATTAGTTCATGAGGCTTTGAGCTAAGCTTTAACTCCTTCAGTGCCACCTGGTGGTCACCAGTTTAGGCTCTGAGTGCCAATTCTCCCATTATAAAAAAAGAGGGCGTTTTAAAAGGCTAATAGGCTAATAATATTTTACAGAACATGTACAGTATGTGTGACTGTGTTCTGGGTGTATTTAACATGTATGTGTGACTGTGTTCTAGGTGTATTTAACATGTATGTGTGACTGTGTTCTAGGTGTATTTAACATGTATGTGTGACTGTGTTCTAGGTGTATTTAACATGTATGTTTGTGTGTTCTAGGTGTATTTAACATGTATGTGTGACTGTGTTCTAGGTGTATTTAACATGTATGTGTGACTGTGTTCTAGGTGTATTTAACATGTATGTGTGACTGTGTTCTAGGTGTATTTAACATGTATGTGTGACTGTGTTCTAGGTGTATTGAACATGTATGTGTGACTGTGTTCTAGGTGTATTTAACATGTATGTGTGACTGTGTTCTAGGTGTATTTAACATGTATGTGTGACTGTGTTCTAGGTGTATTTAACATGTATGTGTGACTGTGTTCTAGGTGTATTTAACATGTATGTGTGACTGTGTTCTAGGTGTATTTAACATGTATGTGTGACTGTGTTCTAGGTGTATTTAACATGTATGTGTGACTGTGTTCTAGGTGTATTTAACATGTATGTGTGACTGTGTTCTAGGTGTATTTAACATGTATGTGTGACTGTGTTCTAGGTGTATTTAACATGTATGTGTGACTGTGTTCTAGGTGTATTTAACATGTATGTGTGACTGTGTTCTAGGTGTATTTAACATGTATGTGTGACTGTGTTCTAGGTGTATTTAACATGTATGTGTGACTGTGTTCTAGGTGTATTTAACATGTATGTGTGACTGTGTTCTAGGTGTATTTAACATGTATGTGTGACTGTGTTCTAGGTGTATTTAACATGTATGTGTGACTGTGTTCTAGGTGTATTTAACATGTATGTGTGACTGTGTTCTAGGTGTATTTAACATGTATGTGTGACTGTGTTCTAGGTGTATTTAACATGTATGTGTGACTGTGTTCTAGGTGTATTTAACATGTATGTGTGACTGTGTTCTAGGTGTATTTAACATGTATGTGTGACTGTGTTCTAGGTGTATTTAACATGTATGTGTGACTGTGTTCTAGGTGTATTTAACATGTATGTGTGACTGTGTTCTAGGTGTATTTAACATGTATGTGTGACTGTGTTCTAGGTGTATTTAACATGTATGTGTGACTGTGTTCTAGGTGTATTTAACATGTATGTGTGACTGTGTTCTAGGTGTATTTAACATGTATGTGTGACTGTGTTCTAGGTGTATTTAACATGTATGTGTGACTGTGTTCTAGGTGTATTTAACATGTATGTGTGACTGTGTTCTGGGTGTATTTAACATGTATGTGTGACTGTGTTCTAGGTGTATTTAACATGTATGTGTGACTGTGTTCTAGGTGTATTTAACATGTATGTGTGTCTGTGTTCTAGGTGTATTTAACATGTATGTGTGACTGTGTTCTAGGTGTATTTAACATGTATGTGTGTCTGTGTTCTGGGTGTATTTAACATGTATGTGTGACTGTGTTCTAGGTGTATTTAACATGTATGTGTGACTGTGTTCTAGGTGTATTTAACATGTATGTGTGACTGTGTTCTAGGTGTATTTAACATGTATGTGTGACTGTGTTCTAGGTGTATTTAAACATGTATGTGTGACTGTGTTCTAGGTGTATTTAACATGTATGTGTGACTGTGGTTCTAGGTGTATTTAACATGTATGTGTGACTGTGTTCTGGGTGTATTTAACATGTATGTGTGACTGTGTTCTAGGTGTATTTAACATGTATGTGTGACTGTGTTTCTAGGTGTATTTAACATGTATGTGTGTCTGTGTTCTAGGTGTATTTAACATGTATGTGTGGACTGTGTTCTAGGTGTATTTAACATGTATGTGTGACTGTGTTCTAGGTGTATTTAACATGTAATGTGTGACTGTGTTCTAGGTGTATTTAACATGTATGTGTGACTGTGTTCTAGGTGTATTTAACATGTATGTGTGACTGTGTTCTAGGTGTATTTAACATGTATGTGTGACTGTGTTCTGGGTGTATTTAACATGTATGTGTGACTGTGTTCTAGGTGTATTTAACCATGTATGTGTGACTGTGTTCTAGGTGTATTTAACATGTATGTGTGACTGTGTTCTAGGTGTATTTAACATGTATGTGTGACTGTGTTCTAGGTGTATTTAACATGTATGTGTGACTGTGTTCTAGGTGTATTGAACATGCATTGTGTGGTGTTCTAGGTGTATTTAACATGTATTCTGTGTGTTCTAGGTGTATTTAAACATGTATTCTGTGTGTTTCTAGGTGTATTTAACATGTATTCTGTGTGTTCTAGGTGTATTTAACATGTATTCTGTGTGTTCTAGGTGTATTTAACATGTATTTCTTTGTGTTCTAGGTGTATTTAACATGTATTCTGTGTGTTCTAGGTGTATTTAACATGCATTGTGTGTGTTCTAGGTGTATTGAACATGTATGTTCTATGTTTTCTGTGTTCCAGGTGCATTGAGGACTACAGGCGGGGGTCCAGACGGCCGGTCCGTGCCAGCCTCTGTCCGAGGCCTGCACGGAGGGCCTGGACTGCGGCGAGACGGCGGACATCCCCGCCAACCAGACCATGTTCGGAGACCTGTTTCTACGCCTACAACAACCACTCCAAGGACATCTCCACGGGGCAGATCCTCAAGGCCACCTTCAGGTAAGTACTGGGGGAAGACCAGCTGTGTGCGTGCGTGCGTGCATGTGTTTTCTATTTTCTAAATATTGACTGATGGCCAGTGCAATATTGTATAGGGTCCATTTGAACAAATGCTTTGCAGCAGCAATGTAAATTAAAGCAGAGATCCAGTGTTTGAAACAGACCGCCTTTAATTGTTGAGGGAAGAGATGCGATTGGTGTGGATAGGAAGGAGTGGCAAGGAGCAGACTGACAGCTGATTAACAGTTTGACGGCCGCTAATTGTTTAATCAAATGTTCGCCTCTGCTTAATATGTTTTATGTGTTTAATTCGCCTGTATTTTAATAATTAAAAAGAAACAGCGGCTTTGTCGCGGACCTGGTGACGAGGCCGTCACATTGGTTGACCGGAAATCAACCAATGTGCTGGGCTGCTATAGGGCTTCTGGGAAATTGAGGCCAATACAAGTGGACGGTGGATTTGTCAGGGGGGGGGGGGGTTTGCCTCTTAGAGGCGGATCTTGTGCCTCACCATCATGGCCGCTGGTGCCGATTATAATAACAAACGGACGGATAATTTTCACGGATCAAAAGCCAAAATACTTCAGCATATGCTCTAAAGGTAATAAAACAATCTCGGCAGCGTAGAATATTTGATTAAAAATGCGGGTTACGCGTTTTATGGAGTCAAACTTGTTGTTGATGACTCCTGTGAGCTGCATGAACTAACACAATGCTTAGTTTTTATTCATACTGCAACATATTTACACGGACAAAAGAGTCAAGCTTACTATAGTGGAAAAGGGCAACCGCGTCGGGTTGTTGTTCATGGTGATTAAATGTTATAGACACAAAAAAAAGAGATGTTTATACCGACCCTTTTAGAGGTCCGTTAGGCAGTGTGGACGGACGGTGGTTTTTTGGACGTGTCGGATAATTAACGTCGTCCGCTTGCTGAAATCCTGCCCCGCTGAACCCACTGCGGCTGGAGGTCAGGAAAAATCGTTGGCGGTTGTGGAATTTAATTTAATTCGGACCGTGCCTGTTTTTTTTTTTTCTGCCATGCTCCGGCCCGGGGGGGGGGGGGGGGGGGGGGGGGGCAGCTCATCCTGGCTGCTCGAGGGTCAGCTCATATCCACTCACACATACTGTACATCATAACAGTGGCCCCCCCACGGAGAGGGGGAGGGAGGGGGAGGGGGGAGAGAGAGAGAGAGAGAGAGAGAGAGAGAGGGAGAGAGGGAGAGAGGGGAGGGAGGGAGGGAGAGGGAGAGGGAGAGGGAGAGAGAGAGAGAGAGAGAGAGAGAGAGAGAGAGAGAGAGAGAGAGAGAGAGAGAGAGAGAGAGAGAGAGAGAGAGAGAGAGAGAGAGAGTAGAGAGAGAGAGAGAGAGAGAGAGAGAGAGAGAGAGAGGAGAGAGAGAGAGAGAGAGAGAGAGAGGGGGAGGGGGAGGGGGAGGGGGGAGGGGAGGGGGGGAGAGGGGGAGGGGGAGGGAGAGGGAGAGGGAGGGTGAGTGAATGAAGCAGGAAAGTTAATAACATCAAGAAGCTAAATTTCAAATGCTCTGATCTCATTTAACCCATTATATACGGGAACCCCATTTTGGTGTTAGCGTTACGTTATGCTTTAGCTATTGAAAGATCTCGTATCGCGCCCACCGAGTGGCGCGATACGAGCTTGTAGGTCTGCTATTTTTGAAAAATCGAAAGAACGAATGTGACATTTTTAGAATCTGATCTCAGGTCAGAATGGGTTAATCAGACCAGTGTGTGTCCCAGTGGAAACCTCCGTATGAATCTGATCTCAGGTCAGAATGGGTTAAAAAGGGAGGAGAGGAAGCGGGTATATATATATGAGGCAGACATTGAAGGGCTTGCAAAATGGTTTGTGCACAACAGGCAGACTAGATGGTGATGTGTGATGGGCCTGCCTGCCTGCCTGCCTGCATGGCTAATGGGAGGCCCAATTATACCATACGGAAAGTAAAGTGAATTACCGTGTGTGCACGTGACCCGGGAAGCCTGCTGTCTGCCTGTGTGCTGCAAAGAAAGAGCTCAATTTATTCCACCGGATGGAAGTTTAACCCGTTCTGACCTGAGATCAGATTAAAAAAAATGTCTTCTACATCCCGACAGTTTTCTAAAAAAAAGCTATGTTTCTATGTCAGTCGTTCTTCGATTTTTCAAAAAATAGCAGACCTACAAGCTCGTAGCGCGCCACTCGGTGGCGCGCTATGAGCTTGTAGATCTGCTGTTTTTCAATAGCTAAAGCATAACACAATGCTAACGCCAAAAGGGGTTCCCGCCCAAAACAGGTTAAATGCAAGGCAAAGACGAGGTTTTATTTGTATAGCGCTATTTCCAATAACACGGCGGTTCAACGTTGCCTTATACACAGAACATCTAGTCTGTATAGCAGAGTAAACACAATTATGAAAATGACATTATAGGATCACAGTGCAGACAAGAACAGAGAAAGAGAAATGTAACGGTACTGTATTTTACTGCTTTTATGCCTTGACCAGGAACTGGGTAATCACATTTCGTTCTGTATACTTGTATGGAATGACAATAAAACTCCTTGAACCTTGAACCTTGTAAATCAATCAAAGGCAGTGGCAACCACAAAGGTCTTTAGTTGTTGTTCTTAAATAAATAAGAGTGACAGCGGGGCCGGCGATGTAAAACATGATTAAATGAACACAAAAATCACACCTGTGTGAACCGAGTGGTGCAACTCCCCTCTCTCCCCCCTCCTCTCTCTCTCTCTCTCTCTCCTCCGTCAGATTAGCTTTATGATGGATATCAATCCACGTCGCTGAGAACAATTCTTTCATTATTATTTTGGGTTGGCCTTTCCTTCTTTAGCGTACCTAGACCGGATCGCGCATGCGAGCTGCCGTGAGTGCCGTCCACGGGGGTCGGCCTTTCCTTCTTTAGCATACCTCCTAGACCGGATCGCGCATGCGAGCTGCCATCCACCTCCCATTATACAGGCAGACTAAAAGCTTAAATAACTCCTAATCTACGGAGCTCTCCATGGTTTGGTCAATTAGCGTGATGTTCGGAGGTCTTTGCTGATTATCCGGTGGTCTAGATGGAAACATTGGTGCTTTCTAGAGCAAGGATGGCTATATTTTAGCTCGCTAGCATTGACGCTATTTATTTAGCACAAGATGTGATCTGTTTCTGTGCTGCGTGCGCAGCCTCTCCAATTTCACGCCATTGCTGGTTTCACGCATGCGCACACCACTCGTGCTCATGATACATGATACATGATACATGATACACACGGACATTGCTAGCTGGTTGTTGGAGTGGTTGCACCACTCAAAAAAGCAGAGAGGGCAATATAGCCATGCCACGTCGTGGCCTCTGACTCCATCAGAGAGGAGCTGTCGTCGTACAAACTCCAAACTGTTCGGCACACCTTGTTTGTGAGGAAGTGGACTGGCATTTGAATTGTCTCAAAGCCCTGAGCTCAACCCACCTCTGTCCCTATTGGTCGTCTAAGAGCACCTACTAACCCATGTCTGTCCCTATTGGTCGTCTAAGAGCACCTACTAACCCATGTCTGTCCCTATTGGTCGAGGAAGAGCACCCATTAATGAGTGTTTAACTATATGTTGACACTCACGTCTGGTAACCTATAGGACTGCACACTGTTACACAAAGTGACGACATCTGTAGCCAATCACAGCGCTGATAACCCATGGGCCTGGAATTCGGCCAATCACAAACGAAACTAGAGAGCATGGGATAATCACTTCCTGATCCGCTCTGCCTGTTTTGTCCATTGGACACTGGCCTGCTTGGAACGATGCAAGTTGGAAATGCATGCCCCACCCAGATATTATGCCTGTGTCCCTATTATGCCCATATATGGAGTTCTTTGTCAGGCATGCCTAAATATGGAGACTATTCAGATGTCAGAACCTATGCGTGATGTCAGTACAGGCCAGCTCCATATATGGGCAGAGGCCTTTTTTATTTGTGGCGGTTCTTGACAACCGTGGGTCCGACGGACTCGACGCCGGGCACTGCACTTCCTGCGGGGGTGTGGAACGCGTGTGTGTAATGATTTCAAGTCGGTGCAGCGAACGGTTCTGGAGTTACGCCGATTACAGACAGACGTAAAGAGACTCGCTGCTTTCATAAAAGATGGATTTATCTCTGCTGTTCTTTTTGCTCCAGAGTTTTACAGCTCAAGACATTCTGTTTTCAAACGGCAACAGCTTTGAATCTTAGAATGTATTTTGTTTTTAATATAACTTAGAGTTAGAAGCTTAGAATGTATTTTTTTTTAAATTAGAATCTTAGAATGGATTTATTTTTATAGAACTTAGAATTTGAAGCTTAGAATGAAATTTTATTTATTTTTTTAATTTATAATTAGAAGCTTAGAATGAATTGTTATTTATTTTTTAATTTAGAATTAGAAGCTTATATAGAGAAGACTTCCGCACACCCGGCAGGCAATTTGGAGCAGGTGCGATGATGACAAAGAGTATACTGAAGAGTATATTGAATTAAGCCTGAGGAAGGTCGCAAGACCGAAACGTTGCTCAATTAATACAATTGCTCTGAACTAGCAAGTGGCAGTGTGCGGATGTCCCTTCTTCCACTTTGTAGAATTAGAAGCTTAGAATGGATTGTTTTTTTTTATAGAACTTGGAATTAGAAGCTTAGGATGGATTGTTTTTTTAAAGAACTTGGAATTATAAGCTTATAATGGATTGTTATTTTTTTAGAACTTAGAATTAGAATCTTAGAATGGATTGTTATTCTTTTAGAATTAGAAGCTTAGCGCGAGCGAGCAAGTCATGAACGAGCGTCACCGCCGTTGTGTGGCATTGTGCAAAATGCCCCTGGAGCTGCAGTACCTGCTTTCGGCCACCATGTCCGTTCCGCTTCAGTGTTTCCTCTCGGTGACGTCTCTATTACTGATAACTGTATGATTCTGACCTCACTGTTTTTGTCTAGTTTTTGTTTTTGCTGTTGCTAAGCATGGCTGCCAGTTCCCACCTGATGTTGTGTGGGAGTCCAGACTGCTCCAGACCGTACTGATTAACTGCTAGCTTACATAATGTCTTGAGGCTAGGAGTCGGACTGAAGTCTAAGACATACAGGCCGCATCGTCCTCCAAAGAGGATGATACGATTTGCCACCAAGGACTCATTATTCATCCTTTGTGGGCGTTTCCCCTTGGGCTCAACCTTCTCCCAGGAGAAGGTCCCTGGACTGTATTTCCACACATCATTGAGGAACTTCCAACCACCAAATATGTACAGCTCTCCATTGTAGGTAAAGGATGAATTATCCTGTCGTTCTTTTGGTAGAAGCTGTGTAATAGGTGTGTCCAGCCAATGGCTGGTCTCTGTGTCAAACACTCTGACGGTGTTGTTGTAGTCGTGAATCATAGCCCGCCCATAGCCCCCAAACACAAACATCATTGTCCCGATGAAGTTAGCAGAGTGACGGTATGAAAAAGGAAGTGGAGTTCCTCTGGTGTTAATTAAAGTCCAGACCATCGTGGTGGTGTCCAACTTGTAGATGTCATTAGTCAATCCAGTCTGGGTTAATCCTCCATGAATATACATGACCTTCCCCAAGACACAGGCTGAGTGGTACCACCTCTCCTTTGGAATGGTCTCAGAAACCTGTGGTTTGAACCATCTGTGGGCGTCGACATCAAATGCATAAAGCACATTACAGTAAGGAATCCCTCCCCAGAGGTAGACGGTATCTTCAATCAGCACAGCTGTGTGGCCCCGGCGCCCGGAGGGAACCTCAAGGTGAGGTTCTCCAGTTCCAGGGGTCACTGGGGTCAACTTCCTCCAGCATAAAGACACTGTATTAAGGATGTGTACTTCAATGTAATCTCTTCCCCTCTGGTTTTCGTCTTCTCCAAAGCAGTAGATATCGTGTCCGACCACCACAGCAGCCTGGTCCTTTCTAGGTTCTCCTTCCAGATGATTCGTCCAGTGAAACATTTCACACAGCCGTCAATGAGTGTTTACAGATGAACTTGTTAGGATGAAGGCAGCTCAGTTTCCTCGTTGATAGTCACTAGCTGATGTTTAGAGTATCGGACACGTCTTTATAAAGAGCAATTACACTGTTGTCACTGTGATGTCATGCTGATGTCATATTGTCACGCAATCTGATTGGCCATTTGGCCAGAACAACCTGTGTCAGAACTATGTCGTCAATCATCCATATTTGGGCATACGGACGGAGAGAAAGAAAACACAGACAAGCAACACCCGGAACCGGATTGTTTGTTGACCCTTGACCTCTTCCAGTAGGTTAAGGAATACAGTAGTTACAAATGGATGGCCCTTTAACGTTGAACAATGAGGATAAACATGCCGCTATAATAATAATAATACAAAACTTAAATGGCAGTTCCTGCCATGACGCTATCTCACTGTGTATGGACGACCTGACGAGACAAACTTCACCATGGCGTGTATTAGTTCAGAATGTACGAGGCGTGTTTATATACAGTAATACTGTATACTATATTAGTTCAGAATGTGCGTGGCGTGTTTATATAGTACTGTATACTGTATTAGTTCAGAATGTGTGTAGCGTGTATATAGTACTAAGAGCACCTACTAAGCCATGTCTGTCCCTATTGGTCGAGGAAGAGCACCCAATTAACGAGTGTTTAACTAGAGGTTGACACTCACCTCTGGTAACCTATAGGACTGCACACTGTTACACAAAGTGACGACATCTGTAGCCAATCACAGCGCTGATAATCCATGGGCCTGGAATTCGGCCAATCACAAATGCAACTAGAGAGCATGGAATGATCACGTCCTGATCCGCTCTGCCTGTTTTGTTTTCTGTGATGTTTTAAAGAGACTAGAGCGGTGCCCGTTGGACACTGGCCTGCTTGGAACGATGCAAGTTGGACATGCATGCCCCGCCCAGATATTATGCCCGTGTCCCTTTTATGCCCATATATGGAGTTCTTTGTCAGGCATGCCTAAATATGGAGACTATTCAGATGTCAGATCCTATGTGTGATGTCAGTACAGGCCGGCTACATATATGGGCAGAGGCCTTTTTATTTGTGGCGGTTCTTGACAACCGTGGGTCCGACGGACTCGACACCGGGCACTGCACTTCCTGCGGGGGTGTGGAACGCGTGTTGTGTAATGATTTCAAGTCGGTGCAGCGAACGGTTCTGGAGTTACGCCGATTACAGACAGACGTAAAGAGACTTTCATAAAAGATGGATTTATCTCTGCTGTTCTTTTTGCCCCAGAGTTTTACAGCTCAAGATATTCTGTTTTCAAGCGGCAACAACTCTGGAATTTAGAATTAGAGCTTAGAATGGATTGCTTCTTTTTATAGAACTTAGAATTAGAAGCTTATAATGGATTTTTTTATAGAACTTAGAATTAGAAGCTTATAATGGATTGTTATTTTTTTAGAATTATAATCTTAGAATGGATTTATTTTTATTTTTATAGAACTTAGAATTAGAATCTTAGAATGGATTGGTTTTTTAACTTTTTTTATATAACTTAGAATTAGAAGCTTAGAATAAATTGTTATTTATTTTTTAATTTAGAATTAGCATCTTAGAATGAATTGTTATTTATTTTTTAATTTAGAATTAGAAGCTTAGAATGGATTGTTTTTTCATAGAACAAGCGTAGAATGGATTGGTTTTTTTATAGAATTTAGAATTAGAATCTTAGAATGGATTGTTATTCTTTTAGAATTAGAAGCTTAGCGCGAGCGAGCAAGTCATGAAAGAGCGTCGCCGCCATTGTGTGGCATTGTGCAAAATGCCACTGGAGCTGCAGTACCTGCTTTCGGCCACCATGTCCATTCCGCTTCAGTGTTTCCTCTCGGTGACGTCTCTATTACTGATAACTGTATGATTCTGACCTCACTGTTTTTGTCTAGTTTTTGTTTTTAAGTTTAGAGATGTTATTTTTCTCAGCTGCTGTTGGTACGCATGGCTGCCAGTTCCCACCTGATGTTGTGTGGGAGTCCAGACTGCTCCAGACCGTACTGAGTAACTGCTAGCTTACATAATGTCTTGAGGCTAGGACTGAAGTCTAAGACATACAGGTCCTCTGCTCCAAAGAGGATGACACGATCTCCCACAATGCAACAGCACATCTTCCCATACATCTTAGAAGGGCGTTTCCCCTTGGGCTCAACCTTCTTCCAGGAGAAGGTCTCTGGACTGAATTTCCACAGATCATTGAGGAACTTGTTACCGTTCCAACCACCAAATATGTACAGCTCTCCATTGTAGGTAAAGGATGAATGATACTCTCGTTCTGTTGGTAGAGGCCGTGTAGAAGGTGTGTCCAGCCGTAGGTTGGTCTCTGTGTCAAACACTCTGACGGTGTTGTTGTAGTCGTAAATCACATCCCACATACCCGCATAGCCCCCAAACACATACATCTTTGTCCCGATGATGTTAGCAGAGTGACGGTATGAAAAAGTAGGTGGAGTTCCTCTGGTGTTAATTAAAGTCCAGACCATCGAGGTGGTGTCCAACTTGTAGATGTCATTAGTGTATCCAGTCTGGGTCAATCCTCCATGAATATACATGACCTTCCCCAAAACACAGGCTGAGTGGTACCACCTCTCCTTTGGAACGGTCTCAGAAACCTGTGGTTTGAACCATCTGTGGGCGTCGACATCAAATGCATAAAGCACATTGCAGTAAGGAATCCCTCCCCAGAGGTAGACGGTATCTTCAATCAGCACAGCTGTGTGGCCCCGGCGCCCAGAGGGAACCTCAAGGTGAGGTTCTCCAGTTCCAGGGGTCACTGGGGTCAACTTCCTCCAGCATAAGGACACTGTATTAAGGACGTGTACTTCAATGTAATCTCTTCCCCTCTGGTTTTCGTCTTCTCCAAAGCAGTAGATCTCGTGTCCGACCACCACAGCAGCCTGGTCCTTTCTAGGTTCTCCTTCCAGATGTTTCGTCCAGTGAAACATTTCACACAGCCGTCAATGAGTGTTTACAACTAGTTTACAGATGAACTTGTTAGGATGAAGGCAGCTCGGTTCCCTCGTTGCAAGTCACTAACTGATGTTTAGAGTTTCGGACACGTATTTATGAAGAACAATTACACTGTTGTGATGTCATGGCATGCTCATCTCATACTGTCACGCAATCTGATTGGCCATTTGGCCAGAACAACCTGTGTCGGAACTATGTCGTCAATCATCCATATTTGGGCATATGGACGGAGAGAAAGAAAACGCAGACAAGCAACACCCGGAACCGGATTGTTTGTTGACCCTTGACCTCTTCCAGTAGGTTTAAGGAATACAGTGGTTACAAATGGATGGCCCTTTAACGTTGAACAATGAGGATAAACATGCCGCTATAATAATAATAATACAAAACTTAAATGGCAGTTCCTGCCATGACGCTATCTCACTGTGTATGTAAGACCTAACGAGACGAACTTCACCATGGCTTGTATTAGTTCAGAATGTACGAGACGTGTTTATATACAGTAGTACTGTATATTATATTAGTTCAGAATGTGCGTGGCGTGTTTATATAGTACTGTATACTGTATTAGTTCAGAATGTGTGTAGCGTGTTTATATAGTACTGTATACTGTATTAGTTCAGAATGTGTGTAGCGTGTATATAGTACTAAGAGCACCTACTAAGCCATGTCTGTCCCTATTGGTCGAGGAAGAGCACCCAATTAACGAGTGTTTAACTAGAGGTTGACACTCACCTCTGGTAACCTATAGGACTGCACATTGTTACACAAAGTGACGACATCTGTAGCCAATCACAGCGCTGATAATCCATGGGCCTGGAATTCAGCCAATCACAAACGCAACTAGAGAGCATGGACTAATCACTTCCTGATCCGCTCTGCCTGTTTTGTTTTCTGTGATGTTTTAAAGAGACTAGAGCAGTGCCCGTTGGACACTGGCCTGCTTGGAACGATGCAAGTTGGACATGCATGCCCCGCCCAGATATTATGCCCGTGTCCCTTTTATGCCCATATATGGAGTTCTTTGTCAGGCATGCCTAAATATGGAGACTATTCAGATGTCAGATCCTATGTGTGATGTCAGTACAGGCCAGCTACATATATGGGCAGAGGCCTTTTTATTTGTGGCGGTTCTTGACAACCGTGGGTCCGACGGACTCGACACCGGGCACTGCACTTCCTGCGGGGGTGTGGAACGCGTGTGTGTAATGATTTCAAGTCGGTGCAGCGAACGGTTCTGGAGTTACGCCGATTACAGACAGACGTAAAGAGACTTTCATAAAAGATGGATTTATCTCTGCTGTTCTTTTTGCCCCAGAGTTTTACAGCTCAATACAGTCAACGGCCACAGCTCTGAAGTTAGAATTAGAATCTTAGAATGGATTTTTCTTTTATAGAACTTAGAATTAGAAGCTTAGAATGGATTGTTATTTTTTTTTAATTAGAATCTTAGAATGTTTTTTTTTTATAGAACTTAAAATTAGAAGCTTAGAATGAATTGTTATTTATTTTTTAATTTAGAATTATAATCTTAAAATGAATTGTTATTTATTTTTTAATTTAGAATTATAATCTTAAAATGAATTGTTATTTATTTTTTAATTTAGAATTAGAAGCTTAGAATGGATTGTTTTTTTTATAGAACTTGGAATTAGAAGCTTAGAATGAATTTCTTTTTTTTTAGAATTAGAATCTTAGAATGAATTATTTATTTTTTAATTTAGACTTAGAAGCTTAGAATGGATTGTTTTTTTATAGAACTTGGAATTAGAAGTTTAGAATTTGGAATGAATTGTTATTTATTTTTTAATTTAGAATTAGAATCTTAGAATTTTTTATTATTATTTTATTTAGAATTAGAATCTTAGAATGGCTTGTTATTTTTTAGAACTTAGAATGGATTATTCTTTTAGAATTAGAAGCTTAGCGCGAGCGAGCAAGTCATGAACGAGCGTCACCGCCGTTGTGTGGCATTGTGCAAAATGCCCCTGGAGCTGCAGTACCTGCTTTCGGCCACCATGTACGTTCCGCTTCAGTGTTTCCTCTCGGTGACGTCTCTATTACTGATAACTGTATGATTCTGACCTCACTGTTTTTGTCTAGTTTTTGTTTTTAAGTTTAGAGATGTTATTTTTCTCAGCTGCTGTTGCTACGCATGGCTGCCAGTTCCCACCTGATGTTGTGTGGGAGTCCAGACTGCTCCAGACCGTACTGAGTAACTGCTAGCTTACATAATGTCTTGAGGCTAGGACTGAGGTCTAAGACATACAGGTCACCTGGTCTGTTGTCTGCTCCAAAGAGGATGACCCGATCTCCCACAATGCAACAGCACATCTCCCCATACATCTTAGAAGGGCGTTTCCCCTTGGGCTCAACCTTCTTCCAGGAGAAGGTCTCTGGACTGAATTTCCACAGATCATTGAGGAACTTGTTACCGTTCCAACCACCAAATATGTACAGCTCTCCATTGTAGGTAAAGGATGAATGATCCTCTCGTTCTGTTGGTAGAAGCCGTGCAGAAGGTGTGTCCAGCCATAGGTTGGTCTCTGTGTCAAACACGGTGTTGTTGTAGTCGTAAATCATATAGCCCCCAAAGCCCCCAAACACAAACATCTTTGTCCCGATGATGTTAGCAGAGTGACGTGTTGAAAATGGAGGTGAAGTTCCTCTGGTGTTAATTAAAGTCCAGACCATCGAGGTGGTGTCCAACTTGTAGATGTCATTAGTGTATCCAGTCTGGGTTAATCCTCCATGAATATACATGACCTTCCCCAAGACACAGGCTGAGTGGTACCACCTCTCCTCTGGAACGGTCCCAGAAACCTGTGGTTTGAACCATCTGTGGGCGTCGACATCAAATGCATAAAGCTCATTGCAGTAAGGAACCCCTCCCCAGAGGTAGACGGTATCTTCAATCAGCACAGCTGTGTGGCCCCGGCGCCCGGAGGGAACCTCAAGGTGAGGTTCTCCAGTTCCAGGGGTCACTGGGGTCAACTTCCTCCAGCATAAAGACACTGTATTAAGGACGTGTACTTCAATGTGATATCTTCCCCTCTGGTTTTCGTCTCCTCCAAAGCAGTAGATCTCGTGTCCGACCACCACAGCAGCCTGGTCCTTTCTAGGTTCTCCTTCCAGATGTTTCGTCCAGTGAAACATTTCACACAGCCGTCAATGAGTGTACAACTAGTTTACAGATGAACTTGTTAGGATGAAGGCAGCTCGGTTTCCTCGTTGCAAGTCACTAACTGATGTTTAGAGTATCGGACACGTCTTTATAAAGAACAAGTACACTGTTGTGATGTCATGGCATGACATGTCATGATGTCATATTGTCACGCAATCTGATTGGCCATTTGGCCAGAACAACCTGTGTCAGAACTATGTCGTCAATCATCCATATTTGGGCATATGGACGGAGAGAAAGAAAACACAGACAAGCAACACCTGTAACCGGATTGTTTGTTGACCCTTGACCTCTTCCAGTAGGTTAAAAAATACAGTAGTTACAAATGGATGGCCCTTACACATTTAGGGCCGGAAGTGCATCAAAATAGAAGCTCTGGGGTGCCAGAGTTGCCTGATCGCTTTTACTCTGAAAGCCTTGAACCGGAAACACTTTCCTAAAAAAGTTGACTTTTGAGTGGCCTCACATCCCTGATCATCTTAATTTATTTTTTTACGCTCCAAAAAGCGTTCATATTTTGCGGGAGAGACGGATGAGGAGCAGAAATTAAGCGCCAGCATATCGATCCATTCATCACCACGGAGAGCGCCCTGGATTAGGAGATACGAGTCATTCTTTCCGCCGCGCTAACATGGGAGTCAATGACAAGCTAATAGTTGCACAGAGCGTTAGCGTACGGCAAGCGAAAAGCAAAATGCCAAAAAATATATATGAAAAATTCTGAATATTCTTATCTCGCCCCGTGCCACTAGGACGTCGCTAGGACGTCCACAGACGTCATAGGCACAAATTTTTCGGAATCCTTATGACGGCCTCATGCGTCGTATGAACTGAAACGGTTAACGTTGAACAATGAGGATAAACATGCCGCTATAATAATAATAATAATACAAAACCTAAATGGCAGTTCCTGCCATGACGCTATCTCACTGTGTATGGAAGACCTAACGAGATGAACTTCACCATGGCTTGTATTAGTTCAGAATGTACGAGGCGTGTTTATATATAGTAGTACTGTATACTGTATTAGTTCAGAATGTGCGTGGCGTGTTTATATAGTACTGTATACTGTATTAGTTCAGAATGTGTGTAGCGTGTTTATATAGTACTGTATACTGTATTAGTTCAGAATGTGTGTAGCGTGTATATAGTACTAAGAGCACCTACTAAGCCATGTCTGTCCCTATTGGTCGAGAAAGAGCACCCAATTAACGAGTGTTTAACTAGAGGTTGACACTCACCTCTGGTAACCTATAGGACTGCACACTGTTACACAAAGTGACGACATCTGTAGCCAATCACAGCGCTGATAATCCATGGGCCTGGAATTCAGCCAATCACAAACGCAACTAGAGAGCATGTAATGATCACTTCCTGATCCGCTCTGCCTGTTTTGTTTTCTGTGATGTTTTAAAGAGACTAGAACGGTGGCCGTTGGACACTGGCCTGCTTGGAACGATGCAAGTTGGAAATGCATGCCCCCACCCAGATATTATGCCTGTGTCCCTTTTATGCCCATATATGGAGTTCTTTGTCAGGCATGCCTAAATATGGAGACTATTCAGATGTCAGATCCTATGTGTGATGTCAGTACAGGCCAGCTACATATATGGGCAGAGGCCTTTTTTATTTGTGGCGGTTCTTGACAACCGTGGGTCCGGCGGACTCGACACCGGGCACTGCACTTCCTGCGGGGGTGTGGAACGCGTGTGTGTAATGATTTCAAGTCGGTGCAGCGACCGGTTCTGGAGTTACGCCGATTACAGACAGACGTAGAAAGAGACTTTCATAAAAGATGGATTTATCTCTGCTGTTCTTTTTGCCCCAGAGTTTTACAGCTCAAGACATTCTGTTTTCAAACGGCAACAACTCTGAATCTTAGAATGGATATATATATATTTTTTAATATAACTTTAGAATTAGAAGCTTAGAATGTATTGTTTTTTTTAAAAATTAGAATATATTTATTTTTATAGAACTTAGAATTTGAAGCTTAGAATTAATTTTTATTTATTTTTTAATTTATAATTAGAAGCTTAGAATTAATTGTTTTTTTTTTTTTTTTTTGAATTAGAAGCATAGAATGGATTGTTTTTTTTATATAACTTGGAATTATAAGCTTATAATGGATTGTTATTTTTTTAGAACTTAGAATTATAATCTTAGAATGGATTGTTATTTTTTTATAATTAGAAGCTTAGCGCGAGAAAGTCATGAACGAGCGTCACCGCCGTTGTGTGGCATTGTGCAAAATGCCCCTGGAGCCGCAGTACCTGCTTTCGGCCACCATGTCCGTTCCGCTTCAGTGTTTCCTCTCGGTGACGTCTCTATTACTGATAACTATATGATTCTGACCTCACTGTTTTTGTCTAGTTTTTGTTTTTGCTGTTGCTAAGCATGGCTGCCAGTTCCCACCTGATGTTGTGTGGGAGTCCAGACTGCTCCAGACCGTACTGATTAACTGCTAGCTTACATAATGTCTTGAGGCTAGGAGTCGGACTGAAGTCTAAGACATACAGGTCGCATCGTCCTCCAAAGAGGATGATACGATTTGCCACCAAGGACTCATTATTCATCCTTTGTGGGCGTTTCCCCTTGGGCTCAACCTTCTCCCAGGAGAAGGTCCATGGACTGTATTTCCACACATCATTGAGGAACTTCCAACCACCAAATATGTACAGCTCTCCATTGTAGGTAAAGGATGAATTATCCTGTCGTTCTTTTGGTAGAAGCTGTGACATAGGTATGTCGAGCCAATGGTTGGTCTCTGTGTCAAACACTCTGACGGTGTTGTTGTTGTTGTCGTGAATCATAGCCCGCCCATAGCCCCCAAACACAAACATCATTGTCCCGATGATGTTAGCAGAGTGACGGTATGAAAATGGAGTTGAAGTTCCCCCGGTGTTAATTAAAGTCCAGACCATCGTGGTGGTGTCCAACTTGTAGATGTCATTAGTCAGTCCAGTCTGGGTTAATCCTCCATGAATATACATGACCTTCCCCAAGACACAGGCTGAGTGGTACCACCTCTCCTTTGGAACGGTCTCAGAAACCTGTGGTTTGAACCATCTGTGGGCGTCGACATCAAATGCATAAAGCACATTGCAGTAAGGAATCCCTCCCCAGAGGTAGACGGTATCTTCAATCAGCACAGCTGTGTGGCCCCGGCGCCCAGAGGGAACCTCAAGGTGAGGTTCTCCAGTTACAGGGGTCACTGGGGTCAACTTCCTCCAGCATAAAGACACTGTATTAAGGATGTGTACTTCAATGTAATCTCTTCCCCTCTGGTTTTCGTCTTCTCCAAAGCAGTAGATATCGTGTCCAACCACCACAGCAGCCTGGTCCTTTCTAGGTTCTCCTTCCAGATGATTCGTCCAGTGAAACATTTCACACAGCCGTCAATGAGTGTTTACAGATGAACTTGTTAGGATGAAGGCAGCTCAGTTTCCTCGTTGCAAGTCACTAACTGATGTTTAGAGTATCGGACACGTCTTTATAAAGAACAATTACACTGTTGTCACTGTGATGTCATGCTGATGTCATATTGTCACGCAATCTGATTGGCCATTTGGCCAGAACAACCTGTGTCAGAACTATGTCGTCAATCATCCATATTTGGGCATATGGACGGAGATAAAGAAAACGCAGACAAGCAACACCCGGAACCGGATTGTTTGTTGACCCTTGACCTCTTCCAGTAGGTTTAAGGAATACAGTGGTTACAAATGGATGGCCCTTTAACGTTGAACAATGAGGATAAACATGCCGCCATAATAATAATACAAAACTCCACCATGGCGTGTATTAGTTCAGAATGTATGAGGCGTGTTTATATACAGTAGTACTGTATACTGTATTAGTTCAGAATGTGTGTAGCGTGTATATAGTACTAAGAGCACCTACTAACCCATGTCTGTCCCTATTGGTCGAGGAAGAGCACCCAATTAACGAGTGTTTAACTAGAGGTTGACACTCACGTCTGGTAACCTATAGGACTGCACACTGTTACACAAAGTGACGACATCTGTAGCCAATCACAGCGCTGATAATCCATGGGCCTGGAATTCAGCTAATCACAAACGCAACTAGAGAGCATGGAATGATCACTTCCTGATCCGCTCTGCCTGTTTTGTTTTCTGTGATGTTTTAAAGAGACTAGAGCGGTGCCCGTTGGGACACTGTCCTACTTTAAACGATGCAAGTTGGACATGCATGCCCCGCCCAGATATTATGCCTGTGTCCCTTTGTATGCCCATATATGGAGTTCTTTGTCAGGCATGCCTAAATATGGAGACTATTCAGATGTCAGATCCTATGTGTGATGTCAGTACAGGCCAGCTACATATATGGGCAGAGGCCTTTTTATTTGTGGCGGTTCTTGACAACCGTGGGTCCGACGGACTCGACACCGGGCACTGCACTTCCTGCGGGGGTGTGGAACGCGTGTGTGTAATGATTTCAAGTCGGTGCAGCGAACGGTTCTGGAGTTACGCCGATTACAGACAGACGTAAAGACACTTTCATAAAAGATGGATTTATCTCTGCTGTTCTTTTTGCCCAAGAGTTTTACAGCTCAAGACATTCTGTTTTCAAGCGGCAACAACTCTGGAATTTAGAATTAGAACTTAGAATGGATTGCTTCTTTTTATAGAACTTAGAATTAGAAGCTTAGAATGGATTGTGTGTTTTTTTTTTTTTAATTAGAATCTTAGAATGGATTTATTTTTATAGAACTTAGAATTTGAAGCTTAGAATGATTTTTATTTATTTTTTAATTTATAATTAGAAGCTTAGAATGAATTGTTATTTATTCTTTAATTTAGAATTAGAAGCTTAGAATGGATTGTTTTTTTAAAGAACTTGGAATTATAAGCTTATAATGGATTGTTATTTTTTTAGAACTTAGAATTAGAATCTTAGAATGGATTGTTATTTTTTTATAATTAGAAGCTTAGCGCGAGCGAGAAAGTCATGAACGAGCGTCACCGCCGTTGTGTGGTATTGTGCAAAATGCCCCTGGAGCTGCAGTACCTGCTTTCGGCCACCATGTCCGTTCCGCTTCAGTGTTTCCTCTCGGTGACGTCTCTATTACTATTAACTGTATGATTCTGACCTCACTGTTTTTGTCTAGTTTTTGTTTTTAAGTTTAGAGATGTTATTTTTCTCAGCTGCTGTTGGTACGCATGGCTGCCAGTTCCCACCTGATGTTGTGTGGGAGTCCAGACTGCTCCAGACCGTACTGAGTAACTGCTAGCTTACATAATGTCTTGAGGCTAGGACTGAAGTCTAAGACATACAGGTCCTCTGCTCCAAAGAGGATGACCCGATCTCCCACAATGCAACAGCACATCTCCCCATACATCTTAGAAGGGCGTTTCCCCTTGGGCTCAACCTTCTTCCAGGAGAAGGTCTCTGGACTGAATTTCCACAGATCATTGAGGAACTTGTTACCGTTCCAACCACCAAATATGTACAGCTCTCCATTGTAGGTAAAGGATGAATGATCCTCTCGTTCTGTTGGTAGAGGCCGTGTAGAAGGTGTGACCAGCCATTGGTTGGTCTCTGTGTCAAACACGGTGTTGAACACGGTGTTGTTGTAGTCGTAAATCACATAGCCCCCAAAGCCCCCAAACACAAACATCATTGTCCCGATGATGTTAGCAGAGTGACGTTTTGAAAATGGAGGTGAAGTTCCTCTGGTGTTAATTAAAGTCCAGACCATCGATGTGGTGTCCAACTTGCAGATGTCATTAGTGTATCCAGTCTGGGTTAATCCTCCATGAATATACATGACCTTCCCCAAAACACAGGCTGAGTGGTACCACCTCTCCTTTGGAACGGTCCCAGAAACCTGTGGTTTGAACCATCTGTGGGCGTCGACATCAAATGCATAAAGCACATTGCAGTAAGGAACCCCTCCCCAGAGGTAGACGGTATCTTCAATCAGCACAGCTGTGTGGCCCCGGCGCCCGGAGGGAACCTCAAGGGGAGGTTCTCCAGTTCCAGGGGTCACTGCAGGGGTCAACTTCCTCCAGCATAAAGACACTGTATTAAGGACGTGTACTTCAATGTAATCTCTTCCCCTCTGGTTTTCGTCTTCTCCAAAGCAGTAGATCTCGTGTCCGACCACCACAGCAGCCTGGTCCTTTCTAGGTTCTCCTTCCAGATGATTCGTCCAGTGAAACATTTCACACAGCCGTCAATGAGTGTTGACAACTAGTTTACAGATGAACTTGTTAGGATGAAGGCAGCTCGGTTCCCTCGTTGCAAGTCACTAACTGATGTTTAGAGTTTCGGACACGTCTTTATGAAGAACAATTACACTGTTGTGATGTCATGGCATGCTTATCTCATACTGTCACTGTCACGCAATCTGATTGGCCATTTGGCCAGAACAACATGTGTCAGAACTATGTCGTCAATCATCCATATTTGGGCATATGGACGGAGAGAAAGAAAACACAGACGAGCAACACCCGGAACCGGATTGTTTGTTGACCCTTGACCTCTTCCAGTAGGTTTAAGGAATACAGTGGTTACAAATGGATGGCCCTTTAACGTTGAACAATGAGGATAAACATGCCGCTATAATAATAATAATACAAAACTTAAATGGCAGTTCCTGCCATGCACCATGGCTTGTATTAGTTCAGAATGTGCGAGGCGTGTTTATAATATAGTACAGTATACTGTATTAGTTCAGAATGTGTGTATATATATAACCTTGGGGCAGCGGTGGCTCAGGGGTAGAGTGCCTGGATGGTAACCATAAGGTTGCCAGTTCGAACCCGGGCTCCCCCAGAGTTACTGTCTAAGTGTCCTTGAGCAAGACACTGAACCCATAATTGCTCCCGATGTGCTGGTTTGTGCCTTGCATGGTTTACGCTGCCATCGGTGTATGAATGTGTGTGTGAATGGGTGAATGTAATGCACAATCTCTGTAAAGCGCCTTGGATAAAGGCGCTATATAAATGCACCATTTACCATTTATATCTTTATATATATTATATACTGCAACTTCAGAAACGCTATGGTGTGGTGATAATAACTTGGTGATAATAAGGCAGCAGCTGTGTAGCAGCTCCGGATATGCCATTGTAAACACAACCGCTCGACAATTAGAATGAAATGATATTACCGCTAACAGCTTCTCACGCACACACACACAAACACACAGTGTGTCGATGCACGTCAATGCGCCACTACTTAAACCGTTGCTGTTGATGAAAGTGTGTACAGTGGTTGCGCACGCACTGTGACGCACGCACGCACGCACACACACACGCATACACACACCTCTCACCCGTTGTGTCTGGCCGAGAGAGAGAGACAGAGAGAGAGAGAGAGAGAGAGAGAGAGAGAGAGATAGTACTTATTATTCTGCTTCATGCCCAACGCCAGCCGTGGCGTTCGAAACCTTTTTCCCTGGCACTTCTTCAGAAAGCCTCCCCCTCCCCCCCCCCCCCCCCCCCCCCCTCCACAGAGCATCTGTCAGAGTACAGTACGTTCACATGACATTGTTCAACCCATTTACGCCTGAGGACGAGTCTACTGTACACATTCCTTACCATTTACAATGTAGGCATTTAGCAGACGCTCTTGATCCAGAGCGACTTACATTAAGCAAAAGCACGGCATGCATACATCACATATATAAAAAGTAGTTATCATGAATCATGTATAAACTATAGGAACGTAACAGTGGAGTATCTATGTCGACTATACATGTGTACTATAAAGTGCTATGACTACATACAATGCAATTCTAGTGCTGTCTTTGTTTTTATATATTTTTTTATCCCACGATTTTGTAACCCATTTTTCACCCCTGTGTCAATCATCTAATGTGATCCTGGGCTCTACACACCCTCCGCCAACCTAGTCCCCATATATGGGGGACAAGGGGAGAGCAACGTACTTGAACTCATGCTTCCTTAATGCCCGAGTGTCCAAGTTGCTCCTTTACACCTGACAGGGGGGAGTTTCCCTGGTTGGACGTAGCGCGTGGGAAGGAACACGTTATGCCAACCAGTTCCTTTCCCCTCCATCCCTCTAGTGCTGTCTACGTAACGAGCTATAAGTCTGTCTAAAATACTATCTTTAAGTCTACATAAAGTGCTATCTAAGGGGCCTTACTAAATCCTATAAACAGGGCCATATACTCCATATTTGGGCATGCCTAAATATGGGTTCCTCCCACCGTATTGTGACATCATTCTGACATCACCCCACCACAGGGCGACACCGACACCACCGGACGCACGGTTGTCCATAACCGCCCAAAAAGGCCTCTGGACAGCTCAGTGTCTCAGTGTCCATACTGTATATGGAGCTGGCCTGTTCTGACATCATTCCGACGTCTGCATAGTCTCCATAGTTGGGCATGCCTGTCAAAGAACTCCATATATGGGCATACTAGGGACACAGGCCTACCGTAATATCTGGGTGGGGGAATGCATTTCCGACTTGCATCGTTCCAAGTAGGCCAGTGCCCAACGGGCACCGCTGCAGAGGCTCCAACGGGCACCACTCCGGTTACATAAAATAAAATACACATTAAAATACTATATGAAATGCATTCCCATAATAACGCAGCAACAGGTGGAACTATTTAACCCATTCTGACCTGAGATCAGATTCATACGAGGTTTTCCACTGGACACACACTGGTCTGATGAACCCATTCTGACCTGAGATCAGATTCTAAAAATGTCAGTCGCTCTTCGATTTTTCAAAAATAGCAGACCTACAAGCTCATATCGCGCCACTCGGTGGCGCGATATGAGCTTGTAGATCTGCTATTTTTAAATAGCTAAAGCATAACATGATGCTGACACCAAAATAGGTGCCCGGTCAGAATGGGTTAAACATGTTCCTATTTAAAATGTCCACTGCCGTTAATTGGCACAAACAGAGTCTTGTAACTCTTCTTTTCTGCTAATTTCACTCCTGCCTGATGGTAACAAGTCACATTCAGGGGACATGCACATGCACATGCACATGCACATGCACATGCACATGCACATGCACATGCACATGCACATGCACATGCACATGCACATGCACATGCACATGCACATGCACATGCACATGCACATGCACATGCACAGAGCAACAACTTCAACAAAGTAGCACTGGTCCTGCCCCCCCCCTTGATCCCTTCTGGAGGAAAACCGGCGATGCCCCCGAAACTCTTCTCATGTTTTTAGAGCAGGTTGGGGTACTGTACATGCCACATGGCCTCGCGTGGCACGCACGCATTATTTCAAACGTGTTGACTCCACATGTCCCTTTCATCCTGCCTCCTGTGTGTAGACGCCATCTAGGACAGACATTGTTGAGAGATATGGGAGTGAGTGGCCCCTGCTGAGGGGAGGGTGGCGAGGGGACGGACTGTATCTGTTCAAAGGCAGTGTTTCCAAAGACAGCAGCCGCTCTCTGAGGCCCCGTCATCACAGCATCCCCAGAGCAGCATGGGATTTCGGTGCATGATTTTAGTTATTTTGCGACCACAGGTCTCATTTACTATGAACATGTGCAATTCCCGTCAGTCAGTCGGTTGGTTGTTCGGTTGGTCACCCCAGGCATGACCATATATGGTCATACATAGTGAGTCGCTTGTTTATGTGTTTCACTGACGGAAAACCCTGTAAATGATGATTAAATAATTTTTGACAATTTCGTCAAAAATGTTTTCTTTTTTTACTAAAACGTTAGGGAGGGACTAGTGGATAAGAGATCCAGTAGGACTAAATATTAGGGAGTCCAGTAGAACTAAATGTTAGGGAGGGACTAGTGGAGAAGAGATCCAGTAGAACTAAATGTTAGGGAGGGACTAGTGGAGAAGAGATCCAGTGGGACGTGCCTCGAGGACCTCTCTAGGGAGACGCCCGAGAGGCATCCTAAACAGAAGCCCAAACCACCTAAGCTGGCTCCTTTCCAGGCGAAGAAGCAGCGACTCAAGTCTCTCTCACGTGACTGAACTTCTCACCCTATCTCTCTAAGGGAGATGCCAGCCACCCGTTGAAGAAAACTAATTTCGGCCGCTTGTATTCGCGACATTATTATTTCGGTCATGACCCATACCTCATGACCATAGGTGAGAGTAGGAACACTTCATGACCATAGGTGAGAGTAGGAACACTTCATGACCATACTGTAGGTGAGAGTAGGAACGAAGATTGCTCGGTAGACAGAGAGCTTTGCCTTCTGGCTCAGCTCATCTGTAACATTCACACTCTCATGTTAAGTTTAGCACATGCATACTGTAGTTCACTCTTAACTGCAGCGCAGATATAGGTACACATAGAACTGTACTGACTGGTGCTGCTCATTCCATTTGCCTGCGCTGCACCTTCTATGTTATATCTATACCTATACTTATTCTTCGACACACGACAGTATAGTTGAGCCGTCGAGCTACAAGCCCACAGCTGCAGTGCAGAGTGCAGAGCGCCACGTCACAGAAGGGACTTGTATGTTTGTAGATTGGCGATTGACATGGAATGCATAATCAATATGTTTCCACATTTCACTTAGTAACTCTTAGCGGTACCTCGGTACGCTGCTGTCAGTAGCGAATGCAACAACTCAGATCTTGTTGCCAATTTGAGCGCTTTGCTAATGCTGACAGCTGGAAACTCTTAGAGTTTTACTCTCAGGCTAGAAAGTGACAGATGCTGGAATCCAGAATCAACACAGACGTATCCTAATGAACCTCGTGCTCTGTGATTTGGGGGGCCACGAATCCAGTAATTGCCGACGTTAGCTTAAAATAGACATATTATGCTAATATGGGTTTGATGCTCAACCGAGCAATAACATTTTGTATGAGGAGGGGAAAAAAAAGCCAATTAATCAAAAGCAAAACTTTGTTCCCCACGGAGTCAGATCAGATGAATTATTAAATATCATCCCTCATCCCAATTATTCCCCCCGTCGCCTCTTCAATCACTATTTAGATAAACTTAGTCTTACAGTCCAAGCAGCTACTTTGATTTGTATAAACCTAATTCCCATGTTTCAACTTATGGTTGACTATTATGGCATTCTCAAGACCCAAACTCCCACCGCGCAAAGTCGATCGGGATTGCGCTTAGCGGCATTCTGCCGATTAAAGGACCACTTCACCACTTTTCAACCTATCTTCATATAATAGGTCCTCACTAATAATCATGCAAAAAAAATCTACTCTGTCTGTGTCTCATAGAAGGAATGTGGGCAGTTCAGAAACCGTCTTCCAGTGACATCATCGATGGGGAATACAAGCTAATAGAAACTGCAGGCTTTCTAGTCCTGAAAAGTTGCACTGCAAAAATGGAAGCCATCGTTCTCACGATAATGAAAATCTAAACATTTTTGTAAAATAATCTTGTTTAAAAAAGAAAAACTGCCTAATGATGAGGTCACTGGAAAAAAGGTTTCTAAACTGCCCACAGCCGTCCTATGAGACACAGACTGAGAAGAAAAAAATTGTGCCATTTCTTCATGATTATTAGAGACGACCTATTATATGAAGATAGGTTGAAAAGTGGTGAAGTGGTCCTTTAACACAGAGCGGAAAAATAGGGCCCTGGGAGTGCTTTGCCCGTTCAAGATCACTACTTGACAAATATGGCCATATTCTAGTGTCCCAAAATGCTACTGGAATGACTAAACCACTCACTTAAGAGCTAAAGTGTGCAGATCCACGGCGTGTACTAAAACCTTTGTTTGAACCTCTCCTGCAATTACACTTAGAGTGAATAAAGGGGGAGAAAACAAAATGCACTGGCAGCCGACAGTCGTTTCAAACAAACAACAAGAAAAACAAACCCAAACACCTCATCACATTAAATATGAATCACGCTGCAACGGAACTATCGACATAAACATGACAAATTGATGAGTCTTCTTCTGCAGACATCGTAAAACCTGACTCTGGGTTTGCAACACAAGGGAGGCACAGTTAAAAGTTTACAAAACATATCAATTTAAAGACAAACTGAATGAAACAACTTCAAACATAACTTGTCAGTACATAATGAATGACCTTCAGTGCGTAGGACGGGGCGGCGGTGGCTCAGTGGGTAGAGTGGCTGGATGGTAACTAGGGCTGTGAATCTTTGGGTGTCCCACGATTCGATTCGATTCCGATTCTTGGGGTCACGATTCGATTCAAAATCGATTTTTTCGATTCTACGATTCTCGATTCTCCAAAAACTTTTTTTTTTCCAGATTCGAAACTATTCTCTATTCAAAATGATTCTTGATTCAATACATAGGATTTCATCACAATCTACTGCAGCCAACTGAAGTGATTAACTTGAAAATGACTGAAGACATGATGTTTACTGTAAGGGTGAGGGTTAGGGTGAGCTTACATTTCATATTATAAACACCATGTAGTGAAAACTCCTGTAACTAACCAGAAATAAAATCTAAAAAAATAATAATAATAATAATAATAATAATAAAAAAATCGATTTTTGGAAATTATGAATCGATTTTGAATCGTTCATAACGGGAATCGCGATTCTAATTCGAATCGATTTTTTTGACACCCCTAATGGTAACCGCAAGGTTGCCAGTTCGAACCCTGTGTGCTCCCCCAGAGTTAGTGTCGAAGTGTCCATGAGCAAGACACTGAACCCCTAATTGCTCCCGATGTGCTGGTTGGTGCCTTGCATAGTTTCTGCCACCATTGGTGTGTGAATGTGTGTGTGAATGGGTGAATGTAATGCACATACATCTATGCAAAGCGCCTTGGATAAAGGCACTATATAAATGCACCATTTACCATTTACCAGTGTGAATGTTGCAAGGTGTAAACCGAGACAGGTTACCAAACAGAACTCGGGGACAGAGGAGAAGGCCATGGATGAAGGCAGACTGGCACACACCAGAACTCGGGCCGGGCGTGCTACTGTGTTGGAACCAGGGGGGCAGTCAGACAGATATTTTGTGAAGCCTGAAACTCCTGAAAGTTCATATAATGGCCTGTTGTGGCGCTGTCACTGGACCCAAAAAACCCATAGCCCCATAGAAGTCGATGTATTTGGGCCCAACTTCACCTAGATTGTATTACCTTAATAAACATGGTCATGAATACTTTCTGCTTCCAGTCACTAGTTTAAAGTCTCATTTCTAATGTCATAATATTCTTTTTGGAAAATTATGGTCCCATTTATAAAATAAATGACCATAAAGTTGCGTATGTTCTGAGGGGCGTGGCTACCGTTACAGTATATGATCGGGAGTCCCCACCCACTCGAGTCAAAATAAAAACCAACGGAGAAGAAGGGGGGAAGTCCCGCCTCGTTGTCTGGGCAGCCAATGGCCAGCTGGGCCCAAACAGAGCCAGCCAAACGGATCTAGAAAGATGGCGACTTACAGTGCAGGAATAACAGGCTTCATTTTACGTCCATGTTAGACCCGGGGAACGCTTTGTCCATATTTTTTACAGTCTATGGTTGGAACTCTTAGGTGATCTAACCACTCTGTGGCACGCTATGAGCTTGTAGATCTGCTATTTTTCAATAGCTAAAGTATAACATAATGTTTAGTTAAAACACCAAAAGGGGAAGGGTTGAGTCGGCTCAAGCGAACTTTGCAATGTGTTCTGCACACACATAATTACTCGTCTGGATCTCTTCTCCACTTGGCCATCCTTAACATTTTACTCTAGTTTTGATTTGGTGACAAAATGGTCAATATATTTAGTCTTAGTTTTAGTCACAGTGTAGTCTTTATTTAGCTTTTGTTTAGCTTTTGTCAGTGGAAAAAAAGGTAGCCCTTTAACCCTCGACAAGCCTTTCCTTTGTTGCTCTCTCTCTCTCTCTCTCTTCTCTCTCTCTCTCTCTCTCTCTCTCTCTCTCTCTCTCTCTCTCTCTCTCCCCCTCTCTCTCTCTCATTTCTCCTAATTATCCCCCGCCCCCCTTCTTCTTGTTGAACGTGTGAGTAATGGCGTCTCTAAATGGCGTCCTCCCTTACGCGGTGTCATCCCTCTTCTTCATGGCAGGCAGAAGAACTTTGCCCGCGGCATCGAGCAGCAGCTCCCAGATGGCATGGTGGTGGCGTCGGTGCCAACAGAGGTGCAGTGCCACGAGGAGCTGTCGGACCCCGTGCCCGACCCCGAGTACCTGACAGGTAGGCACGCTTTTTTTTTTACCAGCCGCAAGCTGGTCAATATTAGCTTGCCATAGTTCCGACCGGGTAGCACACACTGGAGATCATTTTCTGCTACTGGTTGCCAAGCCTGCATATTTCCAGCCTAACGTGGATTCATTCACAGTTTGCTTGCCTGGTTTGGTTTTTGGAGGCTGCTTAGCTTATTTCTGTCACGACAGTTTCCACCACTGGCAACAACCCATCGTCTGCACGGCATGGCTAGTCGAGCAGTTCTGATTGGCTGCCTCGTCTCCAGCCATGTTGCCTCATAATTCTTTAGGGTCACTAATTTGAGCATAACAGCGGAGCGCAGCTAAAAAGTGGCATAACGTCAGCAGCAGACCCACATATAACAATAATGCAGCTGGTAATTAATTTATTTAATCAATTTGGGCTTGTTTGTTCCTAGGATAGCTCAGGAAAAGGAGCGCTCGTTTTACGACGCCGGAAAGGAAAGCGCCGCCCGCCCGCACGGGCGGAACCTCACCTTCTAATACAAACACAAAACCCTGTTCTGCCAGCTGCCTCGCTAAAGCCTAGTGGATTACTGTACCGACTTGTAATACCATGCTTCACCTGTTCGCGCCCCACTGCTGCCACTACTTTTACAAGCGGAACTACATATTTTGAGATGGGGGTCCGTGGCCCAACAGAGATAATTCTGGGGGTCCTTGACATGAAAAAGGTTGAGCACAAAAGGTTGAGCACATAAAATCATTATATTTTTTTTCCCCACTTCTGTGATTAAATTGACTGCGGTATTCAGTTGTTTGTTCCAGCGATTTAATGGATTTAATGGATTTAATGGATTTAATTAATTTAATAAGGGCTTTTCATAAAAGCACTAGAACAATGTCAAAACAAACCCATTATCCGTCTACTTACTGTTCATTTAAAGTTTCTGAATAACCTACACACAACAAGACAAACAAATGCAGTACAATTCTACGTTTAATCTAAAGAAGTGATGCGATGCGACACGTTGTGATCTTGTAGATCTGCTAATTTCGCCACACCACTGAGTATAAATCAGGCATTTCAACGGCCCGCCAAAATACATTTCAGTCGACTAAATCTACAGTGGATTTAGTCACTATAGCACATGACTCAAATGACTCAAATATGAGTAAAACTTAAATGTTTGAAATTTCATTCAAACATTACATAAACAATTCTGTCAAAATCAACACTGCTCCAAAGATGAGAGCACAACCCCCCCCCCCCCCCCCCCCCCCCCCCCCCCCCCCCCGGCCCTCTCAAACCTCCCAACAATGGGATCTGTTTGATCCTGTGCCAGGCCTGGGAGGACTGCAGAGACACTGATCTTTTATTCTTTACCTCCCTCCCTCCCTCCATCCCTCCCTCCCTCCCTACCTCCTCACTCCCTCCCTCCTTCCCCCCTCCCTCCTTCCCTCCATCCCTCCCTCCCTCCCTCCTCCCTCCCTCGCTCCCTCCTTCCCTCCCTCCCCTCCCTCCCCCCTCCCTCCCTCCCTCCCTCCCTCCCTCCCTCCCTCCCTCCCTCCCTTTTCTCCATCTTGGGGGAAATCTTCTTTAGTGTCGCTGAGCATATATACCTGCTTTCCAATTAAATCAAGATGTATTTGCCTTTCAAAAAGCCTCCCTCTCTCTCCCCCCTCGACCCCCACCGCTGGAATAACCCATTCTGAACGGGAACCCCTTTTGGTGTTATAGCAAAATGTCATGCTTTAGCTATTGAAAAATAGCAGACCTACAAGCTCATAGCGCGCCACCGAGTGGCGCGCTACGAGCGGCGCGCTACGAGCTTGTAGGTCTGCTATTTTTGAAAAAAAACGAAGAACGACTGACATAGAAACATAGCTTTTTCAGAAAACTGTCAGGATGTAGAAGACATTTATAGAATCTGATCTCAGGCCAGAATGAAAACTGTCAGGATGTAGAAGACATCTTATAGAAATCTGATCTCAGGTCAGAATGGATAATTGATGGAGGTCCCTGGCCTCTTGATGAATGGCTTCCAGCCTTGGAGATGAATAGCAAGATGAATGATTCCACACGGCGCGGCGAGGCGAGGCGGGCGGGGCTGGCGTTGGCTTTTTGTGGTACAAGGAGTGCTGACTTTGAAGACGAAACGCACTGACCATGGAAAAGCCGACGATGCTAGCCCGGCCCGGCCGGCCGAATCAGCAAAGGAAGGACAACGAGCGAGCAAGCGAGCGAGCGGCTATACGCCGCCGCGGCTCAATGGTGGCCATTCTTCCTCCTCGCCATGTGGCGTCTGCATGCCGCTATAGCTATACCCACGGACAATTATACCCGGGGCCTGCAGGCAATTAACCGCAGGTGCAAGCGATAACGCTGATGGCGCTGCCAGGAGAGTTTTAGTCCATTCTGAACTGGAACCCATTTTGGTGTTGGCATCATGTTATGCTTTAGCTATTGAAAAAATAGCAGATCTACAAGCTCATAGCGCGCCACCGAGTGGCGCGCTACGAGCTTGTAGGTCTGCTATTTTTTTTTAAATCGAAGAACGACTGACATTTTTTTAGAATCTGATCTCAGGTCAGAATGGGTTAATCAGACCAGTGTGTGTCCAGTGGGAAACCTCGTATGAAT